>NC_141555.1:20293017-20611142 GCF_021556685.1 Rattus norvegicus
TTTGCTGCTGGCATTAGCCTCTGTATTTGCAGTTTTCTGGCTTTGTCTCTCAGGAGAGATCTACATTCGGCTCCTGTCTGCCTGCCCTTCTTTGCTTCATCCATCCTGTCTAATTGGGTGGCTGTATATGTGTGGGTCACATGTGGGGCAGGCTCTGAATGGGTGTTCCTTCTGTGTCTGTTTTAATCTTTGCCTCTCTATTCCCTGCCAAGGGTATTCTTGTTCTTTTTTTAAAAAAGGAGTGAAGCATTCACATTTTGATCATCCCTCTTGAATTTCATTTATTCTAGGCATCTAGGGTAATTCAAGCATTTGGGCAAATAGCCACTTATCAGTGAGTGCATACCATGTGTATTTTTCTGTGATTGGTTTAGCTCTCTAAGGATGATATTTTCCAGTTCCCATCATTTGCCTACGAATTTCATAAAGTCATTGTTTTTTTTTAATAACTGAGTAATATGCCATTGTGTAGATGTACGACATTTTCTGTATCCATTCCTCTGTATAAGGACATCTGGGTTCTTTCCAGCTTCTGGCTATTATACATAAGGCTGCTAAGAACATAGTGGAGCATGTGTCTTCGTTATATGTTGGGGCATATTTTGGTTGTATGCCCAAGAGAGGTATAGCTAAATACTCAGGCAGTTCAATGTCCAATTTTCTGAGGAACCTCTAGACTAATTTCCAGAATGGTTGTACCAGTCTGCAATCCCACCAACAATGGAGGAGTGTTCCTCTTTCTCTGCATCTTCGCCAGCATCTGCTGTCACCTGAGTTTTTGATCTTAGCCATTCTGACTGTGAAATCTCAGGTTTGTTTTGATTTGCATTTGCCTTATGACTAAAGATGTTGAACATTTCTTTAGGTATTTCTCAACCATTCGGCATTCCTCTGCTGTGAATTCTTTGTTTAGCTCCGAACCCCATTTTTTTAATAAGGTTTTTGACTCCCTGTGGTCTAACTTCTTGAGTTCTTTGTATGTTTGGATATATGGCCTCTTTCTGTTGTAGGATTGGTAAAGACCTTTTCCCAATCTGTTGGTTGCCATTTTGTCCTAACCACAGTGTCCTTTGCCTTACAGAAGCTTTGCAGTTTTATGAGATCCCATTTGTTGATTCTTGAGCATAAGCCATTGGTGTTTTGTTCATGAAATTTTTTCCAGTGCCCATGTGTTCAAGATGCTACCCTAGTTTTTTTTTTTCTATTAGTTTGAGTGTGTCTGGTTTGATGTGGAGGTCCTTGATCCATTTGGACTTAAGCTTTGTACAGTGTGATAAGCATGGATCGATCTGCATTCTTCTACATGTTGACCTCCAGTTGAACCAGCACCATTTGGTGAAAATGCTATCTTTTTTCCATTTGATGGTTTTGGCTCCTTTGTAAAAAATCAAGTGTCCATAGGTGAGTGGGTTCATTTCTGGGTCTTCAATTCTGTTCCATTGGTCTATCTGTCTGTCTCTGTAACAATACCATGCAGTTTTTATCACTATTGCTCTGTAATACTGCTTGAGTTCAGGGATAGTGATTCACCCTGAAGTCCTTTTATTGTTGAGGATAGTTTTAGCTATCCTGGGGTTTTTGTTATTCCAGATGAATTTGTAAATTGTTCTGACTAAGAACAAGAATTGTATTGGTATTTTGATGGGGATTGCATTGAATCTGTAGATCTCTTTTGGAAAAATGGCCATTTTTACTATATTAATCCTGCCAATCCATGAGGATGGGAGATCTTTCCATTTTCTGAGGTCTTCTTCAATTTCTTTCTTCAGAGTCCTGAAGTTCTTATTGTACAGATCTTTTACTTGCTTGGTTAAAGTCAACCGAGGTACTTTATATAATTCGAGTCTATTATGAAGGGTGTCGTTTCCCTAAAATCTTTCTCGGCTTGTTTCTCTTTTGTGTAGAGGAAGGCTACTGATTTATTTGAGTTAATTTTATACCCAGTCACTTTGCTGAAGTTGTTTATCAGCTTTAGTAGTTCTCTGGTGGAACTTTTGGGATCACTTAATTTTACTATGATATCATCTGCAAATAGTGATATTTTGACTTCTTTTATTCCGATCTGTATCCACTTGTCCTCCTTTTGTTTTCTGATTGCTCTGGCTAGAACTTCAAGAACTATGTTGAATAAGTAGGGAGAGAGTGGGCAGCCTTGTCTAGTCCATGATATTAATGGGATTGCTTCAAGTTTCTCTCCATTTAGTTTAATGTTAGCAACTGGTTTGCTCTATATGGCTTTTACTATGTTTAGGTATGGGCCTTGAATTCCTCTTCTTTCCATGACTTTTATCAAGAAGGGGTGTTGAATTTTGTCAAATGCTTTCGCAGAATCTAATGAAATGATCATGTGGTTTTGATCTTACAGTTTGTTTATATAATGGATCACATTGATGGTTTTCCCTATATTGAACCATCACTCAATGCCTGGGATGAAGCCTACTTGATCATGCTGGATGATTCTTTTGATCGGTTTTGATTGTTTGATCATGGATTCGGCTTTCCAGAATTTTTTTGGGTATTTTTGCATTGATATTCATAAGGGAAATTTTTCTGAGGTTCCCTTTCTTGTAGGGTCTTTGTGGGGTTTACGTATAAGTGTAATTGTGGCTTCATAGAAGGAACTTAATAGTGCTCCATCTGTTTCAATTTTGTGGAATAGTTTGGATAATATTGGTATGAGGTCTTCTTGAAGGTCTTATAGAATTCTGCACTAAACCAATCTGGACCTGGTCCCTTCTTGGTTGGGAGACCTTTAATGACTGCTTCTATTCCCTTAGGAGTTATGGGGTTGTTTAACTGGTTTATTTGTTCCTGATTTAACTTTGGTACATGGTATCAGTCTAGGAAATTATCCATTTCCTGCAGATTATCAAGTATGGTTGAATATAGGCTTTTACAGTAAGATCTGATGATTTGTTTAATTTCCTCTGAATCTGTACTTATGTCTCACTTTTCATTTCTGATTTTTTAATTTGGACACACTCTCTGTGTCCTCTCATTAGTCTGGCTAAGGGTATATTTATCTTTTTTATTTTCTCAAAGAACCAACTTTTGGTTCTTTTGATTCTTTCTATGGTCCTTTTTGTTTCTACTTGTCTGATTTCAGCAATGAGATTAATTATTTCCTGCCTTCTACTTCTCCTGAGTGTATTTGTTGTTTTTTGTTCTAGAGCTTTTAGGTATGCTGTCAAGGTGGTGGCATATGCTCTTTCCTGTTTCTTTCTGCAGACATTGAGAACTATGAGTTTACGTCTTAGCACAGCTTTCATTGAGTCGCATAAGTTTGGGTATGTTGTACTTTCATTTTCAATAAATTCTAAGAACTCTTTAATTTCTTTCTGTATTTCTTCCTTGACCAGGTTATCTATGAGTGCAGCATTCTTCAACTTCCACCTATATCTGGGTATTCTTCCCTTATTGTTATTGAAGACCAGCTCTAGGCCTTGCTGGACTGATAGCATGCATGGGCTTATTTCTATCTTTCTGTACCTGTTAAGTCTCGTTTTTTCACCAATTATATGGTCAATTTTAGAGAAAGTACCAGGAGGAGCTGAGAAGAATGTATATCCTTTTGCTTTAGGATAGAATGTTTTATAAATATCTGTTAAGACCATTTGGTTCATGACTTCTCTTAGTCTGTATACATCTCTTTTTAATTTGTGTTTCCATGATCTTTCCATTGATGAGAGTGGGGTGTTGAAATCTCCTACTATTATTCGGTGAGGTTTTCTTTTACATATGTAGGTACCCTTGTATTTGGGGCATAGATATTTAGGATTGAGAGTTCATCATGGTGGATTTTTCATTTGATCAATATGAAGTGTCCTGCCTTATCTTTTTTGATGACTTTTACTTGATAATTGATTTTATTTGATTTTAGAATGGCTACTCCAGCTTGCTTCCTCTGACCATTTGCTTGGAATGTTTTTTTCCAGTCTTTCACTCTGAGGTATTATCTGTCTTTGTCTCTGAGGTGTGTTTCCTGTAGGCAGCAGAATGCAGTGTCCTCATTGCATATCCAGTTTGTTAATCTAAGTCTTATTACTTTGGAGTTGAGACCATTGATGTTGAGAGATATTAATGAATAGTGATTATTGCTTCCTGCTATATTCATATTTGGATATGAGGTTATATTTGTGTGCTTTTCTTCTCTTTGGTTTGTTGCCAAGACGATTAGTTTCTTGCTTTTTCTAGGGTGTAGCTTGTCTCCTTATGTTGGGCTTTACCATTTATTATCGTTGGTAGCGCTGGATTTGTAGAAAGATATTGTGTAAATTTGATTTTGTCATGGAGTATCTTGGTTTCTCCATCTATGTTAATTGAGAATTTTTCAGGATACAGTAACCTGGATTGGAATTTGTGTTCTCTTAGTGTCTGTATGACATCTGTCCAGATCTTCTGACTTTCATAGTCTCTGGCGAAAAGTCTGGTGTGATTCTGATATGTCTGCCTTTATATGTTACTTGAACTTTTTCCCATACTGCTTTTAATATTCTTTCTTTATTTTGTGCATATGGTGTTTTGACTATTATGTGTCGGGAGGTGCTTCTTTTCTTGTTCAATCTATTTGGAGTTCTGTAGGATTCTTGTATGCTTATAGGTATCTCTTTCTTTAGGTTAGGCAAGTTTTGTATGATTTTCTTGAAGATATTTACTGGTCTTTTGAGCTGGGATTCTTCCCTCTCTTCTATACTTATTAGCCTTAGGTTTGATGTTCTCATTGAGTCCTGGATTTCCTGTATGTTTTGGACCAGTACCTTTTTCCTCTTTACATCTCTTGTATTCTGTTGGTGATGCTTGTATCTACAGCTCCTTGTCTCTTCTTTTGGTTTTCTATATTCAGGGTAGTTTACATGTGTTCTTTCTTGATTGCTTCTATTTCCATTTTTAATTCCTTCAACTCTTTGATTGTGCTTTCCTGGAATTCTTTCAGGGATTTTTGTGATTCCTCTCTGTAGGCTTTACTTGTTTATTTATGTTTTCCTTCATTTCTCTAAGGGAGTTCTTCATGTTTTTTTGAAGTCCTCCAGCATCATGATCAGATATGACTTTCAATCTAGATCTTGCTCTTCTGGTGTGTTTGCATATTCCTTGTTTGCTTTGGTGCGAAAATTGGGCTCCGATGATGTCATGCAGTCTTGGTTTCTCTTGCTTGGGTTACTGCACTTGCCTCTCTCTATGAGATTATCTCTAGTGTTACTTTGTTCTGCTATTTCTGACAGTGCCTAGACTGTCCTATTAGCCTGTGTCTCAGGAGTGCTTTAGACCTGTTTTCCTTTTTTTTTCAGCCAATTATGGGAACAGAGTGTTCTGCTTTTGGTCGTGTATTTTGCCCTATCTACAGTTCTTCAGGTGTTCGTGTGTGCCTGTGACCTGAGTTCACCAGGCTGGTCACTTGGAGCAGAAAAGTTGGCATTACCTGTGGTCCCGAGGCTCAAATTTTCTCGTGGGGTGTTGCTTATGAGCTCTCTATGGAGGTAGCAACCAGGAGGACCTGTGCTGTGCTTTCCAGGAGCCCTCATGCAACAGAGTCCCAGATGGCATTTGGTGTTTTCCTCTGGAGTCAGAGACGTGGGCAGAGTGTAGTCTCTTCTGGTTTCACAGGCATGCCTGCCTCCCTGAAGGTTTAGCTCTCCCTCAGATGGAATTTGGATGCAGAGAACTGTTTATCCAGTTGGTCCCTTCAGGTTCCGGCGGTGTCTCAGACGCAGGGGACCTGCTTCTCCTGTGCCCTTATCTTCGGGAACCCAGAGACCGTACCCAATCCTCTTCTGTCAGGCATGTGGGAAGGGGTGGGCAGTGTTGGTGCTCTCTTCACTCTGCAGTCTCAAGAGTGCCCACCTGTCCAGGAGGTGAGCTCTCTCTCCCACAGGGTTTGGGAGCAGTGAGCTGGAGGCAGGGAGCGCAAGATTGGGAATCCCCACAGTCTACCCTTAAAATTAGTTTGTATACCCAGTGAGATTCTCTTGGAGAAAACTAAGTTTTCATTTTCAAATGATTTCCCATTGGAGTTAACTTCCAGTTTAGAGATAAAGTAATGTTCACAGCTTGGCTTCTTTCAAGGGATAATTAATAGGTAAGGAGATCTGTGAGATGCTGTCCTCTGAGCATGATACAGTTGTGTCACTCAGGAAGTCACAATAGTTACATCTATCTGAACAGAACCTATATAATATTGATACTGCCTATTCAAAGGAACTAAGTGCAGTACTGGAGAAAGGAAAATGATGTAGCCACGGGTGTCTTACCAGTAGTTAAGTGTATAGCTTCATGCCCATGTTCACAGAAGAGGCTCAGGTTAAATCCATGGGGTCATGAAGCAGATAGATTAAAGGGCATGCATGTGCTATGGGGATTTGGTCTAAAGAGGGTATGTTGGTTGGGGCAGATAGGAGATTGGGAGTGTAGAGGGCTTCCATACATGTGTTGTGGATGTATGGAATTGCCAAAGAATAACTTGCTTTCTTAAAAATTCCAAATATCACCTCTAAGAAAGGTTTGGAAGACATTCTTTCAAATCTGATCTCTTTGTTTTTAACATTGGGTCTCATTGCGTAACTCAAATTGACCTAGAACTCCCAGTGTTCTGTCTCCTGCCTCCCATGCTCTTGTAGCAGGTTTACTCTACATTGACAAAATTATAGAATATGTGTAAATCTTCTGTTTATGAAGTTTGATTATATAATGCAATATCCAGTCATTTGTTTTTCATTTAACAATATATCTTGAATACATGTGCATGGGGAATTTCTTCAGGGAACATCATGCATTCAATAAATGGTAGTATACTCATTTGTTTAAATAATAACCTAATGGTGGCATTCAGATTATTTTCATTTTCATTAACTAAAGTTCGCTACAGATAATCATGGACACTGACTCAGGCACTGTGCTCTGTGGTGATTATTTACATTATATTTTGTATGAATTAGAAAACATTGTTGGAATGATGTCAAGGCTGTAAAGCAATGTAATACTTGCATAAATCCTGCCAAATTTCCATATCAGAAGACTATAATACATACATATTGCCATCAATTTTATATTTAAGAACCCATAATATACCATTCAAAATTAAATGATACATATATTTTAAAATGATATCAGTCTCTGACTTCTGTCAGTTGTTGAATTAGGGGAAGGACTGACAATTTACAGTGTAGGGCAACTTCTATTGGAAAACCAGCAGTCTCAAATAATCTGGACCGCTGAGGTCTACCTGACACTGAGCCACCAACCAGGCAGGATACACAAGCTGGTCTGTCGCCCTGACACATGTATAGCAGAGGACTGTCTGGTCTGGCCTAATCCTTGAGAAACTTAAAGCTCCAGGGATTATGGTGCCTGGCAGGATCTGGGGAACATCCTCTTCGAGTTAGGGAAGGAAGAGGTGGAATGGGATAAGGAACTGTGGGTGGGGACATGGCACAATTGCAGGAATGTAAATAAATAAAAATAAATTTTAAAATAGTTTCACTCATGAATTCAAATGCTAGATTCTTTTTAACATCTACATTGCAAATCAGTCATAAAGTTTAGCATTTTATGCTTACTGAACTGTGTAAGCATTAATCCTTAATTTACTCTTCATACTATTTGCGATTTACTCCATTCTTATTACTTTGCATCAATTGTGTTTGCATATGTAGAATGCTTAGTATTCATAATATGTGCTGAAAATACATTCATGAATCTTTTTATTTTAATGATCTGTTATTTGTGAACGTCTAAGTATAGATTTGTGCACATGAACACAGGCACCTGGGGAGTCCAGGAGCTGTCAGATCCCCTGGAGCTGCTTTTACAGCTGGTTCCAAGTGGCTTCATGGATGTTGGAAACTGAACGTGTTTGTTCTAAAGAGTAGTAAGTGCTCTTAACCACTAAGCTAATACTATAATAATTTTTTCCATAATAAAATCAACCTATTTATCATTTTCTCATGTATTTCAGGGTATCTTTGAACTTGGGACATCTTGACACATTTTAGGTGCTATGACTACATTCAGGCTTCATTTTTTCCAGCTTTCTTTTCTTTATCATTGTAACATGTGTTGGATTAAATATTTTAATATTATTCAGTAAATCCTCTAAATGTTTACTTATAGAACCTTGGGTTAGTGCCTGTTTCTTTCCTCTGCAATGACCATACTAATTTTACAGTTTGCAGTTCTCTCTTTCTTTACACAATCCATCTGATGTGTTTTTGATTTCATATAGAATGAAGTAAAAGCCTTTTAGTATGTTTTGAATAGTTAATGTACTAAGAAAATGTGTTGAATTTCCTATTTTAAGGCCAATACATTATTTCTTTAAAATGTTCCTAGAGTTTTGTTTTTTCTTTTTCTTATTATTATTGTTCTCATTAGTCTCACTATTAATATTCTATGTAAGCTTTTATGTATTCTGGTCATGTGGTGTATATAGAAGTCTTCCACACATATGTATATAGGTATCAAATTTAGGTTATTACTTTTTCACGGCATGAAATTTTATTTGCTAAACTACCTCATTGGAACACACTATGACACTTTAAGGTGACATAAAGCTCCAGGCTGCTTTTATATATATATACAATGTTTTCATCATTTGGCTTTTAATAAATATTTTTTGATTATTCTAATATATTTTATTTTTCATGTCTACTTGGTAACTCTAGTATGCTTATTTTAATATTTAATTAATAATTTAATCATAATTATAATGCAATTGATACCTAGCTAATATGAAATTATCTTAGATACCATTGAATGCATGCAATTAGTTACCTAAAGCATGAAGCTTGGTACATAACTTTGTTGATTATTACTATGCATTTGCATAAAACAGTGAATATTTCATTGTCACAATCCTGATGCCAATTTTACACAGTATGACAGCTACCAACTATCTGTGACTTTTAATCACTTAAATGGAGATGGATTTTATTTTTAAATGATATTTCCCCAACATCAAGTAAATAGATTTTATTTTGCTTCAGTTAAACATGCTGTAGCAGGAAAAAGTTTAATTAACTTATTTTAGTTAAGACTATCTTTAACTTTTACATCCTCCTGCCTATCAGAAAGTCAATATTCTTATAAAGAAAGATGTGCCAGGCACAGGTCGAATTTCTTGTATAATCTGTAATTACAATCATCAGTCTTGTCAGCTTCAAGTGATTGTTCACATCATGCCTGTAAAACACAATGATCAAAATGGCAGAATAACCATAAGGGCAGTGCGGTGGCATAAATAGCTTGGTGACAGCCAACAGCTCTCTAATTTTGCTTGTTACATTCAATGAACATGGATGGTACTGGAAATTTAGCCACGTATATAAGACTATTGAAGCTGTGGTTATGGGGGAGAAAGTACTGCCCCTTACTTACTTAAGCCAGTATCATACCTAACAACAATCAAAGTCATGTGTCCTTATATACAGAATCAATTACAGTGTTTGCAAAAAAGATCATAGTGAAAATCCCAGCCATTCAAAATGCAGGATAGAAATTTCAAGTCCAGTCTCAATGGCTCTATCTACAAAATGTCACTTGATTCAAGGCTGAGGAACATTATAGAAGAGGGGGGAAGAAGATTGTAAGAAACTAATGAGATGGTGTCTCAAATTAACACCAGAAATTACACTATAATATCTCACTAACACGACTGCCTCAACAACAGCTGAGGAAGAGTGGGAATGGGGAATGGGGAGAATGAAAGTTTAGTTTTTTTTCTGTTTCAATTCCTTCTACTACTACTACTACTACTACTACTACTACTACTACTACTACTACTACTACTCTTCTTCTTCTCCTCCTCCTCCTCCTCCTCCTCCTCCTCCTCCTCCTCCTTCTTCTTCTTCTTCTTCTTCTTCTCCTTCTTCTTCTTCTTCTTCTTCTTCTTCTTCTTCTTCTTCTTCTTCTTCTTCTTCTTCTTCTTCTTCTTCTTCTTCTTCTTCTTCTCCTTCTTCTTCTTTCTTTCTTTCTTACTTTCTTTCTCCTCTTCTTCTTCCTCTTCCTCTTCTTAATCCTCTTCTTCCTCTTCTTCCTTCTCCTAATCCTCCTCCTTCTCTCTCTCTCTCTGTCTACTGTCTCTGTCTCTCTCTCTCTCTCTATCTCTGAATCTCTCTGCCTCATTGTTGGGTATTTCCTGTTTACATTTAGAATATTATTCCCTTTTCCAGGTTCCAGTCCATAAGCCACTTAACCCTTCCCCCTACCCCTCTATAAGCAATTCAATCCCCACAAGGCCACCCCACACCTCCACACATTCCCCTACACTGGGGGACAAACCATATCATAAAAAATTTTTTCTCATCCATTGTTTCTCAGCAAGGCCATCCTTTGGTACATGCAGTTGGAACCATGGGTCAGTCTATTTATACTCTTTCTGTTGTGGTTTGTTCCCAAGAAGCTCTGGTTGGTTGGCATTGTTATTATTATGTTGTTGAAAATCCCTTCAGCTCTTTCAATCCTTTCTCTAATTCCTCCAACTGGCGTCTGATTCTTGGTTCAGTAGTTTCCTGATGGCATTTGCCTCTGTTTTGACATACTCTGGCTATGTCTCTCAGGAGGGATCTATATCCAGTTATTGTCAGCCTGCACTTCTTAGCTTCCTCCATCTTATCTAATGTTGGTGTCTGTATATATATATGGGATACCTGTGGGACAGGCTTTGAACATCAGGTACTTCACTCTCTGCTATAAAATTTGCCTCCTTATCCACTCCTATGGGTATTTTGGTTCCCCTTTTAAAGAAGGAGTGAAGCATCTGCATTTTGGTCATCCTTCTTGATTTCATGTGGTCTGTGTATTGCATGACGGGTAATTCATATTTTTTGGATAATATCTACTTTTCAATGAATGTACACCGAGTGTGGTTTTGTGTGATTGAGTAACCTCACTCAGGATGATATTTTCTAGTTCATTCCTTTTGCCTTTGAAGTTCATGAAGTCATTGTTTTGATAGCTGAGTAATATTCTATAGTGTATAGGTACCACATTTCTGTATCCATTCCTCTGTTACAGGGCAACTGGGGTCTTTACAGCTTCTGGCTATTTTAAAAAAGGCTGCTATGAACATAGTTGAATATGTTTAACTATTTTATGTTGGACCATCTTTTGGGTATATGCCCAAGAGAGTTATAACTGGGTCATAAGGTCATGGAATGTCCAATTTTCTGAGGAACCTTCAGACTGATTTTCAAAACGGTTGTACCGGTCTGCAATCCCACCAACAATGGAGGAGTGTTCCTCTTTCTCCACATCCTTGCCAGCATCTGCTGTCACCTGAGATTTAAATGTTAGCCTTTCTGACTGATGTGAGGTGGACCTCAGAATTGTTTTGATTTGAATTTCCCTAATGACTAAGGATGTTGAACATTTATTTAGTTGTTTTTTGTCCATTTGATAACCTTCAGGTGAGAATGTTTTGTAACTCACTGTACCCCACTTTTAATAGGGTATTTTTGCTTTCTAGAATCTAACTTCTTAAGTTATTTGTATATTTTGGATTTTACCTACAACAGATATAGTATTTGTTAAAATCTTTTCCCAATCGGTTGGTTACAGTTTTGTTCAAATGACACTGTCTTTTGCCATACAGGAACTATGCTGTTTTATGAGGTCCTATTTGTCAATTGTTGATCTTAAAGCATAAGTCATGGGTGTTTTTTTTCAGGAAATGTTCTGCAGTCCCCATGTGTTCAAGACTTTTCCCCACCTTTTCTTCTATTCGTTTGAGTGTATCTGGTTTGATGTGAAGGTCCTTGATTCACTTGGACTTTAGCTTAGTACATGGTCATAAAAATTGGATAATTTCCATTCTTCTACATGCTGACTTCCAGTTGAACCAGCACTATTTTTGGAAAATGCTATGTTCCTAACTTCGGATGCTTTTATCTCCTTTGCCAAATATCAAATGATAATTGTGTGGGTTCATTTCTGGGCCTTCAATTCTATTCCACTGATCTATCCATCTGTCTCTGTACCAATACCATGAAGTATTTATCACTATTGCTCTGTAATTCTGCTTGAGTTCAGGGGTGATGTTTCCCCCAGAAGTACTTTTATTGTTGAGGATTGTTTTAGATATCCTGGTTTTTTCTTATTCCAAATGAATTTGTAAATTGATCTTTCTATCTCAATTAAAGAAGTGAGTAGGAGTTTTGATGGAGATTGCATTGAATGTGTACATTGCTTTTTGCAAAATGGTGATCTTTACTATATTAATCCTTTCAATCTGTGACAATGGAAATTCTTTCTATCTTCTGAGATCTTCCTCAATTTTTATCTTCAGATACTTGAACTTCTTGTTATACAGATCATTCACTTGCTTGGTTGAACTCACACCAAGGTATTTTATATTATTTGGGACCATTGTGAAGTGTGTGATTTCATTATTTTCTTTCTCAGCCTGTTTATCCATTGAGGAGAGGAAGGCTACTGGTATGTTTGAGTTAATTTTTACCCTGACACTTTCCTGAAGTTATTTATCAGGATAAGAAGTTCTCTCGTGGAACTTTTGGATCACTTAAGTATACTATCATGTGCACATATCATGTGCACATAGTGATATTTTGATTTCTTTCCTTCCAAATTGTATCCCTTTGTCTTCCATTTGCCGTCTGATTGCTCTGATTATGACATGGAGAACTGTATTGAATAGGAAGGGAGATAATGGGCAGCCTTGTCTAGTCCATGATTTTAGTGAGCTTGTTTCAAGTTTCTCTCCATTTATTTTGATCTTAGCTAGATGTTTGCTGTATATTTCTTTCACTATGTTGAGATATGGGCCTTCAATTACTGATCTTTCCACAAATTTGATCCTGAATTGTTGTTGAATTTTGTCAAATGCTTTCTCCGCATCTAATGATATGACCATGACTCCTTATCTTTGAGTTTGTTTACATGTTGGGTCACATTGATGGTTTTATGTATATATTAAAACATCCCTGCATCCCTGATCATGACAGATGAATGTTTTGATGTTTTTTTAGATTTGGTTCACAAGAATATTATTGAGTATTTTTGCATCATTATTCATAAGGGAAATTGGTCTGATGCTCTCATTCTTTGTTTGGTCTTTGTGTGCTTTAGATATAAAAGTAATTGTGGCTTTATAGAAGCAATTTGATAGTGCTCTGTTTCAATTTTGTGGACTAGTTTGGACAGTATTTTTATGAGTTCTTCTATGAAGGTTTAATAAACCATCTGGAACTGGGATCTTTTTGGTTGGGAAACCTTTAATAACTGCTTTTATTTCTTTAGGATTTATGGGGTTGTTTAGATGGTTTATTTGTTCCTGATTTAACGTTTGTACCTGATATCTGTCTAGAAAATTGTCCATTGCCTCCATATTTTCCAATTTTCTTGAATATAGGCTTTTATAGTGGAATATCTTGAATTCTGCAATTTCTTCAAATTCTGTTGTTATGTCTCCCTTTTCATTTCTGAATATGTTAATTTGGATACTGTCTCTGTGAGCTCTGGTTAGTCTGTCTAAGGGCTAATATATCTTGTTGTTTTTCTCAAAAAAACAGCTTCTGGTGTTGGTGATTCTTTGCAAGTCCATTTTGTTTCTACTTGGTTTATTTCAGCCCTCAGTTTGATTATTTCCTGCCTTCAACCCTTCTTGGAATTACTTATTTCGTTTTGTTCAAGAGCTTTAAGGTGTGCTGTCAAGCGGCTAATATATGTTCTCTTCTGTTTCTTCTCCCAAGCACTCAGAGATATAAGTTTTCCTATTTGCACTGCTTTCATTGTGTCACATATATTTGGGAATGTTGTATCTTCATATTCATTAAGTTCTCTTTAATTTCTTTCTTTATTTCTTCCTTGACCAAGTTGTCATAGAATAGAGCATTATTCAACTTCCATGTGTACATGAGCTTTCTGTCGTTATTGTTATTATTGAAGACAAGTCTCAGTGTGTGGTCTTCTTACAGAATGCATGGGATTTTTTATATCTTCCTGTCTATATTTAGGCCTGCTTAGTGACCGATAATATGGTTAATTTTGGAGAAGGTTCCATGAGGTTCTGAGAAGAATGGATATCCTTTATTTGTAGCATGGAATGTTCTAAAATATCTGTTAAATCCATTTGGTTCATAACTTCTGTTAGTTTCTCTAAATCTGTGTTGAATTTTTGTTTCCATGATCTCTCCAGTGATGAGAGTGAGGTGTTGAAATCTTCTACTATTATCATCTGAGGTGCAATGCATGCTTTGAGATTTAGTAAGGTTTCGTTTATGAATGCAGGTGCCCTTTCATTCAGAGCATAGATACACACGATTGAGAGTTCATCTTCGTGGGATTTTCCTTTGATGAATGTGAAGTCATTATCCTCTTTATACTCCGTAGAAAGCCATGTCCTTCCTTATCTTTTTTAAACACTTTTTGTTGAAAGTCAATTTTATTTGAAATTAGAATCCAAGTTCATCTTGCTTCTTCAGGCAATTTCCTTGGAAATGTGTTTTCCAGGCATGTACTATGAGGTAGTATCCGTCTTTGTCTCTGGTGTGTTTCCTGCCTATAGCAAAATGCTGGATACTGTTTATGTATCCATTGTGTGAGTCTGTGTCTTTTCATGGGGAATTGAGCCCATTGACGTTGAGAGATATTAAGGAATAATGATGGTCAATTCTTTTTATTTTTCTTGTTAAAGGTAGAATTATGTTTGTTTGTCTCTGTTTTGGAATCCTTGCAAGGAAATTATATTCAGGCTTTCAGTATGTTATAATTTCGCTCCTGTGTTGGAGTTTTCCATCTATTACCTTTGGCGGCCTGGATTGGCTGAAAGATATTTCATAAATTTGGTTTTTTCATGGAATATCTTGATTTCTCTGTCTATATTTATTGAAAGTTTTACTGGATACAGTCAGCTGGTCTGGCAATTGTGCCCTCTAAGAGTCTATTTGACATCTGTCCAGGTTATTCTCACTTTCATAGTCTCTAGGGTGAAGTATGGTGTAATTCCTATGGGTCTGACTATATATGTCACTGCACCTTTTTCCCTTACTGCTTTTAATATTCTCTTTTGTTTTGTGCAGTTGGTGTTTTGACTACTATGTAATGGGAGGAATTTCTCTTCTGCTCCAATCTATTTGGAGTTCTGTGTGTTTCTTTTTTTTTTTAATGGCCATCTCTATCTTTAGGTTAGGGAAGTTTTCTTTTGTAATTTTGTTGAAGATATTTACTGGCCTTTTAAGTTTGGAGTCATCTTTTTCTTCTATGCTTATTATCCTTAGGTTGATCTTTTCATTGTGTCCTGGATTTCCTGTATGTTTTGGGCCAGGAACTTTTTTTTTTTTTTCGTCAGTTGTGTTGATGATGTCTATGGAATTTTCTGCCCCTGAGATTCTCTCTTCTATATCTTGCATTCTGTTGGTGATTCTTGAATCTATGCTCCTTGTCTCTTCCTTTGTTTTTCTATCTCCATATTTGTCAACTTTGTGATTTTTTTATTCTTTCTCTTTCTATTTTCAAGTCGTCCAAGTGTTTGGACATGTTTCCTGTAATTCTTTCATGGGTTTTCGTTTTTGCTCTCTAAGGGCTTCTACTTGTTCACTTGTGTTTTCCTGCATTTTTCTAAGGGAATTCTTTAGGTTTCTCTTAAATTCCTCAATCATTATCAATAATTGTGATTTTAAATCTTAATCTTGCTTTTCTGGTTTGTTTAAATATCCAGCATTTTCTTTGGTGGGATAACTGAGCTCTGTTTATGCCAAGTAGTATTGGTTTTTGTTGCTTATATTTCTATGTTTGCCCCTAGTCTTTGGGTTGTCTTTGGTGTTTGTTTGTTTTGCTGCTTCTGAGAGTGAGTTGGCATTGCTTTAGGCCTCTGTGTCATCACTGTTGTAGAACTGTTTTCCTGTTTACTTTCAACCTTTCCTGGGAACAGGTGTTCTGAAATCCTGTAGGTAGGCACTCCTGTAGAACTTTTTTCCAGCTGTAGGCACAAGCAGGAATCAAAGGATACTGCCCCTGATTGCTCCTGTATGTCCTTGACCCCAAGGGCAAAGTGGGCTATGTGTGATACACTCTAGGGTCTGTACTGTGGGGGGGGTGGGTATTCTCCCCTGACTTCTCAGGAATATCCACACTCCTGAGGGTCCACCTCGCTCCACCATGGGATTTGGGTACACGAAACTGTTTGGCCGTTCAGTAGTGTTCTGGGTGAAGAGCAGAACAATGGTTACCGGTTGCTGACTGTTCCTATATCTAAGTGTCTAGAGGACCTGTTCAATTTCTCCTTGCACCAGGGATGTGAGCTGAGGTGCGCAGATATATCGATCTGTCCTGCGGCCTCAGGATTTCTTGCGAATCATTTTTATTGTACAAATATAAATGTAAATATAACATTTTTGTTCTAGAGTTGATTTTCTGGAAATTTAAGTGAGAGAGGAAAGGCCTTACTCTCTAAGTAGAGAGCTACATATACAAATATCGAAACGACTAATGAAAAGGAATTTGCTTTAAAAATATTTCAAATTTAGAAAAGTATTCATTTTCTGTTTTGTCTGTGGGAAGAATGTTTATTTGTTTTTTGTTTGTTTGTTTGTTTGTTTTTTCGTTGCTGGGGACCGAACGTTTGTTTGTTTTAATATGGAGAAATATTTACAGTACATCAAAATAAGTGTGAAATGCATCACAACAGAATCCTCTTCGTTACAACAATTTTTCTACAAGTGCAGTGTCTATTGTGTGGTCTGTACAACAGACCTCCTGCTTCATAATTGTCAGAGATTTAAGTCTTTCCTATGTTCTCTACACTTAGATTTTTATAAATTTTTCATGAATGGGAGCAGATTTAATCTAATAGATCTAATAAGCTAGTGTACCAGACTCTGTCGTCTGCCCCCATGAGAAAACTTTGTATTGTTATGCTTTTTTGTTGTTGTTGCTTGGGGAGCTGTGATTTTCATTATCCCAAAGAGAAAATTAATCTAGTGATCAATTATTGAATAGAAATGAAAATTATATGTTGTGATGAGAAACTCCACAAAATGGAGTTTACACAAAGGCAAATCTAAAATGTTTGTGTGTAGACATGCACCCATGCTCATTTCCCATGTAGCTGACAAGCATTCAACAACAGATCAACCTAAGTGATTTGGGAAATTAATTTAATTCACACAGAAACAAACTCATAGGTAATTTTTTTCTTAGCTGCATTTATAAGTGACCAAATGGTTAAAAAGGATGTAAAGAAATACTGTTACCTTGCATTGTTGTTTATACTGACATTTTAATTCATGTACAATCTCCATGTGCTCTTTCTCTATTGTTTTTCTCTGTGTCTGTGTTTCTGCATGAATACACACACACACACACACACACATGCACACACACTCATATGTATGCCACATACACATGAGTTTGTGTGTGTGTGTGTGTTTGTGTGTGTGTGTGTGTGTGTGTTTGTGTGTCTTTTACGGTATTTGTAAACATAGGTAACATGTTTGTTTATAATTTGGAATTTCTGAAACTCACTAATGATTTGTGGATCAATAATGTGCTGATGTACTCACATACCTCTGACATTTCATTTTATCAAGTGAATAGAGAGAGAGCGTAAAAGGCTGGTGATATCTCCTATTCTATCCGTTTCAGGAAAAAGTGGTGTATTTTTGGCAGAAAACCCAATCTTCAGCAAAGGCATATACACCCAGCAAAACAAGAGGTCATCTCATTTGAAGGGAAAAGTTATCAGACTGGAAGAAAAATAAGTTTGTGACATTCCAATATTTGAGGGACATGAGACTGAACTTCACAAGTTATATTGGGAAGGGACAGGCAGAATCACCAAGGAACCAAAGTAAGCTAAACACTGGAGCTTCTCATTACACAAGGCCTCATGGATTGGTAAGGATGATAAACATAATGATAAGAACTTTGCAGTCTATACTCAGTCTCCATATAAGGCTAATGTGAACAAGATGAAAAGGAGTCAGCACCACAGTGCTAACAGCTACTTTAACAGTTACATTGTGCAAAACAGAGTATAACTATAGACAGAAGAGAAGGATGATATTTGAAAACAGACAAGGCTGTGCTGGAACTGATTAGTTTTCCATGTAAGTAACCAAGCAAGCACACAGCAGGTGCCATATGCAAAAGGGAGCAAAGAGAGATGAACTGCATAGATACTATGTGTATAGAAATACAGGTAGTTTGGTGGTATTCTAAGATGTTGAGATGAAAGAATAGGAAGGGATTTCTTTCAAGCCTGGCACCATGTCTTGCTCTTAGAATACTCACATTCAAGAGACTGAGGGAAATTAGGAATTTCAGGTTAGCTTGGACTACATTTCAAGACAATACATCCTTTCTTCTTTTTATTTTATTTAAATCAATAGTCTGATTGATAGACTATCATGAACAATATTAAGAAAACAGAAATATAATGCCTACGCAGTGATACTCTGCTAAGAAAACATATTCCATAAAGAGACAGGAACTATTAAGTTACAAATACAAGCTGTCATATAGAAGGTTGGGGCATGAAGGGTTATTGTGTTGTTTGGTTGATCCTTCTTCACTTTCATGTCTAACTTTACACAAAGCTTCTCTGATGACCCTGTTGCTGTGCACACATCGAGATGTGCCTTGCCTTTAATTCTATGTATTAAAAACAGTAATCATTTATTTATCAAATGATTATTTTATTTTACTTTATCTTCAAAAATAATGAGTCTTGAGGAAATGAAGCCTTTATTGTGTGGGTTTGAATATTCGTAATAGCAATCAGAGAATAATTCGGGCCCAACACACACACAGGGTGGTTGGAGAGACTATACTTGTGGCAACATGAAAGTATAGAAGTGATTGGGTTGATCTGGTTTTCTGCAAAACATTGATAACTAGCTAATGATAAGAATGGATAAAAAAGAGTGATATAGTCAAGGTTTTCTTTTCCTTAATTTGAATGAGTGCTTATACAGCATGTGAAACTGAACTCAGACCCATGGTAAACCTTCTGCCTGAGCTTCATTAGTGAAAGGGCTACAAGTCTTCACCATCTTTTTTTAAATATTTGGCAACTTGGCTCAATGCTTAGCACACTTTTGAAAATCCCCTGGTGTTAAGAGAGAAAACATTAGTTGTGAAAATCTGTGAGAATAAATCACTTCAAAGCTTTGATTTTTGTGACTACAGAGAAAGAATTTGACTCTGATGTAAGTAAGTGTCGAAAAGTATTAAAAAATTAATATCTCTCATCTGCAAGAATCCTTCTAATGGGTTACTGCTCTGTCTTTCAGGAGATGAGTGTCAATTGTGTCAATTGCTCTTTGTGGCAAGATAAGGGCTTGTCTGTCAAATGCTTTGCAATTGCCAAGAACTTTGAGGTTCCTGGAGAATGCTTCCTACTATTCATCTTCATTCTCCTCTCATAGCCTTTGCTATCTACACTAGTCCATCGCTACACAACCTCATGTACTTCTTTCTGGCAAACTTATGTATCCTGGAAATTGGTTACACTGGCTCTGTCATACCCAAGATATGGAGAGCCTTGTAAGTGAGATCTGAGGAATCTCTCAGGAGGGATGTGCTACACAGATGTTTTTCTTCACACTCTTTGTTATAACTTAGTGCTGCATATTGACAGCCATGGCCTTTGGCCACTGTATGGCCCTGCTTCACTTTGCAACCCAATGAGTCGTGAGGTATGTGTCCATTTGGCAATTGTTTCATGGGGAATAGGTTGCCCTGTAGTGTTGGGACAGAACTACTTGAAGACCAAATCTAACCACCCACAAGTTGATAATTTCATGGTCATCTTCCATACCACAGTGACATCCATGCTGAAGCCAATCATCTATAACTTTAGGAACCAAGAAATCAAGGCAGCACTGAGAAGAACTCTGGGTCTGAAGAAAGTTCTGATAATAATTAGGTAATTAAGGATCGCAAAGTGCTCTTTCAAAAAGGTTCAAATTCTGTGAAAGAAAGAAAACAAAACCACTGTGCTCTTTATTGCTGTCTTGAAACAAACTTAAAGAACATAACTTGGTTTTAGAGTGTTCTCTTTATTCACCACCATGCTTAATTGCAAACAATTGTAAAGTATGCTTGCTACTAAATTACTTTAGTAGATTAGTCCAGTACTTATCTGGACTTCTCTGTATCCATTCTTAGCTATTTGGAAATATTCCAGAAATTTTTTGAAAATGATCTCAGCTCGTTATGCTACAATTCCATATTCCTACGTCAAGTAAATTCATTGCATTAGACTGCAATTACTAAGTAGTACTCAGGACCATGAATTTTTAGCATCTGCTTTCTTTACCATTTGGTCAGTCCATACTTCTGTACTGTGCATCCAGGTGCTATGATTTTGGAACAGGAATAGTCTTTACACCACTTTTTGATTTGTAATAGTGCGGTGGAAAAAAATTTCAGCTTGGCGATTCCCAACACCAATATCATAGTTTCAAACACACACACACAGACACACACACACACACACACACACACACACACACACACACACACACATGCACACATACGTACACACACACAGGCACACACAAGCATGCATGAACACATTATACAGGAATTGAAGTAGGTTTACAAGTGACAGAATGCAAATATAAAAGTCAGCTAGTGTTAAATAATTAGATTCAGGTTGATTTTCAACAAGAAAATAAAATAACATAAAATTAGAATCTTGAGTCTTTATGAGTATAATTAAACAAAAATAAAATTCCATTTTAGTGTGCTGAAAATATGGAAGACATTAAGGAAAATTACCATGACACTAAAACTACAGAATTGATTTAGGCATGAGGCACCCAAACACAAAGACAATAATTACATTCTCTTCGGACTCATGATTATGAGTCTACTTACATGCAGTAAGGATCATTCAGGTCAAAATATTATTAAAAAAATGACCGATATGGTGTAAAAAAAAGCGTAAAGTTTTGAAGAGACACACAGTCTTTCCACCGGATTTAGGTGATTCTGCTATAACTTCTATTACTTTAGTAGGAAATACAAAAGAACAATACAATAAATTATTTTACATACAAAAGGGAAATAACTTAAAATAATTTCATTGCTCCATAATTGGGTGTTGTTAAGATGATAGGCATCTTCCTAATGTTTACCTGCAATAAGCAAAGGAAGAAACACTTTTTGGTATCTATGTCAAGTACGTATAATCTCAACCTAAAAGAGAAAAACCACTGGGCAAATCCAAATTCAGACACATCTTAGCAAAGTAATTATTAAACTTCAAAGGTGTGATCACAGAATATAAAAATAGTAATGAATAATCACAGAATGTCTTAAAATATGCAATAAGTAAATGTCACCTGGATTTCTGGATTGGATACGGACATAGAAAGTGTACATTACTAGAAACACTGTTATTATTATTTGGTGAACCTACTGTGTTACTTGTAACTTTTTTTTCAATTTTCTGATTTTTGAGAATTAGTCATTAGATAGATTAAAGTATATAAAATTCAGGAATTAGTTTATGATATAAAGCCATACTGTTTCTATCAATTAAAATTTCCTGTATACTTTGAATTCTGATTTATTTTTTGTATTCATTTATTTTATTAATTTATTTATGTCTCAAATGCTGTCTTCCTTGCTGTTTTCCCCCACAGAGTCCCTTACCCCAAACACCATCCCTTTCTGACTTCTTCTTTCAAATAGACAAAACAAAAGTTGTTATAAGGCATGTCCAGTCCCTGAATAGCTGTTCATTTGGGCACGCATTTGAAAATATACAACATTGATAGTGTAGACATCAGGAAATAGCTTCAAAAATGACATTCAAAAATTAAATATGCTCCAGTTATCAGCTATCAGCTATCAGAGTGACAAAACTTGAAGAATTCAAAAACAAAAATATCCCTGTAATGTACTTAGAGAAAATTGATCAGACAAGAAGTTAAACAGATAGCAACCTTCCTGGATTCAACACAAGAGGGCCTAAGTTCCTGTAGTTTATTCTGCATAAGTATCTAGAGTTTATGGGCTAATACATGGAAATGAACTCCTACAAAAACCAACAACAAACAAACCACAAACTGCAATATTACCTCACTCAGGATGATATTTTCCAGTTCCAACCATTTGCTTATGAATTTCATGAAGGCATTGTTTTTGATAGCTAAGTAATATTCCATTGTGTAGATGCACCAAATTTACTGTATCTATTCCTCTGTTGAAGGGCATCTGGGTTCTTACCAGCTTCTGGTTATTATAAATAAGGCTGCTATGAACATAGTTGAGCACGTGTCTTTATTTTATGTTGGGGCATCTTGTGGGTATATGAGCAAGAGAGGTATACCTGGGTCTTCGGGTAGTTCAAAGTCCAATTTTCTGAGCAACCTCCAGACTGAATTCCAGAATGGTTGTACCAGTCTGCAATCCCACCAACAGTGGGGGAGTGTTCCTCTTTCTCCACATCCTGGACAGCATTTGTGGTCACCTGAGTTTTGGATCTTAGCCTTTCTCACAGGTGTGAGGTGAAATCTCAGGTTTGTTTTGATTTGCATTTCCCTTATGACTAAAGATGTTGAACATTTCTTTAGGTCTTTCTGAATTCTTTGTTTAAGTTCTGAACCCCATAAAAAACACACATGGTATGCACTCATTGATAAGTGTCTATTAGACCAAATGCTTGAACTACCTAGATGCCTAGAACACATGAAACTCAAGACAGATGATCAAAATGTGAATGCTTCACTTCTTCTTTAAAAGGGGGAACAAGAATATACTTGGCAGGGAATAGGGAGGCAAAGATTTAAACAGAGACAGAAAGAAAACTCATTAAGAACCTGCCCCACATGTGGCCCATACATATACAGCAACCCAATTAAACAAGATGGATGAAGCAAAGAAGTGAAGACCAACAGGAGCCGTATGTAGATCTCCCCTGAGAGACATAGTCAGAATACAGCAAATACAGAGGCTAATGCCAGCAGCAAACCACTGAACTGAGAATAGGACCCCCTTTGAAGGAATCAGAGAAAGACCTGGAAGAGCTTGAAGGGGCTCGAGACCACTTATGAACAACAATGCCAAGCAACCAGAGCTTCCAGGGACTAAGCCACTACCTAAAGACTATACGTGGACTGACCCTGGACTCTGACCTCATAGGTAGCAATGAATGTCCTAGTAAGATCACCAGTGGAAGGGGAAGCCCTTGTTCCTGCTGAGACTGAACCCCCGATGAACGAGATTTTTTGGAGGTAAGGCGGCAAAAGGGGTAGGGTGGGGAGCGAAACACCTATAAAGAAGGGGAGGGGAAGGGATTAGGGGGATGTTTGCCCGGAATCGAGGGAAGGGAATAACATTCGAAATGTAAATAAGAAATACTCAAGTTAATAAAAAAAGTATGTAAATTGAGAAAATAAAGTCAAACAAATAGGTGGAAAATATAATTTTAAGCTCTATATGAAAATATTAAAGTTTTTTTAATTTGTATATTAATAAAATTTTAATTTCATTGCTACAAATATTTTTTGCAATTTTTTTAAATAAATAGATTTTAAGTGAGTCATGTGATCGTTAACCTTTAGTGGCTTTCATTGCATTATAGATCAATAAAGTGTTTATTTGACTGTGATCATCACTATGAATACACATGAAAATCAAATGTCAACCAGGAACTGCTCTTCTGTTTTTATACTTTGTGTTGTACATATGTAAGTATTTTACCTGCTTGTTCACGTGTGCAGCACATGCATCCCTAGTGTCCCGGAGGTTGAAGAGGGTGTGAGATTCCATGATGCTGATATTACAGCCACTTGGGAGCTGTCACTTGGGAGCTGGGTATCGGCCCCAGGTTCTCTGAAAAAAAAGATAGTGATATTAATCATCGAATCATTTCTTCATCTTCAGCAAACACCATTTTTTTGTAAATATAGTGCCTAAGCTGTCCTGTCTTCTGCATAGACCACTGTTTTCTAAAATGTGAAAATTTAATATTAAACACACACCCACCTGCTTCTTACCTTCAAATATATATATATATATATATATATATATATATATATATATATATATATATTTTTTTTTCACACACACACACACATACTCACACACACAGATACACGCACAACTGCTCTTACCTTCAAGTTTATTAACTTTCTTACACACACACACACACACACCTGCTTCTTACCTTCAAGTAGACTTAGTTATTTTCATAGTTATTTGTTTATTTATTCACTTTACATGCTGCATACTGCCCCCTCCAGTTCACCCCTCTCAAAATCCTTCCCCAGCTCTTTCTCCTCTGAGGAGGGGGGGACCCCACAGGTATCTCCTCAACTTGCATATCTAGTCTCTGTGATCACATTGTCTGTACTGAGGCCAGATACAGCACCCTAAATGGATAGGGGTGGGGAGGTAGAGGTCATATCTAGAAAGAGGCAGAGAGCTGGGGTAAGAGAGGTCCATGAATCAGTGGGTGTTTCCTTAGCTGAGATTCACAGCCTCAATGATATGGACCTGAAGAAGCCATCTCCTGTAGCCGGAGAGCAAACCAAATGGAATGATAAAGATTCACCAACTTTTGACCCAAAATTTATTCTGACCACAAGAATTGAAAGGGCCGTGCATAGAGCAGAGAGAGGAATGGTCAACCAATGGTTAGTGCAGATTGAGACCCACCCCATGGATCAGCATCGATCCATGACACTATTAATGACACTCTGTTATGCTTGCAGAAAGGAGTCTAGCATGGCTTCCCTCTGGGAGACTCCACCAAGCTGCTGACTCAGACAGAGGCAGACATCCACTAGCCAAACCATTTGTGGATCTTGGCAACTCTGATGGAAGAACAGAATGAAAAGGCATAGCACTCCACAGGCTTTGTCTTCATGAGGGTACCGAACAACTAGAAATGGGCTTTCCCAAAACATGTTGTCTATAGATGGGGCATCTGTGCCTTTAAAGTTCATTTATTTATTTACTCACTTTACATCCCAATATCGGTGCTCGATCTTCAAGATACGCAAACACCCATTGTCGGGGGCACCTGTAAAAAGACAAAGCTGCACATTTTCTACCTATGTCCTGGGGGCTCAGGTTCAGTCCACGTTTACTCTCTGGTTGGTGGTTCAGTCTTTGGCAGACCCCAAGAGTCCCCTTGAGTTGATTCCATTGGTCTTCCTCTGGAGTCCCTCCTATCATCTGGGCCTCGATTCTTCACCTGTTTTTTTTTTTTTTCCAAAGAACTCTCCAAGCTCCAGTTAATGTTTGGTGGTGAATCTTTACACTTGTTTCTCTCAGCTGTTGGGTGGAGTCACTCAGAGGACAGTTATGCTAGGAATCTGTCTGAAAGCATGATAGAGTATCTTCACTAGTGTCAGAGATTGGTTGCCCAATGGGTAGGTCTCAATCTGTGCTAACCATTGGTTGGAAGTTCCTTCCATGTCTGCTCTATCTATCTTTGTCTCTGAGGTCTTGTAGGCTGTGTTCATTTTGGGTTTAAGGTTTTGTGGGTGGTTTCTTTTTTTCCTTGTCACATCATTGGGAGTCATGCCTGGCTACAGAAGTGGCAAATTAAGGAACTGTATCCCCACTGCTAGAGTCACCCCAATAGACATCCTGGGTTCTCTCCTTTACCAGTTCTCTGGCACTTCCTAGAAATGTGCACCCCACACTTGTGATTTCCATTCCCCTTTCCTGCTTTCCCTATACCTGATTCCTCCAAACACACTATCCCTAATTCCTCCCAACCCAATATACCTAATTCCTCCTACCCACTCCCTTCCCTACCTCCCCTCCCATTCACTTTCCTCCCTCCCTGCATCCGCCTCAAAATCTATTCTGAATGTATTTTAAAGTCAATATTTAGGAGAAAACACTGAGTAAGTATAGGAAGTATCCCATCAGTAATTGTGGTGGATGTTTAGGCAAGATATGAACATATTAAATTTTATAGAGGCCAAAATTACTACATATATTGTTAAAAGAGACACTGTCTTTATTACATTCAACATGAAGGAGAACCATTTATATGTTCTATTAAGTTATACAAGGGAATCTGTAAAAAGAGTTACACACATCACACAGCTTTATTACTTTGAAAGCTTACTTTATTGCTAATATTTACACAATGAAAAGTACAAAGGTTTAAACTCATGTGAGTGTACTTTGTTGTAAAGTTAAAGTTTATATACAGGTTGATGACAACAGTCATCTCAGATTCACAGGGGATAAATACATCAGGAAGTTCTCTATTATGTTTCCTGTCTTCTTTCCTTTATTCCTGATGAAGACACATCTCGTTTGCAACCCCTGATGAGAGAGATGGATCAGAAAATGCCTGAGTGTCTACAACCCAGAATACATTTATAGAAAAGATAAAAGACAACATCTCCAAATAGTAGATGCAATTGAAACTTTCTTGTAGACCTTGAAATAAAATGCAAAGAACAAACGCTCATCCTAGAATATTACCACATATAGGAAATGGTAGCTGTAGGAAGTATTCTCAAGAGATTTTAAACATCTGCACCTAAAACCGAAACTGCCTTCGTGAACATGAAGATTTATTCCTTTGGCAAGAAAGTCAGTCTGTCTCTTGTCAATCGTGTCATCTGTCCATCACTAGAGCGAAGGCCATGCTTTATGAATGTGTACAGACAAACTCATACCGGTTTTCACATCTTCAAAGAATTTCAAGAAGAACCTGAAAGAGAATATATAATGTTCCAGAGACAAAATATTGGAATTTAAATTAGCCAGCATAGAAAGGTTGTTAAAAGTTTCTGCCTACTATTATTTAATAATTTTGTCTATTCCTGCTGTGAATGAAAAGATGGTTTTGTAATGTCTACCAATCCCCAAAGCCTGAAACATTGTGAAAAACTGTATTATTTCTCCCTAACTTGGGTCTTTGGTCACGAACCTTTTCATTGCTCGTCTAAATTCTGTTTCTGAAATAGATGAGAGGACTATGTGAGGGTGTCACTCTCATGTAGAAGACCAAGAAACTTTCTGTAATTGCATGTATTTGCTCTTGGGATCATGTAAATAAAACTTTCAGTTTCAAGAACCAAAACATGGCCGTCCAGTGGGACCCACGTTAACCAAAGTCTTCCTACCATCAGTGAACATTAGCACACTGGTAACAGCACAGACAATAATATAATGGAATAATCCTGATATAATAATAATAATAATAATAATAATAATAATAATAATAATAATAAACAGAGATGATGGTGTCTATTATAGAAAGGGGAATTTCTGGGTCAAAATATTGGGGGTGGGTTTGTGTCCTTATCCTTCCACCTTAGGTCCTCTGTGGCTACTGAAAGTGACCATTTCAGTATCCGTATCCCCACTGTTACGAGTCTCAGCTAATGTCACCCTCATCGACGCCAGGGTAGCCTCACCCATCCCAGATTGCAGGCAAATCATACAGATAGCACCCACCCTTGAGAGTCACTGATTTCAATTTATTTTCTTGGCCCTCTGTCCCTCTTACCCGTCTCTCCCAAGAAAGGATTCTCAAACCTCATTTCCCTTCCCATCCCCTCAGCCACCCAATCCTTTCCTTCCATCTGCCTCCTCTCATTATTTTACTCATTCTTCTTAGTGAAATACAAGGATTTTTCTTGGGTCTTTCTTCATGTTTGACCTCTTTACTTCTGTAGACCATAGTGTGTGAATTCTGTACCTTATGGCTAATACCCTCTTTTAAGTGAGTTTGTACATGTTATTTTGGGTCTATTTACCTCATTCAGAACAATACTTTCTAATTCCATCTACATGACCACATCTTCACAATGTCCCTATTTTCATAGCTCCATACTATTCCATAGTGTAAATGAACCACATTTTCTGTAGCCATTCTTTTGTTGAGGGGCATCTGGGTTTTTTCTATTTTCTGTTCATTATGAAGAAAGCGGTTAGGAACTTTATGGAGCACATATCCTTGCGGTATGGCAGAGTTCTTTCATATATAAGGCTAGGGGTAGGATTGGGTCTTTAGGAAGAATATTCCCCACTTTCTCAGAATCCACTGGATAGATATGCAGACATTATTCAGATTTGATCTTCCCCCAGCAAATGTTATTTGTATCGTGATATTTATCTGCTTCCTCAATGGAGGTTTCCCCTAACTAGACCTCTATCATGGATTAAGGAGATCGCATATGAACCTTCTGTCCGTTTTACCTGTTCAGTTAATTAGAACAGTTAGACAATGACAAGGAGTCTATGAGGGGAAAGTTGATACTGGAGTGTGAGGGTGGTGTTAGGTAGAGAAGCAGAAGAGGGTAAGAGAGGTATAGTATTATTACTATATAACAATTTAATATATTGACATAATATATTAATACTAATTATATTTTATCACGATATTAATATATGATAGATTAAAGTATTAATATAATATATCTATATTTATTATTTATACTAATAAGAATATAATTTAATATATAAATATAGTATATTAATATTTATCCTATGTTATCATAATGTTGATATATAACAATTTAACATGTTAATACAGTATATTAATATAAATTATATTATTACAAAGTTAGTATATAACAATTTAATATATTAATTTATTATAATAATATTTTATATATGTATACACACACACACACACACACATATATATATATATAGTGCATGATATGCAACTTCCAAAAAGTTAACTCCATGTGGATCTCCCAAGTTAATGGGAAATGCTGAGGGCAGAATTTTTTTTTCAGTTCAGTTTGCTTATGTGGTGGATCAGTTTGATGGGTTTTCATAGATTGATCCACTACTGCAGCCTTAGGAGGAAGCCTACATGATGGCACTGAATGGCAGTTTTGATATGTCCTTGGATATTATTTTCGAGCATTTTACCTAGTACCTTTTTCAACCAATGTTCGTAACGGAAATTCGTCTGCAGTTCTTTCTTTGTTGAGTTGTTTGTGATTTAGGTGTGAGGGCGACAGTGGTATCATGGAATCAGTTTGGCATTTTCCTCCTGTTTATGTTTTTTTTTTTTTTTTTTTTTTGGAGTAGCTTGAGAATTATTTGAAACTCTGGTAGGAGTCTGCACTCAAACAATCTGGCCCTGGGGCTCTTTCAGTGGGTTAACTTAATTACTGTTTCTGTCTCTTTAGGTGTTGTAGAGCAATTTACATAGTTTATCTTACCTGAATTTACCTGTGGTCAGTGTAATCAGTCTACATAATCATCCACTTCATTCAGAGCTTCAATTTTTGGAGACAGCAGGTTTTTGAAGTGAGACCTAACGATTCTGTTACTTTCATCAGTGTCCATTGATACGGGTCCTTTTTCACTGCTGATTTGTTATGTGGATTCTGTCTCTCCACCTATTACATTATCTGTCTGAGGGTTTGTATGTCGGGTTGATGTTGGAAGGAACCAGCTCTTGTTTTGCTGATCTCTGTATTGTCTTTGTTACTGATGGATCACTTTAACCCCGAGTCTTATCATTTTTGGTGTTTCCTCCTTTAATATGTATTTGTTTATTTTTATTTTAGAGATTTAGAGTGTGCTGGGAAGTTTCTAGTGTGGAGTCTCTCTGGTTTCTTATGAAAGCTCCCTGTAATGCATATGCATGTTCCTCTTAGCACTGCTTTCCTTACATCCCTTAAGTTTGGAGAAGCTGTGCCTTCATTTTCATTAAATTCGAGGAACCCTTTTTGTTTTTCATCTCTTCTCTGAACTGGTGTTCCTTCAGATGCCAGCTATTGAATTTCAATGAGTTTATAAACTTTTTCTTATTGTTGAAGTCCTGTTTTAATCCATGGTGATCTCAGAAGATCCAATGGTTAGTGCAGTCTTTCTATATCTGTTGTGCCTTGTTTATAGTGGGAGAACATGGTCAGTTTAGGATAAGGTTCCATGAGGTACTGAAAGTGGAGTTTGTAGTTTTGTGTTCATGTGAACTATTCTGTAGATATCAGTGAGGTCAATTTAATTGAACCCTGTATTAGTTGCATCATTTTTTTTTTTAGTTTCTGTCTAAATGGCCTTCCCTTTGTGAGAGAGGGACATTGATGTTCTCCACTATTAATATGTTAGGTTCGATGTGATGTTTAAGCTTCAGCAATATTTCTCTCACCAATGTTGCTGCTTTTGTCTTTGTCATATAGACATCCAGAATCGAGATGCCATTTTGATGGATTTTTCCTCTGATGCATGTGAAGTGTCCTTCCCCATCTGTTTTCATCACTTTTGGTTGAAAGTCTGATTTGCTGGATGTTAGAATGGCTACACAATCTTGGTTCTTCTATCCATTTGCTTGGAAAACCTTTTCCAACCCCTTATTTTGAGGTTGTGTCTAGCTCAGTTGCTGGATTGTGTTTCTTGAGTACAACAGAAGTATGGATCCTGTTTTTAAATCCATTGTGTTAGCCTGAGTCCTTTTACTGTTGAGGCCCTTAATGCTTAAAGATATTTATGAGAAGTCATATTTAGTTCATGCTCTTTTGATGTTGTGGGAGCAGTTTTTTTTTCTTGCATGTATTTTAGTTTTTGTTTTTTCGATTGGGATGTTTGAGTGTGTATGTCAGTATTAGATCTGTTCTGTAGGGTGCATGGTTTTTTTGTTTCCATGTTTATTTTGGGGGGGGAGCTGTTAGTGTATGTGTGTGAATATAAGATCCCTTCTGTAAGATATGCTGTGTAATTATTAATTTCTAGTGGGAGGCAGGAATGTTTCAATTTCTGAAAAACCATCAATATATTCCACTATATAATGAAACTGAAAGAAAAAAATCACATTAAAATCTCATTAGATGCTGAAAATGATTGCAAAATATTCCAAACCCCCTTCATGTTAAAACAATGAGAGCTATCAGGAATACCAGTCCTACGCAGAACCATAATAGAAGCCATGGACAGCAGGCCAGTACCCAACATCAACCTAAATGGAAAGAAATATAAAGCAATTCCATTAAAGTTAAGGACAATGAAAGGATGCCCATGCTCCCTACTCAGTATTGTATTTGAAATTCTATCCAGGTTAAAAGCATGGTTCAAATTTGGTTCTGACATGGAGTATTGCCAAAGCCTCTGAAGGAGGAATGGCACAGAGCATTAGAACTCCTGGGGTATGTCCCACTCTTCAGCACAGCCTCATTGGACCTTGGTGAGTCATGAACCCAACGAGGACTTCATGCAGAGTGTCGCTCGGTTATTGTACTCATATCTCTCTTAATCTAAAAAGTGTATGAAAATCCTCTTGGAGTTTCCCACCACTCAGAGGGCAGCATATCTATACCCATTACCTGACAGCATGCACTTCATAGCTTCATCAATCATATATAGTTTTGATGATATATATATATATATATATATATATATATATATATATATACATATATATAGTTGGCTCCTACAGCTATGACGTAATGTAGAATTTTAATATGGATTCTGCGCAACTAGGTCAAGAATGTAGAATCCACAAATTACAATGTCAAATAGACTCCATCCTGTTCTTTTCAACGTACTGAAGATGAGGTTTCACTGGTCCTCAAGCCATTCTTCACCCTGCTAATCCTCCATTATCTTGTGTTTGGCTTTAAGAAAGAATCATGGTAAAACATCCAACCCTCACTTCTGGGCACAGGAAAACATTAAGGTTGATATGAAATGAGACTAGAGAACTGAATTCTATAGTCCATGTGGTCATTGGCTGTATTGATGTCTGGTAATATTTGGATAAAATATGATTTGGGAGTTTATCATTTTAAGTAGGGACACAATATTTACACTGTTATACTCACTCTAGAGCTGGGCCCCCTTTGTTGCCAAAATCATTGCAGAAAATGGAAGTGGAAATTGAATTTTTCAGTACACATTGAGGAATATTTATAAAGTCACCTATCAAGGAATGTACAATAAGAAAGTGAAATACAATATTCATTCAATTAAAGGTCTGTATGTAAAATGCTGGCCTTTGGGAAAGAGATAACCTAGAAATTTGTACTGTATGTCACAGTAATGAAACTGGCAATAAAAATATTATGTAGAAGAATCTCTTCCACTCCATGTTCCTAAATTATTTGTACTCATGCCAAGACCCTGATTAACTTTCTCCATTCAAAACATGTAACAACTAATGAAGCAAAGAGAAGTCTCTAGCTTTAGAGAGATGGTGTATGTGAAGGTTTCCACTGTGTCACAGGGGAAGCTCCTGTAAGTCACACTTGTATCTGGTCAATGAAAGGAAAGCTTCTCAGCAGGTAGTCCATGGCAGAGACATCAGCATTAGGCCCTCTCTGAAAAAATCTCTTGTATCCTGAATAATTCTTTCTCTATAATATCACAAGTGTTGTCCTGACAACAGCTGCATCTCAGATATTCTTTCCTTACCTCTGGATTTGCATATTGTCCTCTAATTCAGAGTAAACAACCATTTGGGAGGATGAAAAAAGAGAACAAAGGGATCAGAGTTGGGGAGAAGGAACCTGGCCTTCTGTCTTGGTATTAAAAAAGGAAGAAATATGTGGTCCATAGGAAAGTTCAGTGAGTCCTGTGTAGGGGTTGACTGGAATCGCTTAAGAGATAGGCTAGACCTCAGCCTTCCACATATGGGATTAAGGAGACTGGAGCTTCTCAGAAGCATCTGGACTTCCCTGCTTCTTATGATTCCTAGAAATCATAGAGTTTACATCATTATTTTCTTTATTCCAAAAGACAGGTTTTCATCTTGGCACATTTGTTTTCCTGACAGCCTATGTCTTTTATTCTTTTTGTCCAGAAGAAAAATCTCCTAAGGAAGAAGATAGAGACAAGTATTGTGTCCTCACCTAGAGTAAACTCCTCCATGCTTTGGATACCAATAATGCAGGTTGCGTCTGACACTGATATCTGGGAGAGAGAAGTGCTTCGAGTTGAGACTTCATCACCTCAGTCTTTTGACTAGTAGTACTCTGACTACCATCCCCTGACAATGATTCTTTAGATTTCTCAATCCATAGATGTGATATGCTGGAAGTTCTCTTTGCTTTTCTTTCTTTCTTTTTTTTTATTTTTAACATAATTTATTGCTTTCTTTAATTGGATATTTATATATTTACATTTCAAATGTTATTTCCTTTCCCACTTTTCTGTCCATAAGATCCCTAAGTGGTACCCCTCTCCTTCTTTTCTAATCCCTCTTACTGTCTCTTGACATTCCATTGAACTTTCAGTCATACCTTTGTAGGACCAAGGGTTTCTCCTTTCATTGGTGCCCAAGAAGGCCATCCTCTACTACATATGCATTTGGAGCCATAGTTCTGTCCACGAACAGTCTTTGATTATTGTTTTAGTACCAGAATAGTCTGGTTTATTGACATTGTTGTTCTTATGGGGTTGAACACACCATCAGCTCTTGTATTCCTTTGTCAAAATCTACCAACAAAAGGTCCGTTTTCAGTTCACTGGTTTGCCACTAGCATTCACTGCCTTATCTGACATGCTTTTTCTGTGTCTGCCAGGAAAAAATTTATATCTGGTTTCTGACAACATGCACTACTTCTTAGCTTCATCAATCTTACCTTGTTTTGTAGTGTATATGTATTCTCTTTTACTGCTCTATCATTCCCTGACAATGTCTCTTTAGATTTCTCAGTCAATAGATATGATTACCTGGCAGTTTTCTATTCAGGTATATTATCATAGGCTAGCTATGAGACAGGCTTTGATGAGGGACAAACTCACCTATACATCTCCTCCCTGCCCAGCTAAGGATATTTTTATCCTTCAGACAAATGAGGACAACATTCTTTTCTGCCTACTGTTTTAATGCTCTGCTGAAAAATCAAGAAATTGTCAACCCTGTGTTCTAATCTAGACAGTCAGTGATGGGTGAGAGAGTGATATATTCATGAATAAAGGGCCAAAGACATGGGGCAAGGGGGTGCCATTAGTTGCTGACTTATCCTATGACAGACCCTGGCTAAAAGATTCTCTTGGCATGTGACAAATATCACTCCAACCTAAGACAGACAAAGTTCTGGAGGGGTTCATTTCAGGACAATCACGGCAATTTGACACCTATTCATTTGACTATAAGTAAGGAGGAGATGTCGGGAGTGATGTCAATGAAGGCCTACACTTTTGATGTTATTATTATGGTTAGAATTAAGTATTACTGGGTTCATGGAAAATCCCCAGGCAGATGCAGGAGCCTATTACAAATCTGGTGGTCAAGAAAAATGATAATTTGATAAAATTGTCCTGATGACAAATAATATGACTAATCTGTGAACTTTCTGACATCCTGTAAACAACAGCCGATTTTCTGACCACACGAATATTGTGTCCTTGGCCTCCATAAATGTTTCTTACTCCCCTGTCACTCTGATACCCCTGTTATGGTAAAATTCAGCCATGGAGAATAATAAAATTGACGGGTGGTTCAGACTCTTGTCTTTGTGTCCTTCTTCACATTGCTTGTCCCAGTTCTCTTCCAGGTACCCTCAGACCCCTCACTTACACAGCTCTTGTTAACCTTTCTCAACTACTACCAACAAGAGATGCATTTCAAGATCACTGGTTTGCCACTATCACTCACTTCTGTATTTGACATGCTCTAGCTGTGTCTCTCAGGGAAGATATATATAAAGTTCTGGGCAGGATGCACTTCTTAGCTTCATCAATCATACCAAATTTTGGTGACATATATAAATATATATATATATATATATACACAAACATACACACACACATTTGGTGGCTCTTACAGCTTGGAGGTTAGGTGGAATTTTAACATGGATTCTGAGCAACTAGGTCAAGAATTTAAAATACACAAATGACAGTGCCAAATAGACTTCCTCCTTTTCTGATGAAACTATTGATGTTGAGGTTTCCCTGGACCTCAAGCCATTCCTCTCCCTGGCCCTGTTTGGCCTGAAGAAAGAATTATGGTAAAACATCTAAAACCCTCATGTCTGGCCATGGGAACACATGAAGGTAGATATTAGAGAACTGATATCTAATGGAACTACAGAACCACACTCGGTAATCCACTTTGTTCTATGCTTTACTGATGTTTTGTAATTGTTGGATAAAATAAGGATTTGGGAGTTTATCATTTGGAGGAGGTACACAATAATTACACTGTTATATTCACTCTATAGGTTAGTCCCCTTTGTTGCCAAAATCATTGCAAAAACTTGATTTGGAAAAGAGAATATTTGAATACGCATTCAGGAATATATATAACGTCCCATATAAAGGAATGTACCTTAAGAAAATGTAAGAAAATATTCACTCAATTAAAGTCTGTAATAAAACATTAGCCTTTGGGAAACAGAGAAAACATAAGAAATTGAATCATATGTCACAGTAATAGTCCACTGAATAAAATTATTATCCAGAAGAATCTCATCCACTCCAAGTTTCTAGAACATTTCTACCCATACCAACACCCTGAATAACTTTCTCCATTCAGAACATGTAACCACTAATGAAGCAAATGAAGTCTCTATCTATAGAGAGATGTAGTACGTAAAGGTTTTCACTGTGTCACAGGAGACACTCCTGGAAAGGGCACCCTTGAATCTGGTCAATGTAAAGAAAGCTTTAGCAGGTAGGCCATGGCAATTCTCAGTGACATCATCATTAGGCCCTGCCTGAAAAATCTCTTGTATCCTGGAGAGCCCTAGCTTCTTCTGTGATGTCACAAGTGTTGTTGTATCTTCAACTTCTCCTTGGATATTCCTTCAGTGCCTCTAGGTTTTACCGATTCGCCTTCTGTTCAGAGTAAACAGCCATTTAGGAGGGAGAACAAAGAGTATGAAGATATCAGAGATGAGGAGAAGGAAGCTGGCCTTCTGTCTTGGTATAAAAAAAGGAAGAAATACATGGTCCTTGGGAATACTCAGTGTTTCCTGGGTAGGGGTCGAGTGGTTCCACTGAAGAGAAAGCCATGAACTGAGTCTTCCACATATGGGAATTGGGAGCTGTAATAATCTTATGAGCATCTGGACTTCCCTTGTTGTAATGGTTCCTGTAATTCAGAGAGTTAAATCATTACTTTCTTTATTCCAAAAACCAGGGTTTGGAATGGGTCCAGTTGTTTTCCTGAGAGCTCATGGCTCTTATTATTTTTGCCCTGAATAAAAAGGTGCTAAGGAATGAGGCAAAGACAAGTATTGTGTCCTCAGCTCAGTGTAAAATCCACCATGTTTTGGATTCCTATAGTGGAGTTTGTGTCTGACACTGACATCTGGGAGGGAGAAGTGCTTCTAGTTGAGACTTCATCATCTCTCTCTTTCCACTAGTATTACTCTGATGACCATTCACTGACAGTGACCCTTTAGATTTCTGAATCAATATGTGTAATAGGCTGGCAGATATCTTTTCTTTAATTTCTTTGATTTTTTTAAACTTGCAGCAAAGTTTCTTGAAATTTTAATTGGACATTTCTATATTTGCATTTCAAATGTTATTTTCCTTCCCAGTTTCCTGTCAATAAGGGACCAAAATAGTCCCCATACCATTCTTCTATAACCTCCCTTAGACCACGTTGATATTCCCTTGAACTGAGAGTTAAAACTAGGTTGGACCAGGAACTTCTCCTTCCATTGGTTCCCAACAAGGCCATCCTCTGCTACATATGCAGTTGGAGCCATAGGTCTGTCCGTGTACAGTCTTTGAATATTGGTCTAGTACCAGAAAGCTCTGGTTCATAGGCATTGTTGTTCTTAAATGTTTGAAAGCCCCTTCAGCTCTTGAACTCTTTTCTCAAAATCTACCAACAAGAGGCCCGTTTTCAGTTCACTGCTCTGCCGTAAGCATTCACTTCTATGTTTGACAGATTCTAGCTGTGTCTCTCAGGAAACATCTATATCTGGTTCATGGCTGCATGCACTTCTTAGCTTCTTCAATCTTATTTGATTTTCGTGGCATATATATATATATATATATATATATATATAGTATTATATATATTACATGTATAATATGTATATTTTCCATGTGGATGTAATGCTCAAAATGAGATTCCTTCAGTTTCTGCTCTAAATTCATAGATATATTTGTTCCCCTTTTAAAAAGGAGTGAAACATGCTCATGTTGGGTGTCCTTCTTGGGCTTCCAGTGGTCTGTAGTCTGCATCTTCTGTAATTTGAGCTTTTGTACCAATATCTATTTTCATTGATTTCATGCCATCTGTGTTTTCCTGTGGTTGAGTTACCTCAGTTATTGTTATATTTTCTAGTTCAATCCATTTGTCTATCAATTTCTTGAAATCATTGCTTTTGATAGCCGAATAGTACACAATTGTGTAGATGTACCATATTTTCTGTATCCATTCCTCTGATGAGTGCCATTAGGGTTCCTTCTAGCTCCTGGTATCATAAGGCTGCTATGAACATAATTGAGCATGTGTCTTTTTTGCATGTTGGATCATCGTTTGGTTATATGCCCAGGATAGGAATACCTGGGTCCTCAGGTAGTGCAATTTCCAATTTTCTGAGGAATCTCCAGACTCATTTCCAGAATGGTTGAACCAGTTTGTAATCCCACCAACAAAGAAGGATCATTCCTCTTATTTGACATCTTTATCAACATCTGCTGTCTCCTGAGTTTTTTATTTCAGCCTTTTTTACATGTGTGAAGTGGAATCTCAGGGTTGTTTTCAGTTATATTTCCTTGATGACTAACTGCATTGAACATTTCTTTTGATGCTTCTCAGATATTTGAATTTCCTCAGTTGAGAAATCTTTGTTTAGTTCTGGATCATAATTTTAATACAGTTATTTGTCTCTCTGAAGTCTAAGTTCTTAAGTTCTTTGTATGTATTGGTAATAGCCCTCTATCTGATGGAAGATTGGTATAGAACTTTTCGAAATCCCTTCCTTGCTGTTCTGTCCTAACAGTGTCCTTTGGCAGGCAGTTTTCTACTACAGTGTAGAACTGTCAGTTAGCAAACTAGAACACGGACTGACTCCTCCCTGACTTCCCTATGTGTTCTGAACAGTAATTGGGGAAGCTAAACAACCATGTTATAACCCTACAAGGCATGCCTATCTATAGTCGTGGGCCTAGAGAAACCTGTCACAGTGATTCTGGGCATCATTCAAAGAAATGCAGGCTGGTGAAGTTTGCAGTTTTCATCCTGGCTTCTGTAACTACAGGCTATTGTATTTTGAAGCCAAGATACACCATGTGCAGCTGTGAATAGGCCGGAGAAAGGTGACTCCTTGGATTTCTGAAGCATTGCTAAGGGATCCAGAGGAAATCAGCATCCCCTGCTCAACAGAGCTCTGGGAATGCTGACACTCTTGATTCATCTCTATATGAAGCTAGGTCAAAAGATCACCTGTCAGGTATGTTCTTGAATATCCCCCAGGGTTCTAGCATTGGAGTGCAATGAAATACTATGCAGGAGAGATGTGGGAAACACCTGAACTCTTCCATTAGGGATCAGAGAGATGAGCTGTATTCCCATTTATTTGACTGTGTATGTTCCTCATCTTGTCTTTGATCATGCAAATCTATTGTCTCATACTTCATTGTTCATGTGGCCAAGTTGTAGGGGAAGCACAACCCACAATTCTTTCCCATTTTTCCATCCTCCATTGTAGTGTAATAGATTTTAATGAAACCCTTCACATTTTATATTGTAGACCAACTGACCTAACTTTTCTTCAATTAGCTCTTCTCTGTTATCCTTACACCGTATGTGTCTGTGTGTGTGTGTGTGTGTGTGTGTGTGTGTGTGTGTGTGTTTCTGTTTGTGTGCTTAAATGGTTAGTTTGTATGCAAGTTTAGAGAAACCTTGTCAATGAAAGGAGTCTATGTAGCAAATCCATAAACTGTGAATGGGGAAGCATCCAAATGTTCTCCCACAACATGACCTTCTAGAAAGAGTAGCATAATCTGCAATAAAATAATACACTTGAAAGTAAAACTTGGAGGAAATGCCCTGGCATGGCTACATTTTCACTGTGGACTGTGAGATTTTTCTCTTGGCTTCTGTGGTCAGACATGTAGGCTCTGAAGCAAAGGTGCATCCTGTTGATCTGTGAATAAGATGAACGAGGCTATCAACTTGGTCACATGTTGCATGTGAAAGGCCTGATAAGACAGTATCAGGCCATTGTGACACTGCACTTCCATTGGAAACATGGAAGTGTTGACAATCAAAGAGTGGGAGTCTCAAGTCTAAACTTTGACACAAAGCTACGGATAGTATAACCTGTCAGTTAGCTTCCTGAGTACCATCCACAAGACAAGGGTAGGCTCAGATGAAGCACTATTGAAGATAGCTGCTATTCCTTGTTAGCTACTTTTCAGGGTATGTGGAAGACCATTCAGCCTCTTGTGACATGGGAGATCAGAGTAATGAGAGGCAGACAGAGGGGACAATTCTGTGTTTAATTTACTTGACCACCATAACTACATTTTCCATGTAAGGATTTGCTCATATAAATCTAATGTCTCATACAGGTAAAGACCAAGTTGTGTGAAGCCTCAATAACACAACGGGCTCCAGACTTCTTTCTTAGTTACTGGAATTTACAGGGAGCCATTTATACCTTGTCTTCCAGATTCACAAACTATTTTCTGGCTTCATATACACAAGGCATAGTATTCTTCCACTCTCTCTCTCTTCGTATGTGTCTTTCTCTGTCTCTCCGTCTCATCTCTTTCTCTGTCTGCCTCTCTGTCCTATTTTTCAGCTTTCCTAAAACATTCTTTACTAATGATAACATATTTCATGTCAGTTTATGAACTTGCTTCTCTAATAAACCCCAGCGTGATCTGAACTTGCTATCTACTGGAAAAACACAATTAAAAATAGAATTGATGTCCAAACCTACTAGACTAGAATTTAACAATTGAGAAGAAGTAGAATATTCAATAACTCCCAACAAGCCTATGGGCCAAGGAACATGTATGGAAGGAAAATTTTCAGAGATCCAAGAAATGCATGCCAGGCTGAACATGGACTGGCTTCTCTTTACAGGGATTGCCAGCATCAGGAGAAAGGTAACATGGGGCTTTAATAAACATGCATCATGTAATAATACCTAGTCTCTTCAGTTATGTTACCCTTTTGTATGTGTTTTCCTAATGAATGCTGTACATAAATGTAGTAGTGACTGCCTTTCAGGAGTACAGAAGTTTTCACATGTGGCACCCAAATGAAGAGTTTGACTTTTCTTCCCTGGCAGAATGATCTACAACATCGTTTTCCCTATGACTGCTTGTTTGTTTTGTGTGTGTGAGAGAGTGTGTGTGTGTGTGTGTGTGTGTGTGTGTGTGTATCTACCGGTCTGTCTGTCTTTCTCTCTTTGTCTCTCTCTGTATCTTTTATGATACCTTTCTATACTTCTGTTTGACTTCTTAATTGCTCATTCCAAGATTGACCCATCATGCTTTCTCTGAGTGTTTGCTTTTGATGAATCAAATTACACCTGTGTTAATCAATGCACCTGTAGCCACATCTGTGTACCACTGATCACGTCACAATGAGCCTCATGGCTAAAATAAGTAAATTTTGAGGCTCTGAGGGAAGTTTTTATCAGAATTTATATGTTTTCTGTATTTATAACTCTCCTTTCCCAACTGTTGTAGTCTGTGGATCTTCCCCAAGTCTTTGCTTATTTGTATTTATCTATGTACCTGGCCTAATGGGAAGACATCATCCCAACCCTCCAATATTACTTAGCAGGAGGAAAAGATGAAGAATTTGGAGAAATTGGTCATTTAGCTACAGAAGACGTACCTGAGATGAATTTACTGTTTCGAAGCATCACATCACTGACAATCATTCTGAACTATGTTCTCAGTTTATTTTCTTCTTTGTCATATGGAGTGTGCTACCTAAGGTTGGGAGGACCATTTGTGGCCTGTGTTTGAAAATTGAGTCTTCACTATGGATGCATGAAGGTGGTAAAAAAATACAATAGGTCAGTGATATCTCTGGGTTAGAAGAGATAGTGATAGAAAATATTCCATTGTGTCTCAGGCAAAGGTCCTTGAAAGGGAAACTTGGCTTGTTTATTTGAATACAATCTAGTTAATGGGTAGTTATGTGCTGTTGAAGGGGACCCTCTTCTGGATATTCTAATGTATGCTGGAATTTCCATGATATTCTCTGTGATGTCACTAGTGTTATGGAAACAGAAACTGCCCTTTGGCATTTATTTATTACTTATTGGTTTACCCACACAAATGTTTTTCAGGATGATCAAGCTATTTACAGACAGAGCAGAGAGCATGGAGAGACAAAAGAGAGGAAGAACAAATCAAGATACTTTCCAGCTTAAAGAGAGCTTTCCTCCTCTTTCAGTTCTTCCAAGTATGTGTAGATTTCCCCTTTCGTCATGTTTCATTGGGGGACTCAGCATTTTCTCTCCTGTGTCTAGGCCATTACTATGCATGTTCCCTTGTGTTTATCTACAAGGTCTGCTGGGAAGGCATCATCCCAACCTTCCACCATCAGTGAGCAAATGCAACAGATTAAGAAGTTGGGGAAATTGAATAATGAGCTCCAGAAGATGACCTGTGAGGTGGCTGAACACCCAGGAATTCTGACAGATTGCACCAACAGCATCTGGACAAAAGATAGTCATTATGCCCACTTCTTTGTTGACTGTCCTGACACCTCTGTGTTAACCTCAGTTTTCTCACACCACAGGAAAATGAAACTGTAATGTCCTCATGTACAAACTAATTTTTTTATGTGCCTCTCAGAGGCAGGACATAAAGGTTAGGAGTGTGATAAGAAGCTATTTAATTTCTCAGAAAACCAAAAGCTGTGTTTTGAATAGCAGTCTTGGGATATGGCAAGTAATGTGTGAGCTCTCATCATGGATTTTAAAAGACAGAGAATGCATTTTCTGTTCTCAGAGGAATACAAAAATCTGGTCAGCTACAGAAGCACAGTAACTTAAACTTAGATAAGTAAACTTTATTCATATATTTTATAGATTTATTTTATTTGATCTTTATGATTATTCTGTAACTGTCAGACACAACAGAAGTGGTCATCAAATGCCATTATACATGGTTGTAGGCCATGATGTTTTTGCTGGGAATTGAACTCATGACCTATGGAAAAGCTGTCAGTGCTCCTAAAATGCTGAATCATTTTACCAGCCTAAATTACTTTTAATGGTGATGGCGATGGTTTGATGATGGTGATGATATTGATGATGATGATGGTGATGATGATGATGATGTTTGTTATCATCATCATCATCATCATCATCATCATCATTATTATTGTTATTATTATTATTATACTGCAACTCTAAATGGATCAAGACTTACCCTCCTCCAATGTTCTCCCACCTCTCCTATATCAAGAAGAACCTACAATAAAGAAGACACCATCAGAGCTGCCCATACTCCCCAGCACTAAGGAAAGAAAAGATTTACTTTGACTTGGTTATGGCAAGTTTCTTGTTGACTGGGCACATAGCTTCAGACCCGAAAACAGGTGGACTATAGAAATGGGAGCTCCTTTTGGAGGAATCTGCTTATCATGGAGCAACTGGGAAATAGTGAGCAAGCATAAGATGTTGGTCCACCACCTTATCCCCTGTTGAGAATAAAGTCTCCTGGGAACTGGGTAAGCAGGGTAAGCAGGCATGGCTAACAAGTCAATCCATGTGGGTAAATGTTTGTCCATTAGGTATACAGGGGGAGCATTTAATTGACTAAGCTGAATGTATCTCCTGTCCACTGTGTTCTAATTCAATGCAAGGAAAGTTTTGTTGATTTTGTCTTTCCTGTGGCCAAGCAAGTGTTTTTCACATTCTGTGTGCAGTTTCTTCACTGATATGAACCTTGTGAGAATGGAGAGGGCCAAGGAAAGCCTCAGACAACAACATTCTACATTCTAGAAGACCAAAGCCTTCTCATAAAAGAAATCCTTGTATCTATGAATTCAGCAGTGAGGTAAATTGCAATCAACCTCTGGTCATGCAGCTGATATCTGGTACACAGGCCTATTGACTAATTATTCCATGGGGGAAAGAAAGCATCAAAAATTAGCATGAGATAAAAAAAAAACTTAAAAATGAGTCAGAACTCTGTTACCTAGCAGTAACTGGACCCGATGAGGGTCACAAATACCATGAAGGATATTATCTTGAGCAAGATTAACTCTGCTGGAATTCTCAGATGTCCATATGTGCTTGAAAATATGTCAGAGAAGACTGTATTGATATCATACTCTAGTCCAGAAAGACCAAACCCAAAAGTATATTATTCTTTCTGGAGTACAGTTTTGGAACTACTTCACATCACACATTTCTATGTGAGGATGAAATTAATGTTCTACATAGATTAAAGCATTCCCTCAATCCTTGTGTTAATAATTTTTTAATATGGAAAATGTCTGAGAATTCATCAGTTCCACACCTGAACTGAAGTAACTGTTCTTCTGACTGTATACATAGAGGACATCTGAATAGTAGTTGACATTTTTAGCCAGTGGAGTCTCCCCATGGATTTGTTTGAGCCTGAAAAAGCATCATAGTCATATTTTAGCTAAGGGAATCATTTAGCATCCAAAGCATTACAGGATTCATCTGCTGTAAATATTTTTCATTTACACAGGTGAAGGAAGGTGTATAAAGGTGTGTATATCAAAGTTGAAGATATTAAACCATCCATAGATGAAAATATTTTCATTTACACAGGTCCAGGAAGGTATCAAAGGCAGTATATTAAAGGTTGTAGATATTACACCATCCATAGATGAATATATATCAAGAAGAATTGCGTAGGGCTACGCAAATTGATCTAAGTTTCCCCACACAATTCTAGGCCAGGAGAGTCAAGATGTCATTTCACATGGAAATTAAATATAATCTGATGCTATGGTATGTAGACTGTTAACAATAATGAAAAACCACCTAAAAAGAACATGCATTTATACAAGATGCTATTCAAAAAATATCCAGTGGCAGTTTGCATCCTATGTTTAGCACAAAGAGATTGATTCCCCACTTTACAGATTCTGATCAGAACCACTGAGTATTAAGAAAACTATATTAGAACTCACTTGCATATCATAAGACTGTATAACTAGGTAGTCACAGCAAACATGACATTCGGGAAGCATAGCATGAACTTCCCAAGAATGGAGGGAATGCGTTTATCTGATGATTTCTGGCCATGAAACTCAAATGTCCAAAATACCAGCTGGATTTGCATTTACAAAACAATAAATACTTAATGAGTTTCAGGACAAAATTTGAATCTAAGGTTTCCAAAAATTATTTATCATTGAGATCTGAATCCCTATGGAGATTGGAGGATATTATGAGTTTAATCTGTAGCCCAGAGGTATAAGTAAATGGTGCAATTTGAAGTGATTAGATATGTTAAAGTGGCATGCAAAAAAAAAAAAGAGCCAAGGTAACTTTTAAGAAGTGTGCTTCTCCTACATGTAGCAGGAGTTACCGTGGAGTGATATACACAAACACACACACACACACACACACACACACACACAGACACACATAGAAACATACACACACACACATACACACACACACACACACACACACACACACACACATCCTACAGATAAGTGACTTGCTCTGTGCTGTTGGGACATGCTGGATTGATCCAAGTTATGAGGTATATACTCCACAAGTAAGTCAAACCCAATGTCAGTGAAAGAATTCAGAATTCCTCCTCCTTTCTTTGAGAAGGAATTCTGTGCGTGAGCAATGCTTACATTTCAAAGTTTAAGAGGAATGATTTGAAAACAGTAACAACTGAATCACCATTTTGAAAACAACATTTAAACAGTGTAGTGATTCAATTTTGATTTTATGGAACTGTAGTTGCTCAGTTCACATGATTGTACTATTGAACCAGGGCATTACTAGACATAACTCTGTAGAGACAGTTAGAGCTTGGAGAATTCTTCAAGTTGAAAAACCTAAGAGAGATTATTGGCAACTGCTTAATTCAAAATGGAGAAACTTGTGCTTGGGTAAGGTCCTGTACCTAAGACTGAGCAGCGTGTTCAAAGCCAATGACAAGCATTGCATGTAAACAAGCACTACTGGGTACAGAACCTGTTACTACAATGAAGAAAGCTAAGAGCTTCAGGAAATATGAATGAGGAAATCTTTGAATGGTAGAAATTATGCTATATAGTTAGTGGCACACATTAAGAGGATGAATTTTTGAAATGTTTACCTCCTTAGGAGTGTAAACATTTGAGCTAGTAAATGCTGTAGCCTTGGTATGAAGGGGAAGTGAGTTTCCATTAAGATATTGGAAATCCCTTCATGCCGAACATGAACATGGTAGGGTTTCAAAGAAATGTTGAAGCACATCAAGAGCTTCTGAGCATCCAGGAGGAGTCTCAGAGGATTAATTTGTTCTTGTTATGAGGCATTTTTCAAGTTTCTTATTGGAAATCAGTCAAGAGAATTTCAAAGTCTAGACACCAATTTCTGTAGAAGTCTCATATTACCTATGGAAGACCGTGACCTGTAAAGGCCCCAAAAATACATAGTGAGATTCACTTTTTAAAATGTATTACAATTGGTGACTGACTGCCTTTCAACTATTTTCCCAAGTCCAGCCACAGGGTACGATTGTGATGCTAAACCTTCAGCAGGATAATTCTGCTTAGATTAATTAGTGTACCTTGTTTTTGATTTGAGTTTATTTGCTTCAGGTATTAGTATTGTTGGTTTGATTGGAAGTTTTGTTATTTATTCTAAATTATTTTTTGTTCTTTTGGTAAATTTGCAGTTCTTTTAATATCATGAACATTACATTATGATTGTATCATTTAAGCCCTTTTTTAAAAAATAATATGTATTTTTCAGAATAAAATGTGTTTTTCAACTCATAAGAAACATGTTTTTTCATGTGTAGTGTTGCATCCTCTAATCCCAGAAAATATATGCAGAGATTGATAACTGAAATTTGCAGGGGCCTTGGGATTCACAATGATTCCCAGCAAGCCAGAGGTACACATGTGGATTCGCCTTTGATGTGGCTAGTGTGGCCTACTCTATATACGAATTTCATGCTGTAAAAGGATCCATACTGTATCCTTGTGGTCATATATTTAGCTACTCCTAAAATATATTACTTTAGGAATGATCACATAGAACAAATTAATGAGAAAATCAACAGTATTACTTTATTGACTCTGAGGAAATGAAAACATTCACCAATGGATTAGAAATAAAAATCAGGAAAATCAGACCTAATCTGTCTCTGGTTTCTTAAAATATAGTGTCATTGGGAACCACATAGAAGAGATAGTGAATTCCATGTTTTTAAAAACATTTTTTATACTTAGTTTTTATGTTGTTGGCCTTGAATATGTATTTGGTGCCTATTATGGATAGGTGTTTGGTTCAGATTATTATCATTACCATTATTATTGCTATTATTTATTTTATAAATATGTGTTTCGCTTGATGTAAGTTCTATGTACCACATACATGCAATTTCCACAGAATCCAGTCAGGGTCCATGAATTCCTCCTGAAACTGGGTTATCCTTTTGGTTCTAGTTAAGCGAATGCTCAAACTGGATGAACCATCTCTCCAGGCCCTTCCCATGACTTGTATCCTTCTTTTTGTACTGTATTAGTTGAACTGGATCTAACTCAACCAAAGAGAGAAGTTTTTTGAGAACTACAGGAATACATATATGGTATAGGAATTCCTATTGTCTAAACTGGCAGTCATCCTTGAGGGGATTAGTGGATACAGCATCGTACCTCAGCATCTCTTATTGTAAGGGTTGGAGCAGAACTGTCAAATCTCATCCTGTGATACGATGTAGATTAGACTCATCAGATTAAATTAAGAATTGAAAAACTCTCCTGGGTTTGAAAGTGGTAAGGAAATCATGCTAATGTATCATAAATGCACTGCTAAGAGCAGGATTCAAACTAGTCTAGGGTATTCAGACTGCAGCAGAGACCACAGATCTTTGGTGGAGAATGATTCAGTTCAAAACTGGGAAGAGAGAAGGATGGTTGATATTGTTCAAGAAGATCTCCCAACATTTAAAAAGTGTTTCTTTCAGATCAGTGAATGATTCTTCTTTTTCTTTCTCTTTTTTTTTTTTTTTTTTTTTTTTTTTTTTTTTTTTTTTTTTTTTTTTTTTTTTTGCGGAGCTGGGGACCGAATCCAGGGCCTTGATCTTGCTAGGCAAGCATTCTACCACTGAGCTAAATCCTCAACCCCCAGTGAATGATTCTTGTAAACAACTCCTATAATGAACTTCTGAGACCAACCATCAGTCTGAGAATTAATGTGTGAAAGAAGAAATTCTGTGTCTCTCCAGACTGCTGCTTTCTAAACAACAGCCAAAAGTGTGCATCCTATGAATGATTCATAGATACATACACATTAGAGAAGGATGGATACAGAGTTTCTTTAGGTCCATGATTGAGGTATTTAGCAGTTGACATGGCTCAGGAATTAAGGAAACTTGTGCCAGCTCTTGAGACCTGAGCTCCTTCCCTATGAGCCCTATGATTGAAGAAAAGAACAAACTTCAGACAACTTGTCTCAGATTTTTATGAGGTTCAGGTTTCCTGGTCTTGGTCCACAGAAGGAAGGAAATCACGTTTTCCAAATCTTGTTTATTCTATAATACTTCTTCCTCATGCACTCATGCAAATATATTACTGTGCATTTCATTGATAGATTACGTTTGCTGTTTGAAATCTGGTGCCAATAATTATAGGAAATAAGAATCACTGTAAAAGCATCATGTGAAAATCATGCTAAGGGAAATTGGCCATTGGTATTTTGTAACTGAGCTGAAACTCTTTCTAGACACAAACTGCTGTAAAAGGTCTTATCTAGATTCCTGGTGTAGAAGCAAGTGTTCCCTAACAGAGAGTAGAGGATGTCCCACGCTATCATCTCGCCAGCATGAATGCACATGCGGACACAAGAATCCTTCTGCAGCAAAGCATTTATTGCATCTTAAAGAGGGGATGCGGGGTGCCAGCATGGCATGGCTTATATATACCCTAGCACGGTGCATACACACCTGATTGGTCGATTACCCATGATCTCATAGGTGTGTCCCGGATTGGGCAAAGACCTGGCAGGAAGACACACTTGCACATGCGCACACAGTTAACTTCCTAAAAGGAAGTCGGGCTGGGACGGCGGAAGCCAGCGCCATCTTGTAATGGCAAAAGCTATCCCGGATTTCTATTTGGGGTGCAGTGGAAGCCAGCGCCATCTTGTGTTGGCGAATGTTATTGCTGCTCTCCACATCTCCCCCTTATTGTTTTACTTATATGAGGCTGGTCTATGTCCCTGCAGTTATGTCCATCTGCTGTGGCTCTTGTCTTAGGTCATTCCTCTATGTCACAGCCTTATCCTTCGTAGGGTAACCCTATCGCCACCGGGCCCCATGTCTTAGATTGGTCTGTGCATAAGGAAAGTTGCCCATATCTGGATACCGCAGTGTTGTGTGACAATAACTGTTAAACGACCTAGGGCGAACTCTACAAAAGAGGCCAGCCAGAAAATGAGTTAGTGGGGAAATCATGATCACCCGATCGCGTGCAATGAGGAAACCTCAGCGATGTAGAAGGTCTGATCCAAGAATCATTGAGTCTCTCTCATCCCAGTGTAGTGGATCCACAAATCCATGGCGTGAAAGAGAAGATAAGTCAGATGCCGACTAATTTCTGAGCATAAATAGCCAAATTCCAGGGGGAGACCCTTGTTCAATGGCCACAAGTGCTTGAGTGATAATGACCTTGTCACGTTTCTGTTGATATCTGAGTTTGCAAACCAACTATAGCATGAATACTAATCCACAGCATAGGGCTGCACCAAACAGAGCCACTGCCAATAAGTAGTGTGCTCCTCATCTGGTTCTTCTCAGCTGTTACAACCAAAGTCCGTAGTCAAGACGCTCCTGTAATAAAATTTAGAATTCCCAATTGTTAGCAACCACTCCAGAAAGTTTACCCATTGTACTTGCCTAACAATAGATTGGGGGAAGGATAAATCCAGACACTGCAGACACAATGGATGCCGTGGTTAATGGCTGCTTCAATAGCAGTGAAAGTAACAAGGTCTTTCCCAGGACAGTTCAGAATCAGCCATTCTTTTCTGGAACAACCAGCAGGCAAGGGAACCATGTCTGTGATCTCCACAAGCAGGGCAGAGTTCCCCAGTCCACAGCAGCTTCACTCAGGTGGCATTACTGTGAAGCTATAGACTGCAAACTAACAACACCAGTCAAGGCAGCAAGAGTCGCCAGGGGAATGAGGGGGACAGGAGTAACAGCTGGAGTCCAGTCTTCTCCGTCAAGGAGCAGTGCACAGAGGGTCTGAGCATAGGCCACAGTGGGACGGGTCACATGCAGTGGTAACACTGACTGTAGCAGCGCCAATATTTGTGATGACAAAAGATGAGGGGGAATCTTCCATCTTCCTCTTAAGGGCCCAGGAATGACTTCAGGGACCCGAACCAGGAGAGCTGAATCTTCATGCTCCCAGGATCAGCAAGTCTCACCAGCCACTCAGGCAGCTGGCACACTCTTGTAGCATCCTGTAGAAAAAACACAAACATTCCCTCTTCCCCATATAAAATATCTGAACAGGATCATGCCAATACGTGTATTTTTCTATTTCACCTAGGCAGAAGTATGCCTAGTTATAGGGTGCCATAAACACTCAGAGTGTTCCTTGGCATACAAATTTTAAAATTGAAATAAAAAGTAATATTTAATAATTGTAATTGAAATAAAGAGTATTATTTAATAATTGTATAGCGTACAGGGATAACTCCCACTTTTTATTTACTAAAATATAAACTGTCTAGTATCATTGTCCTCCCTCGTTAAGGGGTCCAGGCAATCCAGTTTGAGTTATTAAAGGTCCTATAAAGGAACAGTGCTTAGTGTTTTAACCACTAAGCTATCTCTCTAGCACCTCAAAAACTTTATTTACCTAAACATAAGTATTAATTGGAAATGTCAAATCCTGTAAATATTGTCTAAATTTAGTCTTACTAGAAATCCCTGAGCTGACAGGGCGAGGCTGGGAATTTAAAGTACGCAAATGGAGTCTTCCTCTTTTCATATCAATTCTATTACTATTTTCAAAGAGCTGTGTCTATGGTTTTATTTAATTGTCTGAGCCAGAGCACTGAAATTACAGTGAGTTGTCAGACAATTCACACTGAAATATCACTCACTGATTTCATGTAGAAAACTTGTCTCTAGTAAAGCATTAAGTAATTGAAATCAATTGTAAACCACAAGCCACACATTAGCTATCAGTATATGAATTGAAACCTTGATTTTTTTTAACATTTTAAAAACAGTTGCTAAAGCAGGGAATTTAATAATCTGTGCTGAAGCAGCAGAAACTCAAGAGAATAAACAAATGATCCAATCATACTTGTAGCCTTTTCATTAGATGAACAACATATAAATACAGTAAGCTCATTTCCTATGGGTTGCATGCACAAATATACAGTTTCTTTTTAAAATACTTCCATGATTCTAGCCTACAATTCTGTATTAACACAAGTGAAGCTTGATATCCAATGTGGATAACAAAGAAAGACCTAAGTGCTCTGGTAAAGTGAGGTACTTAGCCAATTAACATATCCTTAGAAGCATAAAATTAGTTTTAAATAATCTTTTTTGGAGTACTGTAACAGCTACTCCCCAAATATTAAAGCTCATATTAAGCGCAAAGGTTTGTAGTAAAAAATTCTATTCACACTGAAAGATTTAAAGTTCTAATTTCTTACACTGAAGAAGAGACAAAATTACATAATACAAGGCTGTTAGCCATTCTTTTGTAAAGTTTTTAATGATATCACTTTATGGGCTATCTAAAATTATAAGCAAGCTCACGAAATGAAAACTAAAAATCAATCCTCTAAATCTATCTTGAAATGGCAGTTGGAGTAAACAAACTGGCTGTAGTGTTCTCACAAGTTCCAAAACTTCATCAATCCTTTATAAATCTTGTAACAATCTCTACCTGTTTGTTTGTTTTTTTTTTCTTAATTACAAATAAGTTTGAGTTAGTCAATGTAAAACTGGCAATCCTTAATCATAATCTTTAAGTTCTCCTTGTAACACCAGAGCACAGCCACAACTTTGATAAGTCACCTGAGTTCTGATTGTTTGACTAGGCAGCTGTCCTTGGGGCAGTGAAATTAGCATTAAAATACAGATAACTTCAGGGCAAACCACAACTTTGGAAAGCAAAAGTCAACCTCCAACAACCTAGTCTCTAAAATCTAGTCTCCAAAACACAAAGTCTATCCTTCATGTTACCAAGTTTGACTGCCAATTCCTACATATGAACGCAAGACAGTGTAGCCTCCAGTACCTCAACAAAGAGACATTGTCCTCAATTCTTTTAGAAGCCTGGTTTCTAAGAGTTCCATAAAAATATTTTCTCAATTAAGACCTGTTTCACTAGGTTGGCTCGTGCCACATGTTGTCTAGAATGACTTTATACAAATTACCAGTTTCATGTCAACTTTGTTACCAATATTACACTTTTTTCTCAACTTTCTGTTACCAATGTTACATTTTTTAACCATATCTAATAACTTAAAAGCCAATAGTCCATAACCAAGGCATGTAGAGCATATTTATATATTTAAAACCATTGAGAAACAAAATTGAAGTGGCTACACATGTCTTTAATATTTACACCAAGCACCATTTTTACTTTTCTAGCTATGATTTTAAGAGAAGCACCTTGTCAGATGTTGAGTCTAATAATCAGCTCATGTAAACAATCACCCCTGAGCAGCTTCTCCAGCTGACCTAGACACCTGGCTACAGGTACAGGGCTCCAAGTGCTGATTGAAACTGCTTTTTTATTCATTTGTTCCTTTTTTGAAACGAGTTAAAATCAAATCAAGGTGTGAACGACTGGCAGATAAAGTTTTTACCATTTTCTCTTTTGAACATGTAACATAAAACATTTATGCAACAAGAAACAAAAACCACAGACATAAACTGACATACATGGATAGCTTGGTGCACCAAGGACAGACAATAGACAAAGAGGGAAAAAACTAGATGGTGTTCCACGAAAGGGATCCACATCCCAATAGGAGTCAGCAGGGAGGTTGGATTTCCCCTTTCCCACCAATTCCACGGTGACCATCCATTCGAGTAGAGTTGATATGGACGATGGATTGTCTCAATTCCTGGACTAGTCCATCAATGTGTTGAAACCAAATTCCTGTAAGATACTGAGATATATTACAGGATATCTGAGCAGCATGACTGACATTCACAAATGGTATGGAAGTGAATCTTTTTGTTTGATTCTCCTGAATAAGTTTTTCAGGTGGTCTACCTCTATCAAATCTGATCAGTATGACTCTGTGAAGTTTAAACAAAATTATCAGCCTTGCCCAAAAAGGATCCATTACTTTCGGTTTCTTCACAGTGGCTCTCCACCTAAGCCCATATCTTTCTTCTTCATAGCGAGCTGTCTCATCTTCTAAATCCTCTTCCTCAGAGGAGCTAAGGTCGTCTGTTTTTGAACTATCAAGCTCCAAAGCCTCTAACTCCTTTACCGGATAAAGGCTTCTCCTTTCCAGAGCTTTCTTCTCCTTTCTCTGTTTCTCTCCCAGGGCATTCTTTCCCCAATCTCTTGCTCCCTCAGATCTAAAGTCTTTGGGAGGGTCTGTTTTTTTTCGTGTACATTTTCTCTTTGAGCTCTTGAATCTTTTATCCTGTCCTGTTTCTGACATGTTGTCTTGTAACTCCACTAGCACTCTGTTCCACTATCACAGTTGGGTGGCATTTCCCATCTTCTAGGTATGACCTCTGACTATGCCTAGCAGCAGCCCCAAAATCAAAAACCAAAAGAGAAAGAATGAAGGCTGCTAAAATGATAACAAAAGCCTCCGCTGAATCTTCTAGTGGGGGAGAGAAGTGAAAGCGATCAAGACCAAACAAATCTCTCAGAACTTACTCACGTCCTGCAGGTTTGGATTCTCTCAGCGGATGGAGGACCCCCCCCCCCGGTACCTGGCGATGGTGTGGCATTTCGCCCGGGTTTTGGGACCAGATGTCCCGTGCTATCGTCTCGCCAGCATGAATGCACATGTGGACACAAGAATCCTTCTGCAGCAAAGCATTTATTGCATCTTAAAGAGGGGACGGGGGTTGGGGATTTAGCTCAGTGGTAGAGCGCTTTCCTAGGAAACGCAAGGCCCTGGGTTCGATCCCCAGCTCTGAAAAAAAGAACCAAAAAAAAAAAAAGAGGGGACATGGGGTGCCAGCATGGCGGGGCTTATATACACTCTAGCGCAGCACATACACACCTGATTGGTCGCTTACCTATGATCTCATAGGCATGCCCCGGAGTGGGTAAAGACCTGGCACAAAGACACTCTTGCACATGCGCACACAGTTATCTTCCTGAAAGGAAGTTGGGTTGGCACGGCAGAAGCCAGCTCCATCTTGTAATGACAAATGCTATCCTGGCTTTCCACGTGGGGCTCAGTGGAAGCCAGTGCCATCTTGTGGTGGCGAATGTTATTGTGGCTTTCCACAAGGATGAATCTCTCTGTACAGAGAAAAGGGATTTAGTATAATGATCACAGGCTGTGGACCACATAATTTAACAATAAATCGATATTTGGAAAGTCCAAGAATCCAGGAGGTGATCAGTCCACAAGCCTAGATGTCTCATCTGGTCATTATTATATTGTTAAAACATCAATAATCAGGTTATATTGTTTGTGAGGGTTTGGTAGCAATGTGATTGCAAGCTAGGAAAAGTAAAAGCTTCTTTCTTCCATGTGTTCTATGGGCTTCAAGTATAATGCACTGTTAAGAATACATCGAGACTGCCATTTTTCAATAGACCAGTACCTTAAACTGAACGTTCTTTTCAGGGAAGCTGCAGCCTCACAGCATAGCCCAGGATTATGGGAACTGCAAGACCCAGTCTGGGACAATGTTCCTGTTCATCGAACCCACCTTCCAGTATTGCGGAAATAACCAAGAAATCCTCAGTCAACACCCTTTCAAACATGGTCTTCTAGGATTTGTAGACATCACAGCCACTAACATAACCAATTCAATTCAACATTACTTACAACAGCTCACTGGAGTGAGAATAGTTCCTAGGCTCTTTATAGGTAATCAAAGACTTCATAGGCAGACACAGTGATCTAATCTGCCTGCAACAGAATGGGGAGCTGAAGATGTGTCTGAAGCAGATTGGAGTTCTGCTGTAATGAAGAGGGTGTCAGTAAATCCCATGCTGACAGCTGTCATCCAGGAATGCTGAAGGCCAGCGCACCTGAGAGTTGATGTGTGTCATGGAGGAGGACAATACTTTCTTGTGACTTGGATTGTCAAAAATTTGTTTTATTTTATTCCTCAGTGCTTAAATATGATGCTGTTTACACATGAAACCATGAGGTAGGGAATCTTAAGAGATTACACAGGTTTGATTATCCATAATTCATGTCCTGATATGTGTCTACCTCTAAGCCCATGTTTAACAATCCAGTGCATCTAAATCTCCAGTGAATCAATTACTGTTTTTCTACCATTCTGTTCTGCTGATATCATTTTGCAGAAGTCCACTTCCTAATGATTATTAAAACAATGAATATTGTGAAGTAGTGTATGATCTACACACAGGCCTTTCCCACTTCTGCATTTGCATCTCTGAAATGGTGTCCTCAAACTTTTGCTCCCACAAGCACAGAAGTTCACAACGATATGAGGATGCTGTTTGAAAAATCACATGAAGAGTTTTAGCATAGATTCCCTCACTGTAGCAATATTTATGTAGATGGCAGAGCATATGATGAATTCAGCTCTGTTCACAAACTGGTTAATTGTCAAGAATATCCCATAGATTTGTGAGTTGATTCTAGTCAGAGTCCCAGAAAAGTCAAATATGAAATGCAAAATTTCAGAGCTCTCCTTCAAAGTCTGTCTATGAAGGAAGTTCCTTGCAATACACAGTCCTAAAATACTTATTCTATTCACACTTTTGCATTTTGCTTTGATGTCTTGCACTGACGTTTATTAATTATGGAACTGCACGTTTCTTCTCTGGTCTCCAGTGCGAAGGATTCATTCCTAAAAAATACGTATCTGCAGATGACTAAGAAAATAAATATAAAAAATAGATCTTCATTAAAGTTCTGGGTTAAAGATGCAACATCCTACCACAAAGATCAGATTAGAAGTAGATTTGACATATATATATATATATATATATATATATATATATATATATATATATATATATAGTGTGTGTGTGTGTCTGTGTGTGTTAAATGAGACTTGTATGTCTTTTATTTTAAGAAAGCTTACCTCTTTGAAGATTATTTTTAATGTCGTCTTGAATCTGTTCACAGGTGTTTTATTGAGAATATTTGTGTTTCGGTGTATAACTTGGCTAGAGGTTATGACAATATTGTTAATTCTTTCCATGAATGTACTCTTCCTTTCATTCATTACATTGTTGTCCTCATTTAACTGATTTCAGTCATGATGACTTGGATATACATGCTATACCCCTTCCACAAGATTCAAAGGCCACCCTGAAAGAAGGTGCAAAGAGAGTGTAGGTGCCCAAAATGTGGAGGTGATCATAGGTAAATCATCCCATCTGGATACGCAGACTGCTCACCCCATGACACATAGCAACTGTGTTTTCTTGAACAGCTTCAGACAGTCAACAGTCCAGAATGCAGTGTAAATGCCTTAAAGCTGTTACTCCTAACTGACACACTATGGATCGTTAGTGTCTTCTGTTGGAGGGTTGAATGATTTATGTAAAGGATCATCATGGGATTATTAAACAGTATTTTAATGTAGAGGATATACAAAGTTAGAATTCAAAGAAATGTTGTGATGTAGGTAATATAAAGGATAAAATTATCATCAAGATATTTTGGTGAAAAATCTCAAAAAAATAATACAATTAAAGTATATTCCTCAATATTATGTACATAGAGAATGTTTTATTATATGTGGATGTTTCATAAAGTGACATTAATGAACTCTGTTAGTTACAACAAATCTGCCAATTCTGTGAGTTTAGTGAGAGCACATTATCTGATTTGACCTTAGTAAATTTAAAGTGGCTATTTTCATATATAGTAAGTGTTTTTTCCATGTACACTTTCAACAATGGGCTTCTATAAATCATAATGGAAAGAATATAACAGTGTATATCCAGAAAAAAATAATTAATTGGGTGCATATCTAAACAAAATACTCACAATTGAAGAAACTTAATTGACGAAGAATCTAATGCAAAATATATATCATCCTTATACATAATAGAAATGCAAACCAAAATTATTCTTACACTTTTTCATCCCTTTCAGTAACTTTCGCTTAATAACTCATGAGCCAATTTATCTTTACTGTGTTATGGTGAGAGGAGAACATTGCTATTCTCCTGGTGGGAACCCAAACATCTACAGCAACTTTAGAAATCAGTATGATGTTTCTTCATGAATGTAGAAATGGATACACCTAAAGATATATCTCGAGGACATATGTCCAAATGTTGATTTATTCTAGGATAGGGACCCTTGATATTTTGGAAATATTCAAGTTGTTATTTAACAAATCAATGCATAAGGAAAATATGGTGCATTGACAGACTAGTAAAAGGAAAGCATGTAATTTTCAGGACAGTGAATGAATTTTGTGAAAGTCATCATAGATGACATAACCCAGTTCAAAAAGGGAAAATGGGATACTTAGTCACTGTTATCTGAATGTTTATTCTGGAAAATGTGTATCTGTATGATCAGTTTAGTGTCCACTCACCTCATTTTGGGAAGTACAAGTGTCGTTATGAATTGCTGAAGGACACTGTCAGGAACAGGGATGTCAAATATGAAGAGACAGGGAAGAGGGCAACAATGGAGGGAATTAGAGATATACAACTAAAATTGAGTGAAATTTCAGTCATAAAATGGAAAACTAATGGAGTAGAAACACTCTATTTAATTTTTATCAAGGTTAATAAATATTTATTATAGGTTCAAGGACAGAAGATAAAATATTGTTTGGGTTTATCTATGTAAATTTTCAATAATAAGTACATCTTAAAAATTATGGATTTCAGCTTTTAGTAAACCTGTAGTACACATAATGTCTGCATAGTCCTTAAGGAGTGAGTTGTGAATGACTCTGTTGGAAACATAAATTTATTATTTTATAAACATTATATGTGTACAATAATCTATTCATTTGTTTACATTTCAAATGTCATATCCCACATTAGTCTTTCTAACTTGAACCACCCAAACCTTTCTGATCCACTTTCTTTCTAAGATGGTGCTCCCCCTTCTACATGCCCACTTCCACTTAGTCCTCTAACATCCCCCTTCTCTGAGATATGACGCCTCCACTGGACCAATTGATTCCCTTCCAAGAGATGGAAGATGAGGCAGTTGTCTTCTCCATATGTTCTTTGGGACTTTATCATTTCAAGTAGGTACACAATATTTACACTGTTATATTCACTTTATATGTGGGCACGCTTTGTTGCTAATTAATTGCAAAAAATGGAATTGCAAATCATAATTTTTGAGTACACATTCAGCAATATATATGAAGTCTCCTATAAAGGAAAGTACAATACAAAAATGAAATACAATGTTCAATCAATAAAAGGTCTGTATGGAAAATACTGGCCTTTGGGAAATAGAGAAGACCAACGAAATTGAAGTGTGTGTAACAGGAATGGACCTGGGAATAGAATTATTATCCCGAATAAACTCCTCCACCCCGTGTTCCTAGATCTTTTCTCCCCATGCCAAGTGTGTGGCAGCACGAAACACTGTGCAGCCGAGCAGTGGGAAGTTGTTTCTGCCAAGATATCTAGCAGAGAATTTCAGACACAATGTTGCCAGAGTTAGCAGGGTAAAAGAAAATTTTACTTTTTCATTTTTTATATTTTACAAGAACACATTCACTTCTGTATATAATATGCTCTAGCTGGGTATCTCAGGAAATATCAATATCTGGTTCCTGTCTGAATATACTTCTTAGCTTTATCAATCTTCTATAGTTTTATATATATATAGTTTTGGCGATATATGTCCTTTGGGTGGCTCCTACCTCTACTTGGTTAGCAAGAATTTTCACATGGATTCTGTGCAACTAAGTCAATAATGTAGAATCCACAAAGAACAATGTCAAATAGATTCCCTCCTGTTCTTATGAACATAAAGAAGTTGAGGTTTCACTGGACCTCAAGCCATACAGCTCCCTGTCCTTCCTCTTGTATCTTCTTATTCCTGAAGAATGAACCATGGTAAAACATCCCCAAACCTCAAGTCTGGCCATGGTACACAGTAAGCTAGATAATGCAGAACTGTTATCGAATGGGACTAGAGAACCGAATTCTATAGTCCATGTTGTCATTTGCTTTACTGATGTCTGGTAATTTTGGGATAAAATAAGGATTTGGGAGTTTATCATTTCAAGTAGGTACACAATATTTACACTCTTATACTCATTCTATAGCTGGGCCAATATCATTGCAGAAAATAGAATTGGAATACAGAATTTTTCAGTACACATTCAGCAATATTTATAAAGTCCCATATCAAGGAATGTACAATAAGAAAGTGAAATACAATATTCATTCCATTGAAGGTCTGTAGGGAAAAAGACTGGCCTTTGGGAAACAGAGAAAACCTACAAAATTGAACTGTAATTCATGAAATGTACCTGGGAATAAAATTAATATCCTGAAGAATCTCCTCCACTCCTTGTTACAAGATCTTTTCTACTCATTCCAAGAACTTGACTAACTGTATCCGTTCAGAGCATGTAACCACTAATAAAGCAAAGAGAAGTCTCTAGCTTTAGAGGGACAAAGTACATAAAGGTTTCCACCGAATCACAGGAGACATATTAGGAAAGGGCACCCTCAAATCTGGTCAATGTAAGGAAAGCTGTTCAGCAGGTAGACAATGGCAGTTCTCATTGACATCATCATTAGGCCCTGCCTGAAAAATCTCTTGTATCCTGGAGAGCCCTAGCTTCTTCTGTGATGTTACTAGTGTTTTCCATACAACAACTGCCTCTCTGATATTCCTTCAGTACCTCTGTGGTTTACTAATTAGCCTCTATTTCAGAGTAAAAAGCCATTGGGGAGGGAGAAGAAAGAGGATGAAGAGATCAGAGATGGGGGAAAGGAAGCTGGCCTTCTGTATTTGTATAAAAAAGGAATAAATACTTGGTCCATTGGAAAGCTCAGTGTGTCCTGATTAGGGGTTGAGTAGGTTTGCTGAAGAGATAACATTTATCTGAGCCTTCAACATATGGGAATCGGGAGCTGAGAGCCTCCCAGAAGCATCTGGACTTCCCTGCTTGTTATAGTTCCTCAAAGTCAGAGAGTTTATATCATTAATTTCGTTATTCCAAAAGCCAGTTGTTGGAAAGGGCCCAGGAGTTTCCTGAGAGCTCACGGCTTTTATTCTTTTTCCCAGAAGAGAAAGGTGCTATGGAATAAGGGAAAGACAAGTATTCTGTCCTCAGCTCTTTGTAAATTCCTCCATGATTTGGAATCCTTTAGTGAAGTTTGTGTCTGAGACTTATATCTGGCAAAGAGAAGTGCTTCAAATTTACACTAAATCATCTCATTCTTTCCTCCAGTATTATTCTGACTACAATTCTCTGACAGGGACTCTTTAGATTTCTGAGTCAATAGGTCTGGTTAGCTGCCAATTTTCTTTTCTTTATTTCCTTTTTTTTATTTTTTCACAAATTTTATACCTTTTTTTTCCATTGGATATTTCTATAATTACATTTCAAATGTTAATTCCTTTCCCAGTTTCCTGTCCATAAGACTCCTAAACAATCCCCTTCCCCTTCTTATATAACACCCCTTACTGTGCCTGGACATTCCCTTGAACTAGCAGAAAAACTAGGGACAACCAAGGGCTTCTCGTTTCATTGATACCCAACATAGCCATACACTGCCATATATGCAGTTGGAGCCATAGGTCTGTCCATACACAGTCTTTCATTATTGATTTAGTACCTGAAATCTCTGGTTAGTTGAAATGGTTGTTCTTCTGTGATTGAAAGCCCGTTCGGCTCTTGTAATCCTTTCTCAAAATCTACAAACATGAGGTCCATTTTCAGTTCTCTGGCTTGCCACTACCATTCACTTCTGTATTTGACATGCTCTAACTGGTTCTCTCATGAAAGATCCATATCCAGTTCCTGGGAGCATTCTTTTATTAGCTTCAACAATCTTATCTAGTTTTGGTGCCTGATATATATATATATATATATATATATATATATATATATATATATATATATATTTGGGGGGGCTCCTACAGCTATGAATTTTGATGGAATATTTACATCAATTCTGTGTAACTAAGTCAAGAATATAGGATCCACAAATGACAATGACAAATAGACTCCCTCCTGTTCTTATAACCTACTGAAGTTGAGGTTTCACTGGACCACAAGCCATTTCTATCACTGCTCATCACCCAGAAACTGATGTGTGGATTTAAGAAAGAATTATGGTAAAACATCCAAATCCCTCTTGTCTATCCCTGGGAGCACAGGAAGGTAGATATTAGACAACTGATATCTAATAAAACTAAAGAACAGCATTATAGTCCATGTTATCCATTGCTTTACTGATGTCTGGTAATTAATGGATAAAATAAGGTTTTGGGAGTTGATCATTTGAAGTAGGTACACAATATTTCCACTCTTATATTCACTATATAGCTGGGCCCTGTTTGCTACCAAATTCATGGCAAAAAATGGAATTGAAAAAATGAAATTTTGAGTACACATGCAGGAACATAAATAGTGTCCCCTGTCAATGAATTTACAATCAGAAAATATAAAACAATATTCTCTCAATTAAAGGTTTGTAGGTAAAATGCTGGCACCTGGGAAACAGAGAAAACCAAGTGATTTGAACTTTATGTCACAGGATTGGAACTGGGAATAAAATAAATCGCCAGAAGAATCTCCTTCACTCCTTGTTCCTAAGTCTTTTCTACCCATGACAAGCCCCTGACTAACTTTCTCCATTCAGAGCATGTAACCACTAATGAAGCAGAGAGAAGTGTCTAGCTTTATGGAGATGTAGTACGTAAAGGTTTCCACTGTGTCACAGGAAAGGAAACCGCCAACACTGGTCAATGTAAGGAAATCTGTTCAGCAGGTAGGTCATGGCAGTTCTCAGTGACATCAACATTAGGCCCTGCCTGAAATATATCTTGCATTCTGGAGAGCCCTATCTTCTTCTCTGATGTCACTAGTATTGGTGTGACAGCAACTTCCTCTCAGATATTCCTTCAGTACACCTAGGGTTTACTAATTGGCCTCTAATTCAGAGTAAAGAGACATTTGGGAGGGTGAACAAAGATTATGAAGAGATCAGAGACAGGGACAAGGAAACTGACCTTTTGTCTTGCTATAAAAGAAGAAGAAATATATTGGAAAGCTCAATGAGATCTGGGTAGGGATAGAGTGGGTTCGTCAAGGAGAGAGCCTTGTTCAGAGGCTTCCACATATGGGAGTCAGGAGCTGGGAGCCTCTCAGGAGCATCTGGACTTCCCTGTTCTTATGGTTCTTGGAAGCCAGAGAGCATACATCATTACTTTCTTTCTCCCAAAAGGCAAGTCTTGGGAAGGGCACCGTTGTTTTCCTGAGAGCTAATGGCTTTTATTCTTTTTGCCCAGAAGAAAAATGTCCTGAGGATGAAGGGAAAGACAAGTATTGTGTCCTCAGCTCTGAGTAAACTCCTCCATGCCTCAGATTCCTAGAGTGCAGGTTGTTTCTGACACTGATATCTGGGAATGGGAACTCCTTCTAGTTAAGACTTCGTCGTCTCAATTTTTCCACTCTTATTTCTGTTATTTCACACACAAAAATCCTAAAAATAATTGACTTTCTCTGTGCTGTGTGTGGCATGCTGGATTTATACAAGTTATGAAATATACTCCACAAGTAAGTTAGACCCAATGCCAATGAAATAATTCAGAATTCCTCTTCTCTCTTGAGAAAGCATTCTGTGCATGAGCAATGCTTACATTTTAAAGTTTAAGAGCTGTGACATGAAAACAGGAACAACTGAATCCTACTTTTCAAAAAGCATTTCTCAGATGTCTAATGACTCAACTTTGATTTCATGTACTTGTAATTGCTCAGTTCTCATGATTGTAGGATTGAACCAGGTTACTAGACATAACTGTGTAGGGACAGTAAGAGCTTTGACAATTCTTCAAGTTGGAAATCCTAAGAAACCACACTGGCAACAGCTTAATACAAAATAGAGAAATCTGTGCTTCAGTAAAGTCCAGAGTTCTTGGACACTCCAATCTGTTGAAATCTTAACTCTGCTAATAACATAAAATTGGTTCTGTAACTCTTAATTTTTTTAATCTCATGAATGTTTTGCCTCCATCCTTTTCTCTCTTTATAATTACCCCTCTAAGCATGTTAACACTTTTCACTTTAAAAGTTGTCTTTTGTCCTATAGTAGAATATTTATAATCAAATTCTTGAGTTTCATAAAAGTAGGTGATTTATTGTAGTAAAATATTCTATTCACAATTTATTGTATTATTTTTATTAATCCATCAAAAACTGACTACTCATATTATATACTTATCCTTTAAAGTATAAAATCTTTGATTTATTGAAAGTCTTTACAGTCTTTGAGAATATTGGCTGCAGCATTCTTTCATGTATTCATGATGGATCATGTGTACTTCTTATGTCTTCTTACTGATTGTATGCTTTATAACTATGCCAGTCCATGTTTTTTGTTATATTTTTTGAGACTATATTGAGTGCAATATTTCCCTGATTTCTCTTCCATGGTTTGAAATTGTAATACAGAAAAGATAATGAGTTTTGTGTGTTAACTTTACATTACTACTTCATCAAGGTATTATAAGCTTTAAGAAACTTATTTTTTCAGAGAAAAATTATCTCTATTTACGATCACTTCTAGTTTATTCACAGTGGTCTTGGCACTCTAAATATTTTTATCCACAATATTTTATTATGTATTATCAGATTATAGTGATAGGTATTTTTAATAGATTTTCTAAAGGTATGATTTGGATTGGTGTAAAGGAAGGCTACGAAATTTTGTGTGTTCCTATTGTACTCTGCTTTACGAATGTATTTTGCAGTCTTTAGAGACTGATACGTTTTTAGAGTTTTTAAAATGGTACCATGATATCTGCAAATGAGAACAATTCAACTTCTTCATTTTTTTTTTTTTGTTTTACCTGGATCTTCTTCAGTTGTCAAACGGCTTTAGCTAAAATTAAAAATACTGTACTACACAGGTATGAAACCAGAGTATATTCTTTTCTTTTTCTTGACTGCAGAAAAAATGCTTTGAATTTTTCTCTCTTTATCACAATGATAGTGATGGGCTTGGGGTACCTTGCCGTTATTATGTTGAACTATATCCTCTATAGCTATAGCTTCTCCAGGACTTCTGCCTTGAATGAATATATTATTTTTTACTGGTAATTTTTTGAACCTTATTAAATAATAGATTCTTTGTGCCTTTTATCATTTTATGTGGTACTATATATATAAATATATATTATATGTATGTTAAATCAAAATTGTATGTCTGGGATAAAAAAAATCTTACCTGGGTGCAGATTAATTTTAATGTCGTCTTGAATCTGTTCACAAGGATTCTATTGAGAATATGTGTATCAGTGGAAATTAGTCTGTAATACTCACTCTTCTTCTCTTTTTGTCAGTTGTCTGTAATTCTTTCTCCCTCTCTCTGTACCTTTTCATTTTCTTCATCGTCCCCCTGTTTCACTCTTTCTCCTTTTTTCTCTGTCAATTGTTGGATAATACCAGATTCAAAATAGAATTTTAATGCATTCAATCCTTTTGTCCACTTTATGAAATAGTCAAAAAAACTGTCAATGCTTTTTAAATGTCTATTCAAATTCTTAAACTGAATACATGAGGTACTATGATATTTTAGGTGGGAAATATTAAATACTTGACTCTGGGTCATTGTTTAATATAGTTCTGTTTAAATTATCCACATTGAGCAGATTTAATATTGGTATATCAAATACACCTAGTAAATCATTAATGTTTTAAAAATATTATACCTTTCTGAGTGTAAATATAAAACGTGTTTTCTCCACGTCTCCTCTCTTCTTTTTAATTTTGTTAATTCCACTCTTTCTTTACCTAATTTGGCCAGAGGTTATGACAATCTTGTTACTACTTTCCAAGAATGAAGTCTTCACTCATTCATTATATTGTTGTCTTCATTTTATTTATTTCAGCCATGATGAGTTGGATATACATGTTATACCGCTTCCACAAGGATCTAAAGCCACCCTGAAACAAAGGGGAAAGAGATTGTAGGTCCAAAATTGTTGGGTGGATCAGAGGGAAAGCATGTCTTCATGATACAAGGAGTGCTGTCCTCATGACACACAGCAGCTGTGGTTCCCTGCACAGCTTCAAGCCAGTCAACAGTCCAGAATGCAGTGAAAAGTCCTGAAAACTGTTACTCATAATTGACATACTATGGACAGTCAGTGTCTTCTGTTGAAGGTTTGAACAATTTTTGTAAGGGTTTATCATTGTGTTCTTAAACAGTATTTTAATGTAGAAGTTACAGAAAAGTAGGATTCAAAGAAATAGAGTAATGTGGGTAAAATTAATGGGAAAATTATCGTCAAAATACTTTGGTGGAAATTCTCAAAAAAATAAACAATTAAAATATATTATAAAATTTTATGCACATAGAGAATGTTTTATTATATAGGGATGTTTTATAAAGTGACCTTAATAAATTTTGTTAGCTGCAACAGATCTGCCAATACTGTGAGTTTAATGGGAGTACATTATGTGATTTGACCTTAGTAAATTTAATTTAAAGTGTCTATTTTCAAAAATACTAAGCATTATTTACATGTACACATTCAGTAATGAGCTTCTATAAATAAAAATACAAAAACTAAAGAACTATATATCAAGAAAAAATATTTAAATTCCTCTCCATATCTAAACAAAATATTCACAATTGAAGAAACTCAAATCAATAAGAATCCAATGGCAAATATGTATCATCCTTATACATTATGGAAATGCAAAACAAAATTTTTCTGAGATTTTTTTTCATCCCTTTCAGAAAACTTAGGTTAATAACACATGAGCCAACTCATCTCTACTGTGTTATGGAGAGAGGGGAACATTCCTATTCTCCTGGTGGAAAGGCAAACTTCTATAAACAACTTTTGAAATCAATGTGATGTTTCTTTAGGAATATGGAAATGGATACACCTAATGATATAACTCGAAGGTATATGTCCAAATGTTGATTCATCCTAATAAATAGACACTTGATAATTTGGAAATATTCAAGTTGTTCCTTAACAAATGAAGGCATAAAGAAAATGGGTACTTTTACAGATTGGAAAAAGGAAAGCATGTAATTTTCAAGAAAATGAATGGATCTTGTAAAAGTCATCATAAATGAGATAATCCAGACCAAAAAGAAAAAATGGGATAGAAATTCACTTTAATCTGAATTTCAATTCTCCAAACTGTGTATCTGTATGATCAGTTTACTGTAAGTATCAAGGGACGTGGTACAGACTGTACTCATTTTGGGAAGTATCTGTATGATCAGTTTAGTGTAAGTATCAAGGGACGTGGTACAGACTGTCCTCATTTTGGGAAGTACAAGTGTACTTATGAATTGCTGAAGGACACAGTCAGGAACAGGAATGTCAAATGTGAAGAAACAGGGAAGAGGGCGACAATGGAGGGAATATAGAGAAGTACAGCAAAAATTGAGAGACATTTGAGGCATGGAATGGAAACCTAATGGGATAGAAATACAAAATATAATTTTTAATATTACATTGAGGTAACTAAAATTTATAGCTATAAGGACAAAAGATAAAACGTTGATTGAGTTAATCTATGTGAAATTTCAATACTAAGCAATTTATGAAAAGTATGGATTTCAACTTTCAGTAAACCTGAAACCGTACAGATAATGAATATATAGTCATTAAGGAGACAGATGTGAACATCTCTACTGTAAAAATAAATATCATTTATTATAAACAGTATATGTGTAAAATAATCTATTCATTTGTTTATATTTTGAATGTTCTTGCCAAACTGGTATTTCTCTTGAATCCCCAAAGCCATTCTGATTTTCTTCGTTTCTTATATGGTGCTCCCCCATCTACTTGCCCACTTCCACTTTAGCCCTCCAACATGCCTCTTCTCTGGGATATGACGTCTCTACAGGACCAATTGTCTCCCTCCCAGATATGGCAGATGAGGCAGTTGTCTTCTCCATGTGATCTACGATATATGTAGCAGAAGCCATTGACCTACACCAAGTATATTGTGGTTGGTAGTAAATTTCCTGAGCCTCTGAAGGGTAAACTTAATGATCCTGTTGTTCTTCATATTAGGCTCCAATCCCCTTCAGATCCTTCGGGCATTCCCCTAACTCTACTTTTCTGGCTTTCAGGTTCTTTCAATGGTTAACTGTATCTACATCTGTCACCGTCAGGTGATGGCAGAGCCCCTCAGAGGACAGACATATTAGGGTCTTATCTGCAAACACATCTTGAAATCAAGAATAGGACCAGGATTTAGAGTCTCTGGATGAAATGTTACTTATGGTGGCGTAGTCTCTGAAGGGCCTTTCCTTCAGTCTTTGCTCTGTTTTTGTATTTGCATTTTTTTAAGCCTTGGATATATATAGGTTAAAGATTTTGAACTGTGTGGGATGCACCATTCCTTCACTGGGGGGCATGTCTAGCTACAGGAGGAAGTCTCTAGTGGTTCTATATCTTTGCTGCTTGGTATTTCAACTACTTTCATCCCAGTAGGTTTATGGGAACCTCTTGCATCCCTGGCACCTAGGTCTTTCCTGGAAATACTGAAGTTCACCACAAATCACTGATGCTTATTGTCATTTATTCCACTTTTCCTCTGGAATTCTCTCTTGTCTCTTTTCATTGATCAACTCCCTCCACTTTGTCATTCTCTACCTCTAAATAAGTCCCTTCATTCCTCTGCCTTCCATGATTATTTTGTTCTCCCTTCTATGTTGGTTGCATGCATACACGATTTGGCCTTCTAACATGTTACCCTTCATGTGGTAAATGGTCTCTATAGTGGGCATTCTGAGCTTTGGGGCTAACCTCCACTTGTCACTAAGTACATCCCATGTTATGTCCTTTTTGTTCTCTGTTACTTCATTAATTTCCAGCTCCATCCCTTTGCCTACAAAGTTCTTGGTGTCCTCATTTTTAATACCTGAGTAGTGTTCCTTTGTTTAAATATAGCACACTTTCTGTATTTATTCCTCAGTGTAGTTGAGGTAAATCCTGCTTTTTTCCAGCATTCGACTATTGTAAGTAAGGCTGCTGTGAACCTGTTCAACCACATGTCCTTGTTGTATGTCGATCAAGTTTGTGTATATGTGTTGAAGTAAATGGTAAAGCTGGGTCTTCAGGTAAGCTATTTGCAATTTTCTCTGAACCTTCACATTGATATCCAAAGTGGCTCTACAGCTACTAATCCCACCAGCAGTGGAGGAGTGTTCCACTTTGTCTACATTCTAGCCCACTCTGCTACTGCATCAGTTTTTTATCTTAGTCATTGAGATTGGTGTATTGTAGAATCTCTGGTTCATTTTGATTTGCCTTTTCCTTATAACTATGGATGTTGAACATTTCTTGATGTTTTTCTCAGCTATTGAGATACCTAAGTTGAGAATTCTTGGTTTAGCTCTCTAACCAATATTTAAAGTTTGGATATTTGGTTGTCTGAGGCAGTAAAGAAGGTGATAGCAATGTGGATGGGACAACCACTATAAAAGTTGAGGTGAAGTGGTGAGGGGTGATGGACAGAAAAGATAAAAACAATTGAAATGCAAATAAATACCCAATTTAATAAAAATGGAAAAAAGTAATTTTCCACTTCTAAAATCTTGCTGTTAAATAAATATAGCTTTTGAGACTTTAAAAAATTTATTTCCTATGGAAATTAAAATTGTGTATTCACATGGAAGGCAAATGCTTAGCACTATGTGAGTTGGTTACCTTGAGCCTAAGAATTAAACTTGTGTTCTAGATCTACCTTTTAGAATATTTTTAGCAGTGTATTTTTTAAATTATTTCTTGAAAATATCTGAGCCTGACACATTTATGTTGAATATGTCCAATTGTTTTAACAAAGATACAGAAAAGTTACTTTATCTTTTCACAAAAATTGTCACATATATTTCAGTACTGACTCAATGTGAATTATGGTGGATATTATAAGGTATTACTAACTTATTGTTTTCATGTAAAAGCAAATTCTGTACCTAATTGTTTATTGTTTCTTTTATTTGTTTCATTGTATGAAATATCAAAATCTACTTTTACATCCCATTATCATTTACTTAAAATATTAATTTCATTGATTGTAATATGGCCCAGAAGCAGTGGAAAATGGGATAAATATGAGGACTGCGGAGGAGCATACAGTCTCCTCTTTGTTAAGCTTGTCATATATCAAAATCAGAAAGGTAGAGTGACTGAAAGTCATATGTAAAAACGAAGTAATTACAAATGGTGTATATGTTGTGAAAATGATAAGCAAGTTTCATATTTAAGATTTTTAGTATTTAAAGGGGAAAGTTACTTTAGATTGCTTTGATTGGAGGTCTTTCTGAGGAGATTGTTAGTTCTTAGTAACAAATGCCCACAAATATGTTACTCTGCTATGTTTATTATTTTAAATTAATAATAACGGGAGTAGGCAAATGCTGGAGGAAGTTTTATCCACTATACTCCACTATGTCTGTTTAGAGATTGGATATGCCAAAGATGAAAAGGGTTATCTTTGGTTCCTTTTTGAATTTTATTTAATTAAATGAATGTTCTCAAAAAGAAATATTAAAGAATATTACCATAACTGAACAGATTTTTGTCACAGATTATTGTTGTGTTCTAAGTATAGAGTAATTTCATTAAAGAGTCATGCAATATTTAGTTTATCTGAGTCATTCATCACATTAAATCATCCAATAACGTTCAGCATGTTCAAGTTAGCAACAACCATATTGTAACCTGTATCAAATTTCAACTTTATTTTCTTTTCTGCCTTATTAAACTTTGATGCCATTTTTTTCTAGTATTTACTATGGATTAATAAATAAACCTGCTTATGTAATCCAATTAGAGTCACTTGTAAATATTCTTCAACAACTTTCACTCAATATGAAAGTTCAGGTCTTTTACACTTTTTGTTTAAAATCGCATTAATCACTCCTTGTATGAGGTCTTCTTCTACAACTCTGCTTTCTCTTCCAGAATTGTTCCTCCTATGATTCCTGTCACAGTGACAGCTTTCAGTTTTAGGACTGAGTAGAACTAACATTTTGTAACGACTTTGTTTTTCTTGTCTAAATATTCAATGGAACAAACTGTTGGTACATAATTTACTAGGGGAAAAATAGATCATTTTGTGGTTGGGGATTTAGCTCATTGGTAGAGCACTTGCCTAGCAAGCGTAAGGCCCTGGGTTCAAAAAAAGAGATCATTTTATTATCTCATAATGAGCACTTTTAAAATGATTGATGTTGAAAATAGTATTGAAAACACGGAAGGGGTTTTGATCACATTTGTAACAGAGAAATAATAGTCACCTGTATGAGAGCAATGTAATTAAGGATAAAAAATGATGGATCGTGATTAATTTTCATGATAGCACATGAGGATCCGTTATAGACTTAAATATAGTGATAGGATTTGAGGTAGAATGCAGAGCAGGGTGGAAAGTAACTGAAGATTTGAACATACACACAAATTATGATGTTGTGCATTTAAGTAGCAAAGATAAGATGATAAAACAATTTGAAAGATTAATGAAAATGAAGTTAAGTATTTCATGTCTGTTATATACCTGTGTCGAAGTGTCTGACAGACATTTTATATTAAAGATAATGGCTGATAAATCTCACTTTAGGTATTAAAATATGAACACAATTCACATTTAAAATTTTGCTCCATATTAAAAGATATTTTTATATTTCAATATTAATTATTTCATGACTGATGATTCTGAGTATGTGATATTTGTCTACTTATCATCTGTGACCTTTCATCAATGTAATTATGCATGTATATATGTATGTTTGTATATATGTAGGTATGTATGTATATATGTATCTATCTATCTATCTCTATTACTCTGATCTATCACATATTGAAGTCCTTTGATATATTTTCTACCTCACATAGGTCTAGTAGTATCCTGAAATTATATCAAATGCTAGAAAAACTAACTAGTTATGTCTTATGCTAAAACATATATACAGTCACATAACTAAAGTAAATATTTGTGTTTTATAAACTAAATGAAAAATTGATAGTATAAAAATTAATTACCTATATTGAATCTATTTTCTGAACTGTAACTTTAAAATGAATCAAAATTCATAAAGAGGCTTTTAAAATTCTTGAGTACTAATATATATATGAGAAGAGTTTCAGAAAAGTAGAAAATAGAGTGCATTTGTATGTTACATACATATACACATATACACATACAAATATATATATATACAAATATACACAAACATATATATATATATATATATATGCATGCATATATATATATTTATCCACATATACATATATACACACATATACATATATAAACATATATACAACATATAAACATTTGTCCTTACGTACACATACACATATAGACAGATATATAGACATATATATATATATATATATATATATATATATATATATATATATATAAACATACATACATAATTTGCCTAGGCATGGTGTATATGGTTTAGCCAAATAAGAGAAAAATGATGTTATTGCTAAATGGTTCTGTCTGAGTACTCATTTCTGTTGTTTAACATGATGATGGTTCTACCAATCTGAATTCTATGTACTTGGGGAATGAAATGATGTCCTTTGCTTCTCTAACTCACTCATACACTTTCTACAAAAATAAATGATCCTTATCACGACAACTAGATGGAATGTGATTAGCCAAACACAATAGGAAAATTAACAGAGGAGCTTCATGTCTTATAAACATTATTTTATAAACTTGCTTGAATTCATAGTTTTGATAATTATCATCTAGACCAAAGGCACCATCAGGCTTACACATTCACCTTTTTTTAACTAGCTGTATTTTATTTCATACAAGAGAAAGAATAAGTAACATCTATTAAGGTGGTATTAAGAGTTTGCAGTACCATTAGAGCTCACAGGTTGTAAGTGTTTTTAAACTTTTTATATTGGAAACTTTGTCAAAGGATCTACACTGTCTTGATTTTTCTCCTCTGATCTCATATTGTATTACCCATTTCAACATTAGCGGCAATAGCTGTAAATGATTGGAATAGTCTCTATTCCTCTGAGGAGAAAGTGATGTACAGGATTACTCAGCTACAGTAATATATTTGTAGCAGCAGAAAATGTTTCAAACATCTTATATTTTCTCCAAGGGAAATCTGGCTATACAGACTGTGACAAAGAAATAAAGTAGCAGCCACCATGTTTGTGGATCTTGAGTCTCTGCTGATCTTCAATTCCCTGAGAGAACCACAGCATAGAACTTCACTCTGTCCAGGCTACTGACAGAAGCCTAGCTGTTCTACTCGATTGTGCCACTGCTGCTCTTTCCTATTTGTTATAACAACTCTATAGAACTGAACTAGAAGTGTATTCATGAAATGTTTGCTAATGGAACAAGCTGCCTATTCCAACTTGAGAACTGAAATTTTGCTTTCCAGACAACACAGATAGGAGTTGCTCCAATGAACCTTTCTAAACAGGGCCCACCCTCCCACCCCCCCAATGCCCCCCATCCTTTCTTTTACCTCTGGTGCCTGGATAGCTACAGGGAGGGTATAGTCATCAACAAATATTGATATTTGAAAAAAAAATAAAGTTTTAGTTTGAAGAGTTATCAGCTGTGGGCTATCCTTGGGGTGTAATATCACTCAGGCATTTGACGTATGCTTCATGGAAGGACCATGAGGATGCCAAGTTAACACCAAAAAGACAGGTATTTTCTGGTCCTGCCTATACCTGTGTATATAAATTTTTATCAAGAGTGGTAAGAAGAAGGAGGTTTGGGGTATGGGAGGAGAGAGAAGGAAGATGGTTACTATGTGTAAAATGCATGACTTCTGAATTCCATATATTCAAAGAGATCTGGGTCAGAGAGGGAGTGACAGGCACACACCAGAGATGCTGAACACTGTACCAAAAATGGTAAAGTGCTAAATTTTGTGCTGTATATATTTTGATACTAAACCAATGAAAAGAAAAATAAATAAATAAATAAATAAATAAAGAAAGAAAGAAAGAAAGAAAGAAAGAAAGAAAGAAAGAACCATGGGTGTATATAAAGATCTACTGGAAGAACTTTGTCTGAGGCTCTCAATATTCAACAGTAAATAAATAATCTAATATAAATGATGACTCTCTCACTCATGGAGCTGGCCACCAAATAATATTTGCAATAGTATTTTGAAACAGAATTGAATCCCATGTCAAGTGTTCATTGCACAATATGTGGAAAATATTTGTATGCTTTTTGTCAGTGGGAAACATGCTCTGGTTACATGTGTTCATGCATTTGTGTGAACATTCAGCTTCCTGAGGTCCAGGTTCACTGACCATAGTTTTCCTGCTGCAAGAACAGCACTTACAGCAGTGATTCATGATAAGCTGTTGTCCAGTGAATGAAGAAGGAAGGGGGGGACTAAATACTAATCAAAGAGTACACCTTGAGGCATCCATGGCTTCAGCCTCATATACAGAAGACAATGTCATTTTCCGGCATCAATAGGACGAAAGGCCTTGGACCTATGAAGTCTGGTGTCCCTAATGTAAGGAATGCCAGAGTGCTGAGGTGTGAGTGGACAGGCAGGGTTGGTAGCAAACTCACAGTAACATGGGGAGGGTGGATGGGAGAGAGGGGAACCAGGAAATGGTATTACATTTGAAATATAAATTCATAAAATATCCAATTAAAAAAGAAGGGAATGAGGGAGATAGGAAAAGGAATGAGAGAGCTTCTAGATGCTGGTTTAAGTTAAAAGATTCAAGAATCTTTGTTATGTATGGAATTTAAGGGTCAACAGATTATAGTGTTTCATGTTTTATAAAAATGTTATTAAAATAATAGTTCCATTTTCTTATATGAGCACACAGAATCATTGGAAAAAATAGACAGCTGGTTTTACTGGTTTTATTGGTTAAAGAGTCATTGGCATACCTTCCAACATAGCTTAAACCACTCTGAGAAAGATTTTTATGGGATAAGACAGCAATAGAATGTATTTTGTCAGTGTTGGGATACTATTATCTTACATGTATTTTCAGTCACATGCAAACATCCTTTAAAACTGTGAAAATATAAAATTATTAATTGATTGAATGAAATCCTAAGATATATTTACTTACATGAAGCAATACTGTCTGTGTGTACGATTTTCATACTTAGAATAATATTAGGAGATGAATTTATTTTAAAAAAATTGTTAAATGTGCTGTGGTATAGTGGTGAAATACAGCATCTACAGTCTTACAGACTGGGATGGAATATTGGCTATCCATTATCTAATTGTAAAGCAAATAAGAATGTAAAGAGACATGTGCCACTAAGAAAACATTCACTATAAAATATAAAATGGCCTTCTGCATTCAAAAGAATACTATAAATATTTTAGATCTTCTAAAAGGTCATAAGGATTATCATTTTAGAATGGTTTCATATTGCCATACAATATATTTTATTTAAATTTAAAGCTTACATTTGTGAAATTTTGTTTGGTCCAAACTGTTTTCCACATAGCATGCATTAATCTTCTACCTGACTCACCATTTTAATTATAATTGACTGATTTTTATTGCAACCTTCTAAGTTGCCAAATTTTTGTCTGCTCTGTGATAGCCACAACCATTTGTGTGCGGGTGTATTTGTCAAACATGTAGAGCCAGAATAAATCTGATGTATCATGGTGAATGGAATTTCACCAATAGCTAAAGTGTACAGGATATATTTTGATATTAAGTACAGGCATAAAAGAAACTCTGTAGTACATTTATTTTTGCAAAATTTGTTTGTAAATATTTTGAGATAAAAATGTAAAAGCATTTTACTTGAGAAAATGATAATACTCAAATGCTAAAATTCCAGAAAATATAAGATACTTATTCTGAATTACAAGGGAATGCAAAATCAAAATTAACAAGAGTAATTTGATGGGATGGCTCTTGTGTATGCAATATTTCTATGTCAGAGAACTATACCCATACATTACTACTCCTTGCTACATTAAAATGCAAAATGACCTAACTGCATTTTTTTTCTTGTAGGACAGTTAAAAAAAGAAGCCAAACGATATATTTTTAAAATCTTTTAAAACTTATTTTGCATTAGATAAATATTTCCTTTAATAAGAGTAGAATGCCTTTTTTCTAAAATATTTTGCTAACTTGAGACATTCAAAATGAATTTTGTTTTCTTTTCCCAAAAGCCAATACCAATGTACATGAAGAAAGTCCATCAATAGTGAGAAAGATAATTGCTGCAGTTCTTCAATAATCATTTCCTTTGGTAAGTGGAAATTTATCCAGTTGTTTCTGAATTAATCTAACTATTGTCATTTCCATCAGTAGATGTAGAAAAATCCATGATATAACCAAATGGAATTCACTGCTACAGTAAAATCTATTTAAATTAAAATCATATCTCCAAGCTATAGGTCTTTTACAAGCAATTCCAATTGACATTCTTACACAAATTATTTTTAGAATAAATGTAGTAAACAAATTACACCCATACAAACAGTAATATCTTTGGAGTTAAATTCACATTAAATTCATACTTTCTCTCTAGATATATAGTCTTATTAATTAATCCATTATTACTTTGGAAGGAATAAAAGAGAATCTGGAGTGTGTTGGGTAGGAGGTAGCAATCAGAAGCATCAACCTCTTTGTGGTAATCTAATAGATATGAATTTCATTTCTTCCATGAATGTTTAAACAAGATTCTTCCCTTTTAATATTCCCAGAATCTTGTTTTGTTTCCAGATATCACAGATCCATAAGGGATTGAATAAAAAGTGTTCACTATGTCATGATAACAAATTTAGTCTTAGAAATTCCCTGTTAGTTGCTACCTCTGAATAAGGACGTTTGAATCAGATCACGCAACTTGACTCCACAGAATTTTCATCCTTTTCTAAGTAGCATTTGCACACTTTTCTCTGTAATATTATGTCTTAGCCAGAGTTTCTATTGCTGTTATGAAATACAATGACCAAAAGGGAAAAAAGAAAGATGGGATAGTAAATGTTTATTTTAGTTTACATTTTCTTTTTTTAAATTTTACATAATACAATTTTACAATCCAGATGTCATCCCTTTCCCAGCCCTTAGTCTGACAGTTCTATATCCCATACCTTCTCCCCTCATGCCCATCTGAATGAAGCTGTCTTCCAATCCACTCCAGTCTACCAGACCTCTCCACTCCCTGTGGACTCAAGTCTCTTGAGTGTTAAGTGCATCTTCTCTTGTTGTATCCAGAACCAGCACTCCATTCTTAGAGGCCTCATATTAGCTGATGCATGATGACGCATTTATGGCTTAGTGTCTGAAAAAACACTGGGGTACAGGTTAGTTAACACTGCTGGTCCTCCTGCAGGGTTGCTCCCCTCCTCAACTTCCTCCAGCTTTTCCCTAGTTCGACCACAGTGCTTATCAGCTTCTGTTCATTGGCTGAGTGTAATTGTCTGCATCTGACTCTTTCAGCTGCTTGTTGGGTCTTTCAGAGGGCAGTCATGTCAGGTCCATTTTGTGAATATGATAAAGCATGAGTAATAGTGTCAGCCCTTGGGGACCTCTACATAATCTGTTTTCCAGATAGGGCAGGTCACTGGAATTCCTTTCACTCGGGCTCTATTCTGGTTTTGTCCCTGAAGTTCTTCCAGACAGGAACAAATATGGGTCAGAGTTTTGATTTGTGGATGGCAAACTTATCCCTCACTTGATGCTCTCTCTTCCTCATGGAGTTTGTCTCTACAAGTTCCCTCTACCCACTCCTGGACATTTCACTGAGTCCTGATAGTCTCTTACCTCTCAGGTCTCTGGAATATTCTAGATCCACCCCACACCTCCAACCTTTTGGCTCCTGAGGTTGCCTGTTTCCATTCATTCTTCTCTCACTCAGGGCTTCAATCCTACTCCCCACCAATACCTGACCATGTTCCTCCCTTTCCCTTACTGTCTCCTTTCTCACCCAGGTCCCTCACTCTTCCCTCCTGTTCTTCATTTCTTCTCCTCTCAAGTGGGATTGAGATTCCTCACTTTGTCTGTTCACCTTCTTAAACTTTTATTTTTCCTTTTATAAAAATTGGATATTTTTGTTTAATTTCAAATATTATTCACTTTCCCAGTTTTCCATTCATAAGACTTCTATCCCTTCCCCCACCAGTTTTTCTATAAAGTATTCCCCCTCACCAACCCTTTCCCTTTCCCAGCACCCCCTGACATTCCCCTACCTTGTGGTTCCAGCTTTGTAGGCCTAAGAGCTTCTCCTCCCATTGATGTCCAACAAGGCCATTCTCTGCCACATATGCAGTTGGAGCCATAGTTTTGTCCATGTACTGTCTTTGAATATTGTTTTATTACCAGAAAGCTATGGGTCATTGGCCTTGTTCTTATGGGATAGAAAGTCCATTCAGTCCTGGTAATCCTTTCTCCAAATTTACTAACAAGTGGTTCGTTTACATTCCACTGGTTTGCCAATAAGTTTCATTTCTATATTTGCCATGCTCTACCTGGGTCTCTTAGGAAAGATCTATATCCATTTCCTGGCAGTATGCACTTCTTAGTGTCATCAATCTTATGTAGTTTTGTGGCAGATCTATCTGTCTGTCTGTCTATCTATCCATCCATCCATCCATCCACCCACCCACCCACCCACCCATCCATCCATCCATCCATCCATCCATCCATCCATCCATCCATCCATCCATCCATCTATCTATCTATCTATCTATCTATCTATCTATCTATCTATCTATCTATTTCTATCTCTATATCTATTCACCTATATCTATATCTTTATATTTTTACATCTATATATATATATATCCATATCTATATCCATATCTATATCAATATCTATATCCATATCCATATCTATATCTATATCCATATCCATATCCATATCTATATCTATATCTATACCTATATCTATATCTATCTATATCTCTATATCTATATCTTTATCTATATCTATATCTACAATCTATATCTATATATGTATATATTTAGTGGCTCCTAGAGCTATGTGGTTAGGTGGAATTTTAGGATGGATTCTGAGCAACTGGTTCAAGAATGTAGAGTTCAGAAATGACAATGTCATATAGATTCCCTCCTGTTCTTATCAACCTATTGAAGTTGAAGTTTCACTGGTCTTCTTTCTGCCAATCCTCAGAAATCTTATATTTGGCTTTCAGAGAGAATAATGGTAAAACATCTAACCCTTAAATCTAGCAATGCGAACAGAGGAAGATAGAACTATAGAATTGAATTCGATAGTCATTATGTCATTTGCTTTGCTGAAAATGGAATTGGAAACAGACTTTTTGAGTAGACATACAGGAATTTTAATAAAGTCTCTTATCATAGAATGTACAATGAGTGAAATGCAATATTCATTCAATTAAGATATGTAGGCAAAATATTTGCCTTTGGGAAATAGAGAAATTCTGGGATATTGAACTGTATGTCACATGAATGAACCTGGGAATAAAATATTATCTAGTAGAATCTCCTCCACTCTATGTTGCTAAATCTTTTCTAGTCATGCTAAGCTCCTGACTAATTTTGTACATTGAGAGTCAGTAACCCCTAATGAAACAAAGAGAAGTCTCTACCTTTAGAGAGATGTAGTATGTAAAGGTTTCCACTCTTAAACAGGAGACTCTCCTGAAAGTGTCACCCTCAAATCAATGTAAGGAAAGCTGTTTAGCAGGTAAGCCATGGCAGTTCTCAGTGACATCATCATTAGGCCTCCCTGTAATATCTTTTGTATCCTGGAGAGCCTTAGTTTCTTCTGTGATGTCAAAAGTGGTGTCTTGACTGCAACTGACTCTCAATACCTCTAGGGTTTACTGCTTGGCCTTTAATGCATTGTATACAGCCATATGAGAGGGAGAATCTTGAGGATGAAGTGATCAGACATGTGGAATATGAAGCTGCCCTTCTGTCTTGGTATAAAAAGGGAAGAAATATGTGGTCAATGGGAAAGCTCCTTGAGTCTTGGGTAGGGGTTGAATAGTTCACTAAAGAGATAGCCTTGATCTGAGATTTCCACATATGGAATCAGGAGCTGGGAGCCTTTCAGAAGCATCTGGACTTCCCTGCTTTTTATTTTTCTTGGAAGTCAGATATTTATATAATTAATTTCTTTATCCGAAAAGCCAGGTGTTGGGAAGGGCACTATAATTTTTCTGAGAGCACATAGCTTTTACCGTTTTACCAAGAAGGAAAAGATCCTAAGTAAGAAAGGTAAGGCAAGTATTGTGTCCTCAGCACAGAGAAAATTCCTCCGTGCATTGAATTAGAATAATGTGGTTTGTGTCTGGCACTGACACCAGGGAGGGACAAGTGCTTCTAGATGAGACTTCAACATATCAGTCTTTCCACTAGTAATAATCGGAATACCATTCCCTGACAGTGACCCCTTAAAATTCTGAGTCAATAGTTGTGATTAACAGGAAGATTTCTTTTCTTTTATTTCTTTCATTTTTTTAAATTTTAAACAAATTGTATTGCTTTTTTAATTGGATAATTCTAAATTGACATTTGAAGTACTATTTCCTTTCCCAGTTTCCTGACTATCATATCCCTTAATGGCCCCCTACCCTTTTCATTATAATCCCTCATACTGCCCCTGTGAATTCACTTGAACTGGGAGTCAAACCTAGGCAGTACCAAGGGTTCTCCTTCCATTTTTACAAAACAAGGCCATCCTCTACAACATATGCATTGGAGACATAGGTCTGTTCATGTACATTCTTTGAATATTGGTCTACTACCAGAAAGCTCTGTTTCATTGGTATTGTTGTTCTTATGGGGTTGAAAGTACCTTCACCTCTTCTAATCCTTTCTCAAAGTCTACCAACAAGAAGTCCGTTTTCAGTTCACTGGTTTGCCACTAGGGATCATGTTGTGGTTTGCCCTGAAGTTATCTCGTTTGATGCTAATTCCACTGCCCCAAGGTCAGCTACATAGTCCTGTACTCAGAATTCAGGTTACTACACCAGAAGCAAATCCTGATTGAGTTTGTAAAGTATATGTGAGTGGCAGGAACAGGATAGAAGGAGGTTTATCATTGGAAGAGAAGGAAGAATGCGCGGAAGAGAAATTTGAAGGAAGTGCAGGAGACTAGAGGAAAAAAGAGAGAAAGGAAGATGACAGTTAGAAGCCATGGTAGGTGAATTTAAGATTTTTCTCTGTGTATTTACAGGACGTTTTTAATGTTCCTAAGGGATGGATGGTACCTGGCTTTGTATTTTTAAATGTGCAATTATATCTAATCAAATGGATCAAAAAGTATTGTATTGTGTGTTTGTTATGTGAGGGTTTGAGTATAGGAAAATTATGCCGCGGCACGAAACACTGCGTCAGCCAAGGATTGAGGTGTTTCTGCCAATATATATAGCAGAGAATCTCAGACACTTCGGTGCCAGAGTTAGCAGAGTGAAAGAAAATTTATTTTTTATTCTTATATATTTAAAAGAACATATTCACTTCTGTATGTAATATGCTCTAGCTTTGTCTCTCAGAAATATCAATATCTGGTTCCTGGCAGAATGCACTTCTTAGCTGCATAAATGATATCTAGGTTTGGTGAATATATATATATATATATATATATATATATATATATATATATGTCCTTTGGGTGGCTCCTACCGCTACGTGCATAGGTAGAATTTTCACATGGATTCTGCACAACTAAGTCAAGAATGTAGAATCCACAAAGGACAATGACAAATAGACACCCTCCTATTCTTATGAACATATTGAAGTTGAGATTTCCCTGGACCTCAAGCAATACCTCTCCCTGCCTTCCTCTAGTATCTTATTATTCCTGAAGAATGATTCATATTATAAAATCCACAACACTCAAGTCTGGCCACGGGAACACAGTAAGGTAGATAATGCAGAACTGATATAAAATAGGACTAGAGAACCGAATTCTATAGTTCATGTTGTACTCTGCTTTACTGATATCTGGTAATTTTGGGATTAACTAAGGATTTGGGTGTTTATCATTTCAGGTAGGTACACAATATTTACACTGTTATATTCATTCTATACCTGGGCCACATTTGTTTCCAAAATCACTGCAGAAAATATAATTGGAAAACAGAATTTTTGAGTACACATTCAGCAATATTTATTCCATATCGAGGAATGTACAATAAAAAAGTAAAATGCAATACTCTTTCCACTGAAGGTCTGTAGGGAAAAACTGGCCATTGAGAAACAGATAAAACATACAAAATTGAACTGTATTTCTCGAAATGTACCTGGGAATAAAATTATTATCCAGAAGAATCTCCTCTACTCCATGTTACAAGATCTTTTCTACCCATACCATGCCTTTGACTAACATTTTCTATTCAGAGCATGTAACCACTAATAAAGCAAAGAGAAGTCTCTAGCTTTAGAGAGATGGAGTACAAAAAGGTTTCCACTGAATCACAGGAGACATACAAGGAAAGGGCACGCTCAAATCTGGTCAATGTAAGGAAAGCTGTTTAGCAGGTAGGCCATGGCAGTTCTCAGTGACATCATGATTAGGATCTGCCTGAAAAATCTCTTGCAAGCTGGAGAGCTTTACCTTCTTCTGTGATGTCACAAGTGTTGTCATGACTGCATCTGCCTCTCAGGTATTCCTTCAGAACCTCTAATATTTAGTAATTGACATCTAATTCAGAGTAAACAGCTATTTTGGAGTGAGAACAAAGAGGATGAAGACATCAGAAATGGGGAGAAGGAAGATGGCTTTCTGTCGTGTTCTAAAAAAGGAAGAAAGATGTGTGCTTGGGAGAGCTCAGTGACTCCTTGGTAGGGGTTGAGTGGTATTGCTGAAGAGAAAGCATTTATCTTAGCCTTCCACATATGGGAATCAGGAGCTTGGGTCCTCTCAGAAGCATCTTGACATCTCTGTTCTTATGGTTCCAGGAAGTCAGTGAGTTTATATCATTCCTTTCTTTATTCCAAAAGGAAAGTGTTGGGAACGGCACAATTTTTTCCTGAGAGCTCATGGCATTTATGCTTTTTGTCCAAAAGGAAAAGGTCCTACGGTAGAAGGGAAAGACAAGTATTTTGTCCTCAGCTCAGAGTAAATTCCTCCATGCTTTGGATTCCAATAGTGCACTTTTTATCTGACTCTGATATTTGGGAGAGAGAAGTGCTTCTATCTGAGACTCCATCATCTCTGTCTTTCCACTAGCATTACTCTGAATAACACTTTAGATTTCTGAGTCAATAGGCATATTTAGTTGACAGTTTTCTTATCATTTATAACTTTCTTTTATTTATTTTTAGCAAAATTTAGTGCTTTCTTAAACAGGATGTTTCGATATTTACATGTAAAATATTATTTTCTTTCTCGTTTCCATTCCCATAAGATCCCTACCTATTCACTATCTTTTCTTTAACCACACTTTCTTTCCCTTGACAATCCCTTAAACTAGAAGACAATCCTATATTGGATCAAGGGCTTCTCCTTCCTATGGTGCCCATCAATGCCATCCTCTGCCACATATTCATTTAGGGCAATTGGTCTGTCCACGTAAAGTCTTTGAATATTGGTCTAGTACCAGGAAATTCTGGTTCATTGGCAATGTTTTTCTTATGGTGTTGAAAGCACCTTCAATCTTATAATCCTTTCTCAAAATCTACCAACAAGAGGTCCGTTTTCAGTTCACTTGTTTGGCACTAGCATTCACTTCTGTATTTGACATGCTCTAGCTGTGTCTCTCAGGAAATAACTAAATCTGGTGGCCTGCAGAATGCACTTCTTAGCTTCATCAATCTTATCTAGTTTTTGTGGCTGATATATATATATATATATATATATATATATATATATATATATATATATATATATATATATACTTTTGATGGCTCCTACGGTTATGAAGTTAGGTGGAATTTTAACATGGAATCTGTGCAACTAGGTCAAGAAGGTAGAATCCACAAATGGCATTGCAAAATAGACTCTCTCCTGTTCTTATTAACCTATTGAAGTTGAGGTTTCACTTCTCCAGAAGCCATTCTTCTTTGTGCCCATCCTCCTCTATCATATGTTTGGCCATAAGAAAGAATTGTGGTAAAACATCCTAAGCCCTTATATCTTCCCTGAGACACTGGAATTTAGATATTTCAGATGATATCAAAAGCGCATAGAGAAGAGAATTCTATACTCCATGTGGTCCTTTGCTTTGATATCTGGAAATTTTGGATAATAGGATTTCGAAGTTTATCATATGATGTCGGTACACCATATTTACACTGTTAAACACAATCTAGAGCTGTACGTCTTTGTTGAGAAATAATTGCAAAAAATGGAAGTGGAAATCCGAATTTTTGAGTACACATTCAGCAACATTTATAAAATCAGCTATCAAGGAATATACAATAAGAAGCGAAGTACAATATTCATTCAACTAAAGGTCTGTAGAGAAAATACTGGCCTTTGGAGGACAGAGAAATCCTAAAAATTGAACTGTATTTCATAGTAATGAACCTGGGAACAAAATATTATCTAGGAGAATCTCCTACACGCCATGTTCCTAAATCTTTTCTATCCATCCCAAGTCCCTGAACAAATTTCAATATTCAGAGCATGTAACCAATATTGAAGCAAAGAGAAGTTTGCAGCTTTAGAGAGATGGAGTTCATAAAGGTTTCCAATGTGTCATAGGAGACATACCAGGAAATGTCACCCTTGTATCTGGTTCATGTAAGGAAAGCTGTTTACCAGGTAGGCTATGGCAGGTGTCAGTGACATCATCATTAGGCCCTCCTTGAAAACTCTATTGTAACCTGGAGATCCCTAGCTTTTTCTGTGATGTCCCAAGTGTTGTTGTGACTGCAACTTCCTTTCAGATATGCCTTCAGGACCTCTAGGGTTTACTAATTGGCCAGTAATTCAGAGTAAACAGCCATTTAAGAGGGAGAACAAAGAGCATGAAAAGATCAGAGAAGGGGAGAAGGAAGTTGGTCTTCTGTCTTGGTATGAAAAAAAAGGCAGAAATACATCGTGCTTAGGAAAGCTCAGTGAGTCCTTGGTACAGATTGAGTGGGAATGCGGAAGAGATAGCCTTGATCTGAGTCTTACACATATGGGAGTCAAGAGCTGCGAGCCTCTCAGAATCATCTAGACTTCTCAGTTTTTATGGCTTCTGGAAGTCAGAGATTTTATATCATTCATTTCTTTGTCCCAAAAGCCAAGTGTATGGAAGGTCACAAATGTTTTCCCGAGAGCTCATGGCATTTATTCTTTTTGTCAATTATAAAAAAGTCCTAAGTATGAAGGGAAAGACAAGTATTGTGTCCTCTGCTCAGTGTAAACTCCTCCATGCTTTGGAAACCAATAGTGCAGTTTGTTCCTTACACTAATATCTGGGAGAGAGAGGTGCTTCTAGTTTAGACTTCAACATATCAGTCTTTCACTAGTATTTACACTGACTAACACTTTTGATTTCTGAGTCAATTGGTGAGATATGCTTGCAGTTTTCCTTTCTTTTATTTCTTTCATTTTTTAAATTTTTTTTTAGCAAAACTATCAAATCTCATGCTGGGTGACGAAGTAGATTAGGCCCGTCAGATGAAATGAAGAATTAAAAAAACTCTCCTGGGGATGAAAGTGGTAAGGGAATAACATTGATGTATCATAAATGCAGTGCCAAGAGCAATATTCAGACTAGTCTTGGGAGATGCTGCCTTCATCAGAGACCACAGACCTTTAGTGGAATATGATTTAGTACTAAACTGGGAAGGGAAAGTGATGGTTGATATTGTTCTAGTAGATCTCACAACATTACAAAGTGTTTCTTCCAGATCATTGAATGATTATTGTAAAGCAACTCCCGGAATGAACTTATGAGACCCACCATCAGCCTATGAAATGTGAAAGAAGAAATCTGTGTCTCTCCAGGGACAAACTCTTACTTTCAAATAAACAATAAAGTGTCCATTCTATGAATAATACATAGATATATACACAATGTAGCAGGATGGATACAGAGTTTCTTAAGGTCCATGAATGAGGTATTCAGCAGTTGACCTGGCTCAGCAATAAAGGTAATTTTGCCAACTCTTGAGACCTGATCTCCTTCACTAGTAGCCCCATGATTGAAGGAAAGAACAAACTTCAGACATCTTGTCTCAGATTTTAATTTAGTTCAGGTTTCCTGGTCTTGGTCCTCAGAATGAAAGACATCTTGTTTTCCAATTCTTGTTTATCCTGTAGTCCTTCTCTCTGATGCACTCATGCAAATAAGTTACTGTGCATTTCATTGATAGGTTATTATTGCTATGTTAATTCTCTTGCCAAGAACTATAGAAAATAAGAAGCACTGTATCAAAGCATCATACGAAAATCAGACTAAGGGAATGTGGCCATTGGAAATTTGTAACTGAGCTGAAATTCTTACTAGAGACAAACTGCTGTAAAAGGTCTTTTCTAGATACCTGGAGTAGTAGTTGGTTTTCCCCAACAGATACTAAAGGATGAATCTCTCTGTACAGAGGAATCGGACTAGTAACAATGATCACAGACTATGGACCACATAATTTAACAATGGCTGACTCTTTGTAAAATCCTAGAATCCATTAGTTTATTAGTCCAAAAGGCTAGATGTCTCATCTGGTCATTGGTATTTGGATAAATCTTCAGTATGCATGTTCTAATGTCTGTGAGGGTTTGGGAACAATGTGAGTGCAAATATGAAAAAGTAAAAGATTCTTTCTTCCATGTTTACTATGGGGATTCAAATAGAATCCATGGTTAAGAATACATTGGTATTGCCATTCTCAAACAGACAAGTATCTTCAACTGAACATTCTTTTCTGGGAAGCTGCACCCTGTCAGCATGGCTCATATGTACGTGAACTGCAAGATCTAGTCTGGGAAGGCGGTCCTGTTCATAGATCCCAATTGCCCCTTTTACAGAAATACCCAAGACTTCCTCAATCAACTCCTTTGCAAACATGATCTTCTGGGATTTGAAGTCATTTCATCTACTAAGAACACCAATGCGATTCAAGATTTCTTACAACAGCTCACTGGAGAGAGAATAGTTCCTTTGGTCTTTATATGTAGAGAAAGACTGCATAGGCAGACGCAGTGATCTAATCTACCTGCAACAGAATGGGGAGCTGATGAAGTGGCTGAAGCAGAATTGAGCTCTGCAGTTATAAAAGGGATGAGAGTAAACGCCCATGCTGACAGCAGACATTCAGCCATGCTGAAGCCATGCTGAGAGTTGATGTGTGTCACAGAAGATGCCAGTATTTTCATATGATTGGGATTTTCAACAAATTGGCTTTTATTCTATTCCTCAGTGCAAAACTCTGTTGCTGTTTGCCTCAAACAATGGGGTAGGGACTTTAAGAGACAACAGCGTTTTGATAATTCAGTCTTCATGTGCTGACATGTCTCTACCTGTATGTCCATGTTTCACAATCCAATTCATTTAAATCTACCGGGAATCAGTTACTGTTTCTCTACCATGCTGGTCTGCTGAGGTCATTTTACAGAAGTCCACTTCCTAGTAATTATTAAGGCAATGAATATTGTGAAGTTGTTTATGATCTACATACAGGCCTTTCATGCTCCAAGCATGTACCATCCCACATCTGCATTTGAAGCTCTCATCCAGTGTTCTCAACCTATCCATCCAACAACCCACAGAAGTCCACAATTGTATGAGGATGCTGTTTGAAAAACAGATGAATAGCTTTAGCATAGTTGTTCTTCACTGTAGACATATTAACACAGAGAGCAGAGCATATGATGCATTCAGGTCTCTTTGTAGTGTTTAATTGCCGATAAAGTCCCAAACAGTTCTGAGTTGATTCTGTCAGAGTACCAGCAAAGTCAAATATGAAATTCAAAATTTCATAACTCTCCTTCCAAGGCTGTTTGTGAAAGAAGTTGTTTGCTAAACACTTTCGTAATAAATTTATTCCATTCTCACTTTGATATTTTGTTTTGATGGCTTAAAGTGACATTTAGTTATAATTGAATTGCAGGTCCCCTCTATGGTCTCTAGTGAGAAGGATTCATTCCTCAAAAGGATGTATCTGCAAATGCCTGAAAAAATGAATATAAAGGATAGATCTTGATAAAGTTCTAGGTTAAAGATGCAACATCCTACCCCAAAAATCCATATAAGAAGTACATTTGACATTGACCTTATATTATGCAGAAATTCTTCACATATTCCCTCTGTTGTTGGGGTTTAATTAATCTCAGATGAATAGTTGACAACCAAAAGTAGCATTTAGAATAATTTTACCCTCTCCTATAATATAGTTTTGAGCTAATGGAATACTAAAAGATCACAAAGAATACATGGATGTAATCAAATGATACATGTGGGTCAGCTCTAACTCTCATGCACAAAGTGACTTTGGACATGCTCCTTATGGTCATGGATTGCTCTCATAAGACTCTGCAGAAGGTTGTTCCTGCTGTCTCACTTTAAGCTCCAAGAAGACCAAGCTACCAAAGCTAATCAGGTTCCCTTAGAATGCACTTGAAAGCAACATACGCTGAGGAACTTTTGATGTGCTTTAGCTCTATTGTTAGGTTTTCTTTAAGTCTCTACCAAACAGCAAGCTGTCCTTTTTACTCCCTACTCAACACCTCTAAATCTGCCCTAGCTCAATTGCTCAGTTGATATTAGTCACAGCTCAGCACCCCAAATATGCTCTCATCTTACTGTGTTTCTAACATCCGGCCTGCTACACCAATCACCACTCCATACTAGATCTCACAAGACTGGTAGCTCTTACTCCATCTGAAGTATTAAGTCCTTTCTCCACCCTGGTGTGTACTAGCCTGCCTTCAGGAACACTAGATATCCACACAACTGGTTGGCCAAAGGCATCTTTATTGAACTATACAGAATCAATTTGGGAACAGGCCCTTCAGTGTTCGCAGGAAGATTCCCGATCTAAGAATCAAAACGAGACCAAACAAGACTCAATCCATGTCTCTGGTTTTGGGAGGGAGATAGAGCAGTTAGAATTTCAGTGTTGAATTTCAAATAATTATAATATATATGTAGTGTTAATTATTCCAGGATAAAAGGATCCAGGAAAGTGGAAATGGATATCATTAAAGGGAAAAAAAGTAGTACAGCAAACAATGTGGACCTGTTAGAAAGACTGGGCTCTTTCCAGCCATCTGAATTTGTACTTGAAATTCTTCCAACCACTTCTTGATCTCTGCATGTCGAAAAGAACAAAATGTAAAAGAAAACAAAATAAAATAAAAACTCACCAAAATGAAACAAAAAGGAAAAGAAAAAGTGAATCAACCCCATTCCTAAAAGAAGAGGACCGAGTGAAGTTTGCTTGAGGTCCTTATTTTTAACTACAACCACAAGCTACCAATAGCTTTCAATGCAAAAATTATTCATTATTTTATTTGAAACTTCTCTGTGGGTCAAAGAAACAAGGTTTATACGCTGCCACAACAGGAAACAGAAACAAATCACACTGTAGAACTCACCACTGATATTACTATGGAGACTGTGGGCAATGTGGAGAATACTGGTGTTTGACAATGGGTCTTGTGGTTTTCTATATGCTGGCAATATCTATGACCCTGAAATGAGTTAGAGTCATCACCAAATCATCACTAAATGAACTGCTCCTTTTCTTTGGAGCACAAGATCTGGCAAACTCTTGACTGACTATGATTTGTATTTTGGACCTAGCCTCTCTAGTAAAGCTAAGGCTTCTGATGGAAAATCCTACACCAAAACCCTGGATGGTCAATGGTGCTGCCAGCCAAAAACCATGTCCTGAGTCTACCCTGCAATCTCCAGAAGAGGTTTCAAAATGTCAAACTTAACAATATTTATTTATGGCTTTGTCTTGTTGTCAAATTTTATTTTAAATAAAGAGTGATTTCTGTCATAATTCCTTCTAATTTCTTCCACACATAGAACTTCACTTTTGACTTCAAATTCCATTCATGAAGGAGTACGCTTAACTTTCGTTGACTAAGTTTTCTATTTTCCTTTTATGACTTGCTGTGACTGCTTATTTTGGCTGTCTAAATGATGCATTGTTGAGGAACTGACTGCATCAGAATGGCTTGCAGGCATCAGTATTTTGCATTTTCTTGATAGCTAGTTTATGTATGGGGACTTAGCCCACTGTGGATGGTACTAGCAATAGTAAGCTGAGGAGGTCATAGAGAAAAAGTAGTGATCAGATTAGTAAGCAGAGTTTCTCTATATTTTCATGCTGCTGCCTTGCGTTCTTTTATTGTATTCCACTGATTATGAACTGGAACTTGTGAGGTGAATAAAACCTTCAATTTCCCACATTGGCATGAATATATTTACTATAACATAGTGGTACTAACTGAATCATTTGGCATTTTCTTGAGATCTGATCCAATACTCCATCCTCCTGCTGATATGTAACCTCAACTATTAAATTAGTAAATAAATCCTGGACGCTCCAATCCTTTGAAATATTCACTCTGTCAACATCACCACTCTGCGTATGTAATGCTTACATTTTTTAATCTCATATTTTTCCACCCTCTTTGTTTCTCTTTAAAATTATCTCCCTAAACATGTTAGCACTTTGTACTTTAAAGTTGTCCTCTGTCTCATAGTAGAATACTTATACTCAAATTCTTGAGTTTCATAAAAGTGGGTGATTTATTGTAGTAAAATTTTCTAATCAATATTTATTGCATTAACTTTATTAATTAATCAAAAATTAAAACTATTAATTATCTACTTATCCTTAAAACTGTAAAAGATTTGATTTATTCAAGTCTTTAGGGTCCTTCAGAACATAGCTGGAACGTTCTCATATATATTCTGGATGGATAATGGTTACTTCATACGTCTTCTAACTAATAGTATGCTTTATGACTATGCTAATCCAGGGTATTTGTTATATATTTTAAGAGTTTTTCAAGTGGAATATTTCCCTGATTTTTCTCCCATTGTTTGAAATTGGAAAACAGGAAAGATAATGTGTTTTGAGGGTTCACTTTCAATTCTACTATTTTATGAATATATTTTCAGCTTAAGAAACATAATCTTTTAGAGAAAAATTGTCTCTATTCAGGATCACTTCTAGCTAATTCATAGTGGATTTTCATTTTAAGTATTTTCAACCAAAATATTTTATTTTATATTTTCAGATTATTGTGAGGGGAATTTTACCCATATTTTCTCACAGAATTTTTTGGATTGGCATTAAGGAAGGCAAAGGAATTTTGTGTGTTCTTATGATATTCTGCTTTTATGACTATTTTTCAGGCTTAAGAGACTGATACTTTTTTAGAGTTTTTAAAATGGTATCGTGACATCTGCAAATGAGAACATTTTGATTTCTTCATTTTTCATTTGTATTCCCTGGATCTTCATCAGTTGTCCTATTGCTCTAGCTAAAATTACAAATACTGTAATACATAGGTATGAAACCAGTGTATATTCTTGTCTTCTTCCTGCTTGTAGTGGAACTGCTTTGAACTTTTCTCTCTTTAGCACGATGCTTGTGGTGGGCTTCTTGTACCTTGCCTTTATTGTGTTGAACTATATCTTCCATACCTACAGCTTCCCGAGGACCAATCAAACTTGTATGTCTGGGATTTGAAGAAAGCTTACCTTGTTGAAGATTATTTTTAATGTTGTCTTGAATCTGTTCACAAGTATTTTATTGAGAATATGTGTGTATAGGTGTAAATTAATATGTAATACTCTCTCTTCCTCTCTTTCTGTCAGTCGTCTGTAACTCTTTCTCCCTTTCTCATTACCTTCCTTTTGCCACATTGTCCTCCTGTCTCACTCTCTCTCCTTATTTTCTCTGTCATTGTTAGATAATACCAGATTCAAAATAGAATTTTAAATGTATTCAATCTTTTTGTCTACTTTATGGAATAGTCTTAGACACTTTAAATGCTATTTAAATGTATAATCATTTTTTAACTGAATACATGTGGTCCTATGATATTTGAGATGGGAGAAATTAAAAACCTGATTCTATGTAATTGTTTAGTATAAAGCTGTTTAAGTTCTGCAAAATGAGCTGATTTAATATTGGTATATCAAATACATCTTGTACTTACTCTCACTTCCAACCCCGACCAGCAGGGAAGGAGCAACACCACGAAGTTCTTCTCAAAGCAGTTTATTCAGGAAGCCCTTTGTCTGCAAGCAGGAACAATGCCTCCATCCAGGCCCTGAGAGCACTCCTTTATGTCCTCCCTCAACCTCCTCAACTGTCCAGTCTGTGTAACCTCCGTTCATAGGTCCACGTCACATGGCCTGATCTATTGTCATGGTGCACCTGAGGACGTCTCACGATGTGGCATGGTTTAATTTCAGGTGCTAGTCATGAGACTCGGCAGCAGACCCGGGCTCCATCTTGGGATTGCTGCTACATCTGCTCCCCACAGTAAATCACGAATGCTTTAAAAAATATTATAGATTTGCGACTGTAAATCTAAATAATCTGTGTTTTCTCCATGTTTCCTATATTCCCTTTCATTTTTTAATTCAAACCTTTCATTACCTAACATGGCCAGAGGTTATGACGCTCTTGTTAATACTTTCCAAGAGTGACCTCTTCCTTTCTTTCATTATATAGTTGTCTACATTCTATTGATTTCAGGCATGATGAGTTGGATATACATGTTATACCCTTCTCCGAGGCTAAAATGTCATCCTGAAACAAGGTGCAAAGAGACTGTAGGTGCCCATATTGTGGATGGGATCAGACATAAAGTGTGTCTTCTGGATACAAGAAGTGCTGCCCTCATGTCACATAGCAGCTGTGGTTTCCTGCACACCTTAAAGCCAGTCAACAGTCAAGAACGCAGTGAAAAGGCCTGAAAGCTGCTATACCTACCTGACATACTATGGACAGTTAGTGTCTTCTGTTGGAGGGTTGCAAAATTATTTGTAAGGGTTTATCATAGAGTTATTAAACAGTACTTTGATGAAGAAGATATACACAGGTAGGATTCAAAGAAATAGAGTGGTGTGGATAAAATAAATGGAAAAATTATCATCAAAATTCATTGGTGGGAATTCTCAGAGTAAAATATATAAACTATATTCCTCAATATTATGTATATAGAAAATGTTTTATTATATAGTGGTATTTCATGGAGCATGCTTATAATTTTTTTTGGTTAATACAGATCTGCCAATTCTGTGAGTTTAATGAATGCATTACATAATTTGATCTTAAGTTTAAAGTGGTTATTTTCAAAAATAATAAGCATCATTTCCATGTATATGTTCAACAACGGGCTTCTATTAATCATATTATAAAAACTAAAACACTATCAAAAAACATAATTAAATTCGACTACATATCTAAAGAAAATATTCAAAAGTGAAGAAACTCAAGTGACTAAGAATCGAAAGTGAAATACTTATCATCCTTATACATTACTGAAATCCAAATCAAAATTATTCTGAGATTTTTGCCTCCCTTTCCAAAATTTTAGTTTTATAAAACATGAGTCAACTATGTTTACTGTGTTATGAAGAGAGGGGAACATTCCTATTCTCCTAGTGGGAATGCAAACTTCTACAGCAACTTTGTATGTTTACTGTGTTATGAAGAGAGGGGAATATTCCTATTCTCCTAGTGGGAATGCAAACTTCTACAGCAACTTTGGAAATCAGTATGATGTTTCTTCAGGAATGTGGAAATGGATGCAACTAAAGATATAACTCGAGGAAAATATATCCAAATGTTGATTTATCCTAGTATAGAGACCCTTGAATATTTGGAAATATTCAAGTTGTCCCTTAACAAATGAAAATGTGGTGCTTTTACAGATTGGAAAAGGAAAGCATGTAATTTTCAGGACAATGAATGGATCTTGTGAAAGTCAGCATAGATGAGATAATCCAGATCAAAAAAGAAAAATTGGATACATTTTCCCTTTAATCTGGATTTTAATTCTCCACACTGTATTAGTTTAGTGTAAAAGTCAAGGGATGCAGTCCAGACTGTCCTCACTTTGGGATGTACAAATGTACTTATGGATTGCAGAGGAACACTGTCAGGAACGGGAATGTCAAATGTGAAGAAAGAGGAAGAGGATGACAATGGAGTGAATATAACGATGTACAGTTAAATTGGGAGACATTTGAGGCTTGGAATGAAAACCTAATGGAACAGAAATAAAAAATATTTTTTTTTATATTTTTCTTGTCGAGGTATCTAAAGGTTTATAGCTATAAGAAGAGAAGATAAAACATCGATTGGGTGTATCTATGTGAAATTTCAATAATAAGAAACTCACAAAACTTATGGATTTCAACTTTCAATAAACCTATAGTACGGATAATGAAATATATAGTCCTTAAGGAGACATATGTGAATATCTCTGTTGTAAACATAAATGTATTATATTATATACATTATATGTGTAGAATAATCTATTTATTTGTTTACATTTCAAATGTCATTTCCAAAACTGGTCTTTCTTTCTTGAATCCCGTAAGCTATTCTGATCCTCTCTTTTCTAATATGGTACTCCCACATCTACATTCCCATTTTGACTTTTGCCCTCTAACATCTCCCTTCTCTGGGATATGACGTCTCCACAGGACCAATTGCCTCCCTTCCCAGATATGGCAGACCAGGCTGTTGTCTTCCCCATATGCTCTGCTATCTATGTAGCAGAAGTCTTGGACTGGCCAAAGCATACTCTAGGAGGTGGAAAATTTCCTGAACTTCTGAAGTGTAAACTTAATTGATACTGTTGTTCTTCATATTGGGTTCCAATCCCCTCCAGATCCTTAAGGCATTCCCCTAACTTTTCTTTTTTGGCTGTCAGGTGCTGTCAAATGCTTAGGTGTTTCTGCATCTGTCACAGTCAGGTGATGGCAGAGCCCCTCAAAGGACAGACATATTACGGTCTTATCTGCAAGCACATCTTGACATCAGGAATAGTGTCTGGATTTAGAGTCTGTGGATGAAATGGTTCTTTTGGTGAGGTGGTCACTGAAGGGACTTTCCTTCAGTCTCTGCTCCATTTTTGTATTTACATTTTTGAGATTGTAGATTTGTAAGTAAAAAATTGTGACCTGTGTGGGTAGCAACATCCCTTCACTGGGGGGCATGTCTACTTACAGAAGGCAGTCTCTAGTTGTTCTATCTTTTTGCAACTCGGTATTTAAACTACCACCATCACAGTAAGTTTTTGGGAAACACTTGCCTACTTTGCTTCTGGGATTTTCCTGTGGATACACAAGTTCACCACCCACCACTGAGGCTTATTGTTATTTACTTCATGTTTCCTCCGAATGTATCACCTGTCTCTTTTAATTATTGCAACACCCACCACTTTGTCCATCATTTTCTACCTTTTGCTAAGTTCATCCAATTCTCTGACTTCCATGATTATTTTGTTCCCCCTTCTAAGTGGGTTGCAAGCATCTGCAATTTGGACTTCTAACATGTTACCCTTCATGTTATAAAAGATTTGTTATTGGTTATTCTGTTAGCAGGGCTAACATCTACTTGTCACTAAGTGCATCCCATGTTATGTCCTTTTCAATCTCTGTTACTTCACTATTTTCCAGTTCCATCCTTTGTCTTGGTGTCCTCATTTTTAATACCTGAGTAATGTTTCATTGTTTATATATAGCACTCATTCTGTATTTATTCCTGAGTGAAGATGACTTATATCACCATTGTTTCCAGCATTCAACTATTTTAAATAAGGCTGCTGTGAATATCTTCAACCACATGTCCTTAAATAGTTCTCGATATGTTTTTCACCTATTGAGATACCTCAGTTGAGAATTCTTGGTTAGCTCTCTAATCCAGTTTAAAAGTTGGGTTGCTTGGTTGTCTAGGACTTTACCTTTCTGAGTTCTTTCTATATTTTTTTTTTATTTTGGTACTCTCTCAGATGTAGGTTTCGTAAAACTCTTTTCCAAATGTGTAGGTTGTTGTTTTCCTATTGGCAGTGTACTTGGCTCTAATGAAAGTTTTCAGTATGATGGGATTTCATATATTGACTTTTGTTATTAGAGTCTGAAACTTTGTTGTTCTGTTCTGAAATTTTTCTCATGTGCAAATATGTTCTAGGCACTTTCTGACACTGTCCCTTCTATTGGCTTCTGCATATCTGACTTTGTGTGGATTTCCTTGATGTATTTGGACTTGAACTTTGAAGAAGGAGATAGAAATGGATCAATTGTAACCCAGCTATATCTAGATGAACAGTTAGGGTAACATCATTTCTTAGAATTCTTTGTGTTATGTATAACATACTTAGTCATCAGGGAAATGCAAATCCAAACAAACATGAGATTCCACCTCACATCAGTCAGAATTATTAAGATCAAAAACTGAGGTGACAGCAAATGCTGGTAGGGATGTGGAGAAGAGGAAAACACCTACATTGTTGTTGCGATTGCAAACTGGTACAACCTCTCTGAAAATCAGTCCTGAATTTCCTCAAAATTGGTCATTGCACTTGCTGAAAATCCAGCTATATCTCCCCTGGGCATATAACCAAAAGATGGTCCAACATACAACAAAGACCCATGTTATACTATGTTCATAGCAGCCTTATTCATAATATCCAGAAGCTGGAAAGAACGAAATGTACTTCACCAGAGGAATAAATACAGAAAATAACCTATATTTACACAATGGACTAATACTCAGCTATCAAAAACAATGAGTGCATGAAATTCATAGGCAAATGGATGGACCTTGAAAATATCATCTTGAGTGAGGTTACCCAATCACAGAAAAATGCACTAGGTATGCACTCATTGATAATTGGATATCAGCCCAAATGCTCTAATTACCTATGATACAATGCACAGACAACATGAAACTCAAGAAGGAGGGCCAAAGTGTAGATGTTTCAATCCTTCCATAAAAGGGTAATTAAAATATCCATAAGAGCGGTAGGGAGGCATTGTTTTTAGGAGACTGAAGGAATGGCCATTCAGAGTCTGCTAGACATGTGTGACATACACACACACACACACACACACACACAAACACACACACGCACACACACACACACGCACACACAAACACACACACACACACATATATATATATATATATATATACATATATACACACATATATATATATATATATATATATATATATATATATATATATATGTATATACACCACACAAAAACTATTTTGGAGAAAATAAGGATTTTAGAATTTATCATTTGAAATACGTACACAATATTTACACTGTTATACTCACTCAATAACTGGGCCCCTTTGTTGCCAAAATCATTGGAAAAAATGGAATTGTAAAACAGAATTTTTGAGTACACATTAAGGAATATTTATAAAGTCCCCTATCAAGGAATGTACAATAAGAAAGTGAAATACAATATTCATTCAATTAAATATCTGTAGGGAGAATACTGGTCTTTCAGAAACAGAGAAAACCTAGAAAATTTAACTATATGTCACAGGAATGTACCTGGGAATAAAAATATTATCCAGAAGAATCTCCTCCACTTCAAGTTCCTAGATATTATCTATCCAGGACACTTAATAACTATCTCCATTCAGAGCATGTAACCACTAGTGAATCAAAGAGAACTCTCCAGCCTTAGAGAGATGGAGTACATAAAGGTTTCCCCTGTATCACAGGCGACATACCTGGAAAAAGCACTCTCGAAACTTGTCAATATAAGGAAAGCTGTTTAGATGTAGGCCATGGCAATTGTCAGTTAGATCATCATTAGACCATTAAGATCCATGAAAATGTGTTGTATCCTGGAGAGCCCTAGCTTCTCCTGTGATGTCACAAGTGTCCTGCCTGCAAATGGCTCTCACATATTCCTTCATTTCCTATAGGGTTTACTAATTGGCCTCTAGTTCAGAGGAAACTTCAATTTGGGAGTGAGAACGAAGGGGATGAAAAGCTCAGACATGGGGTGAATGAAGATGGCCTTCTGTCTTGGTATAAAAAAAGGAAGAAATATGTGGACATTAGGAAATCTCACTAAACCCTTGTTAGGAGTTGAGTAGGTACGTTGAAGAGATAGAAATGATCTGATTCTTCCAGACATGGGATCATGAGCTAGAAGCCTGTCAGAAGCATCTGGACTTCTCTGCTTCTAGTGGTTCCTAAATGTCAGAGAGTTTATATCATTAAACTCTTAATTCCAAAAGCCAGGTGTTGGGAAGGGCACTGTTCTTTTCCTTAGAGTTCATGACTTTTAATTATTTTTTTGCTCAGAAGAAAAAGGTCCTAAGGAAGAAGTAAAAGACAAGTATTGTGTCCTCATCTCAGAGTAAACTCCTTGATTATTTGGACACCCATACTCCAGTTTGTGTTTGATACTGGTATGTGGGAGAGAGACATGTTTCTAGTTCATCATATCAGTATTTCCACTATTATTACTCTGACTCCCATTGGCTGATTGTGGCCCTTCATATTTTCAGTCAATACGTTTGATTAGATGGCAGTTTTCTTATCTTATTTAATTTGTTTTATTTTTATAGCATTTTTGCTTTTTTTATTTGATTTTTCCATATTTACATTTCAAATATTTTTGCCTTTCCCAGTTTCCTGACAATAAGATCCCTAACCGGTCCCCCTACACTTCTTGTATAATCCCCCTTACTGCCCTTTGACATTCCCTTGAAATGGTAAGAAAACCTAGTTCAGACCAAGAGCATCTCCTTCCATTGTTGCCCAACAAGGCCATTCTCTGCTACAGATGCAGTTGGAGTCATAGTTCTATCCATGTACAATCTTTCAATATTCGTTTAGTACCAGAAAACTCTGGTTTTTTGGCATTGTTTTTCTTATCAGATTAACAGCTCCTTCAGCTCTTGTTATCCTTCCCCAAAATCTACCAACAAGAGATCTGCTTTCATTTCACTGCTTTGCCACTATTATTCTCTTCCGTATTTGACATGCTCTACCTGTGTCTATCAGGAAATACCTATATATGTTTCTTCTAATCATGCAATTATAAGATTCATCAATCTTATCTAGCTTTGTTGGCTAATATATCTATCTATATGTATATCTAACTATCTATCTATCATATATATATATGTATCTATCTATCATATATATATATATATATATATATATATATATATATATATATCCTATAGCTATGAGCTTAGATCGAATTTTAACATGGGTTCTGGGAAACAAGGTTAAGAAAGTAGAATCCACAAATGACAGTGCCAAATAGACTCTCTCCAGTTCTTATGAACCTAATGAAGCTGAGGTATCATTGGACCTCAAGCCATTCCTCATCCTGCAAATCCTCCTGAATCTTATGTTTGGCCTGAAGAAAGAATCATGATAAAGCATCCAAAACCGTCAAGTCTCTTCATTGGAAAACAATAAAGTAGATAATGAAAAACTGATATCAAATGGGACTAGAGAACCAGTGAATTCCATAGTCCATGTTGTCCTTTGCTTTTGCTAATGTTTGGTAATTTTGGTATGAAATAAGGATTGGGGAGTTTATCATTTCAAGTAGGTACACCATATTTACATTGTTATACTCATTCTATGGCTGGGCCACATTTGTTAACGAAATCATTGCAGAAAATGGAATTGGAAAACAGAATTTTTGAGTACACATTCAGCAATATTTGTAAAGTCCTATATTGAGGAATGCACAATAAGAGAGTAAAATACAATGTTCATTCAATTGAAGATCTGTAGGGAAAATACTGGCCTTTGGGAAACAGAGAAACCTACAAAATTGAACTGTATTTCATGAAGTGTAACTGGTAATAAAATTATTATCCAGAAGAATTTCCTTCACTCCATGTTACAATATTTTTTCTACCCATTCCAAGCCCTTCACTAACTTTTCAATTCAGAGCATGTAACCACTAATGAAGCAAAGAGAAATCTCTAGTTTTAGAGAAATGGAGGATATAAGGGTTTCCACTCTGTCACAGGAGACATACCTGGAAAGGGCACCCTCAAATCTGGTCAATGTAAGGAAAGCTGTTCAGCATGTATGCCATAGCAGTTCTCAGTTACATCATCATTAGGCCCTGCCTGAAAAATCTCCTGTAACCTGGAGAGCTTTATCTTCTTCTATGATGTCACAAGTGTTGTAATGACTGCATCTGCCTCTCAGGTATTCCTTCAGTACACCTATGGTACAGTAACTGGAATCTAATTCAGAGTAAAGAGCCATTTGGGAGTGAGAACAAAGAGTATGAAGAGAAAAGAAATGGGGAGAAGGAAGCTGGCTTTCTGTCTTGGTCTAAGAAAAGGTAGATATATGTGTGCTTGGGAAATCTCAGTGACTTCTTGGTAGGTTGGTATTGCTCAACAGACAGCATTGATCTGAGCCTTCCACATATGAGAATCAGGAGCTGGAGTCCTCCCAGAAGCATCTGGACTTCTCTGTTCTTCCGGTTCCTGGAAGTCAGACAGTTTATATCATTCATTTCTGTATTCCTAAAGCCAAGTGATTTGAAGAGCACAGTTTTTTTCCTGAGAGCACATGGCCTTTACTCTTTTTGCCCAGAAGAAAAAGGACCTAAGGAAGAAAAGAAGGGAAACAAGTATTGTCTCCCTATTTCAGAGCAAACTCCTCCATGCCTTAGTTATATATTTTGCAGTTTGTGTCTGACACTGATACTTGGGAGAGAGAAGTGCTTCTAGTTGAGACTTCACCATCTCAGTCTTTCCATTTTTATATCTCTGACTACCATTCCTTGACAGTACCCATTAGATTTCTGAGTCAACAGCTGTGCTTAGCTGGCAGTTTTCTTTTCATTTATTTCTAATATTATTTTTTATTTTTTAAACAAATAACTTCTATATTACATTTAAAATATTATTTCCTTTAAGAATTCCCTCCAATAAGATTATAACTGGTAACTCTCCGCTACTTCCATAAACCACCTTACTTTCCCTTCACATATCCTTTAACTGCAAGTCTAACCAAGGGAGAATTAAGGCTTTCTACTTCCATTTGGTGCCCAAAAGACCATCCTCTGCTACATATGGATTTGGATGCATAGGTCTGTCTAAGTACAGTCTTTGAATATTGGATTAGTACCAGAAAGCTCTGGTTCATTGGCATTGTAGTTCTAATGGGGTTGAAAGCTCCTTCAACACTTGTTATCCTAAGAGTCTACTAACATGCAGTACCTTTCAGTTACTGGTTTGCCACTAGCATTCACTTTTTATAGGACATGCTCTAGCTGTGTCTCTCAGGACATATCTATATCTGTTTCCTGGCAGAATGCACTTCTTAGCTTCATCACTCTTATCTAGTTTTTGTGGCCGATATATATATATATATATATATATATATATATATATATATATATATATATATATATATATATCCTTTTGTTGCCTCCTACAGCTATTTGGTTAGCTGGTTAGGTGGTGTTAACATGGATTCTGTGCAACTAGTTCAGTAATGTAGAACTTACAAATTACAATGTCAAATATAATCCCTCCTGTACTTATGAAGGTATTGAAGTTGAGGTTTCACTGTTCCTCAAGCCTTTCTTCTCCCTACCCATCCCCCTTTTTGCTATATTTGTCCTTAAAAATGAATCATGGTAACACATCTAAAACCTTCAAGTCTAACCATGGGAACTCAGGAAGGTACATAGTGTAGTAGAGATATCAAATCTGACTAGAGACAGGAAATGTATAGTCAGGTGGTCCTTTGTTTTATTGCTCTTTGTTAATCTTTGGGTTAATTAAGTATTTGGGAGTTCATCATTTGAAGTAGGTACACAGTATTTACACTGTTATACTCAATCTATTGTTGGGACCACTCATAGCCAAAATCATAGCAGAAAATGGAATTGGAAAACAGAATTTTAGAGTACACATTCAGGAATATTTATAAAGTCATCTATCAAGGAAGGTACAATAAGAAAGTGAAATACAATATTCATTCACCTAAAGGTTTGTAGGGAAAATACTGGCCTTTACAAAACAGAGAATACCTAGAAAATTGAACTATATATCTCACAGGAATGGACCTGGGAATAAATATAGTATCCAGAAGAATTCCCTCCTCTCCAAGTTCCTTGGTCATGTCTACCCATGCCAGGACCCTGACTAACTTTCTCCATTCATAGGATGTAACCACATGTGAAGCAAAGAGAAGTCTCTAGCTTTAGAGAGATGGAGCACATAAAGGTTTCCCCTGTGGAACAGGAGACATACATGGAAAAGGCACTCTCGAAACTGGTCAATGTAAGGAAACGTGTTTAGAGGGAGGCCATGGTAGTTCTCAGTTACATCATCATTAGGCAGTCTATTAAAAATGTCTTGTATCCTGGAGATCCCTAGATTCTTCTTTGATGTCACATGTGTTGTCTTGTCTTCAAGTGCCTCTCAGATATTCCTTCAGTACATATAGGGTTTACTGATTGGCCTCTAGTTCAGAGCAAACTGCCATTTGGAAGTGATAACAAAGAGGATGAAAAGCTCAGAGATGGGGAAAACGAAGATGGTCTTCAGTCTTGTTATAAAAAACAAAGGAAGAAATATATCGAACATGGGAAATCTCACTGAGTCCTTGCTAGGAGTTGAGTAGGTATGTTCAAGAGATTGAATTGATCTGAGCCTTCCACACATGGGTTCAGGAGCTCAGAGCCTGTCAGAAGTACCTGGACTTCCGTGCTTCTAGTGGTTCCTGTATGTTAGAAAGTTTATATCATTAATATCTTTATCCCAAAAGCCAGGTGTTTGGAAGGTCACTATTCTTTTCCTTAGAGCTCATGACTTTTATTTTTTTGCCCAGAAGAAAAAGGTCCTAAGGAAGAAGTAAAAGACAGGTATTGTATCTTAATCTCAGAGTAAACTCCTTGATAATTTGGATACATATAGTGTAGTTTGTGCTTGATACTGGTATTTGGGAGTGGGACGTGTTTCTAGTTCATCATATCAGTCTTTCCACTAGGATTACTCTGACTCCCATTGGCTGATTGTTGCCCTTTAGATTTCTCATTCATTATGTGAGATTAGCTGGCACTTTTCTGATCTTTAATTCATTTAATATTTTTATTTTTTAGCAAGTTTTTTTTTTGCTTTTTCAATTTGATTTTCCATATTTACATTTCAACCATTTTTCCCTTTCCCAGTTTCCTGTCCATAAGATCCCTATCCGGTCCCCCTACACTTCTTGTATAATCCCTCTTATTTCCCTTTGACATTCCCTTGAATTGGAAATAAAACCTAGATTAGACCAATGGCATCTCCTTACATTGGTGCCCAACAAGGCCATTCTCTGGTACGTATGAAGTAGGAGCCATAGGTCTATCCATGTACAATGTTTCAATATTCATATAGTACCAGAAAACTCTGGTGTGATGGCATTGTTTTACTTATTATATTGAAAGCTCTTTCAGCCCTTGTAATCCTTTCTCAAAATCTACCAACAAGAGATCTGTTTTCAGTTTACTGTTTTGCCACTAACATTCACTTCTGTATTTGACATGCCCTCCTGTGTTTCTCAGGAAAGACCTATATCCGTTTCTTCTAATAATGCAAATCTAAGGTTCATCAATCTTATCTAGATTTGGTGCCTGATATATCTATCTGTATCTATATATGTATATGTATATGTATATGTATATGTATATGTATATGTAAGTATATCTATATCTATATCTATATCTATATCTAAATCTAAATCTATATCTATATTGATCTATTTAGCTATCATCTATAAATCTATATATCTATCTCTCTCTTTCTCTCTCTCTCTCTCTCTCTATATATATATATATATTTATTTATGAAAACAATTATATTTATGTAAACTATTATATTTATGTAAACTATAGCTATGAAGTTAGATGGAATTTTAACATGGATTTTGGGATACAAGATTAAGAAAGTAGAATCCACTAATGACAGTGCCAAATAGACTCTCTCCTGTTCTTATGAACGTAATGAAGCTGAGAGTTCACTGGACCACACTCTATTCCTCATCATGCACATCTCCTGAATCTTATGTTTGGCCTGAAGAAAGAATCATGGTAAAACATCAAAAACCCTCAAGTCTCTTCCTGGGAACACAGTAAGGTAGATAATACAGAACTGATATCAAATGGGACTAGAGAACCGAATACTATAGTCCATGCTGTCCTTTACTTTAATGATGTCTTGTAATTTTTCGATAAAATAAGAATTTGGCAGTTTATCATTAGAAGAAAGTACACTGTTATACTCACTCTATAGCTCTGCCCCCTTTGTTGCCAAAATCACTACAAAAATTGAATTGGAAAACAGAATTTTTGAGTACACATTGAGGAATATATATATATATATATATATATATATATATATATATATATATACATATATATATATATATACATATATATATATTCCCCTATCAAGGAATGTAGACAAAAAATTAAATACAATATACATTCAATTGAAGGTCTGTAGGGAAAATACTTGCCTTTGAGAAACAGAGAAAACCTAGGAAATTGAAAGGTATGTCACAGGAATGGACTTGGGAATAAAATGTTTATCCAGAAGAATCTCCTCCACTCCGTGTTCCTAGACTTTTTCCTCCCATGCCAAGCCCCTGACTAACTTTCTCCATTCAGAACATGTAACCACTAATGAAACAAATAGAAATACTTAACTTTAGAATGATGTAGTATGTAAAGGTTTCCACTGTGTCACAGGAGAAATTCATGGAAAGGACACACTCGAAATTGGTCAATGTAAGGAAAGCTGTTTACCAGGTAGGCCATGGCATTTCTCAGTGACATCATCATTAGGACCCGGCTGAAAACTTCTTGTATCCTGGAGAGACCTAGCTTTTTCTGTGAAGTTTCTAGTGTTGTCCTTACAACAATTGCCTCTCGGTATTCCGTCAGTACCTCTAGGGTTTACTAATTGGCCCCTAATTCAGAGTAAACAGCGATTTGGGAGGGAAAAGAAAGAGGGTAAAGAGAACAGAGAAGAGGAGAAGGAAGGTGGCCTTCTGTTGGGAGCAGCATTGAGATGGCGAAAGCAGCCTTCAAGTTAAAAAGCAATTGTGTTCTAGCCTTATGCTGGAATAATAAGCAATATTCTTCAGGTTAAAAAGCAATTATATTTTAGCCTTATGATAGAACAAAAAACAATAGCCTTAGGTTAGATCAAAACAGCACCTACCGCTCTACATAAATTTAATAGATAGCATAAATCTACGTGTCAGATCACTGAGTACCGGTGGTCAGGCACTGATGGTCAGGTCACTAAGCAACCCACCCTGCTGTTCCCCGGCTTGGCCGATTTACCCAGCCAATATCCTGGTTATCAAGCCAGGCCCATTCTTTGTGGTCACCCAACCCCTCCCCACATTTTGCTTCTACCAGTATATCTTCAGCCTAAGAAAAATTAAAAATTGTCACCTTGATTAGACTTCTTGACTTGCTGTCCGTTCTTTGCGTCTCTTGTCCCCCATTCTCTCCTAGGTGGACCGCAGACCCTGGTCGACTGCCCTGCGGGTCGAGGCAACTAGGGCCCGAACAGGGAACCCCTGGGGGTCACAGAGGAGAGAACACCGCTAATCAGTAAGGACAGGCCTGTCCGCCCTTTTCTGAAGCACCAGAGAGTGACTTTGGATCGCTAGGATGCCACGGAACACACGCCGTGAGACAGTCCGGGAGGAGTTCATAGTGCGGCGCAGATCTTAAGGTTAGTAAGTGATGGGACAAGCATTTTCAAAGCAGTCACTATTTGTGACAGGACTGATGCAGTCACTCAAGATGCGAGGAATTAGGGTTAAAAAGAAAGATTTAATAAAATTTTTAGATTTGGTAGAAGATATATGTCCCTGGATTCCCCAGGAAGGGACAATTGATCAAAAAAGGTGGATCAGAGTTGGAGATTGTTTTAAAGATTATTATGAGGTTCTTGGTCCTACGAAAATTCCAGTCACTGCCTTCAGTTATTGGTCTCTTATTAATGATATCCTTAGAACCACCTCTGAATGGCCAGATCTTCAGCATTTAGTCAAGTAAGGGAGAGCGTTCACTGATGGAAAGCTCGCTGAGGGAGCTTGCTCCCCTCCCCTTACCTGATGACCCCATACTGGGAGAGTAGTCTGGCATTAAGTCGTCGCCTTCAGCCCATAGGTCATTTTTGATATGGAGAGTGCCTTTGATCCTCTCCCTGCTAGACCTTTCTCCGCTGAAAAGATTATGTCCAATACTCCACCCAATACACCAGAATGCCAACCTAATAGACAACTTTATCATTCTCTTCAAGACTTAGGTAAAGGTGGTGTTTCTTCTCCTGAGCAGGAGGTTAAAATAGAGTCAGGCGCTGCTTGTTTTGAGTCAAAAACAGCCACTATAGCACTGGCCACAGATGGTACCAGAGCTGGTACGTGCTCTCCCTTATCTTTTCCCCCTCCGCCTTATGGCCTCCTAGATGCAGTCCTTGATTCACCCCCTGTCTCAGATGCTTGTCGCCAGCTGACCAACGATGTGAAACCTTGAGACACATGGTAGAGACTAGAAAAGAGCAGGTACAATTGCTTATAGCTCTTCGTGATTTAGAGACAAAATTGATAGAGCTGACACCCTTGCAGAGTCCCCAGCTTAAGGCTACAGGCCAGGATAAAACTCCAAACAGGAAACATAAAGTTTTAGCTTTTCCCCTCTTCCTGAGGAGCGGGGCAAAAGTCCCTAGAGACCCCTCCACCCCAGGTACCCTGTAGGAGGAGGAGGAGGATCGTGTTACAGATGGTGATTCTGAGGAGGAGACAGAACTTCACCCCGACTCACAGGAGCCAGGAGATACAGCTGCTGGCTCTGGGTCCCGCGCAGCTCAGGCTACACCGGGTCCTCCTAGATTTTAAAATATTAGAAAAGCTCAAAACAGCGGTATCAAATTATGGCCCTGTGGCCCCCTTTACAGTGGCACATTTAGAATCCTCTACTGAAGGATGGCTCACACCAAACGAGTTTTCGCAGCTTGCCCGAGCAGCGACTTTGTGCTTTGGAAATCTGAAATGGCTGAAGCCGCAAAAGAAATTGAAACAAAAAATCGTGTACGTCCTGATACCAGGTCATGGACAGCAAAAAAGATTCTTGGTGAGCCACCCTTTAATACTTTAGAGTCTCAAATGCAATTTTCTCCTGGTCTTTTGGCTCAAATTCGTCAGGCATGCCTGACAGCCTGGAAAAGGTTGCCTCCCAAGTCTGGTTTCTCCTCCACGCTCACTAAGGTACTCCAGGGAGCTGACGAACCATACAATTCTTTTGTCAGTCATTTGACCGAGACAGCAGAGCGCTTGTTTGGTGTTCAAGAGCCTGAAAATCCCTTTATTAAACAGCTAGCTTTTGAAAATGCTAATTCCACTTGCCAGGATATTCTCAAACACCACTGGTCAAAGCCTTTGGCGGAGTATGTTCGCCTCTGCGCAGGGGCAGGAAAAAGCCATGCTATCGGTTTAGCTATTGGAGCTGCTCTTCAAAAGGCTGGCTTTAATTCTCAAAAAACCTGCTTTAACTGCAAACAAGTTGGTCATTTCATGCGAGAATGCCCCACCCTCGTCAAAATAAAAGACCCCCACCTGAGGTACAAGGGAATGATTCCCCAATGAGGGCTCCACCTACTACGTTGTGCCCCCGTTGCTTTAGAGGTCGACATTGGGCTAACGAATGCGGATCCAAAACTGACAGCCAAGGCCGCCCTCTGCCTCCACGGCAGTCGGGAAACTTCCCACGGGGGCAGCCTCTGGCCCCCTCCTTCAGGACAGGCCCCGGGGCAATAGGGTTTGTCCCTCAGCAAGCCAGCCACACCTCACCCAATCAATCCCACCCCTCACCCAATCAATTGCCCATCTCTGGCAAGCCACAAAGAACAGCTCAGGACTGGACCTCTGTGCCTCTGCCAGTACAATACTAACACCTGAGGAAGGTATCCAGGCCATATCCACGGGCGTTTATGGCCCCTTACCCCTAAATACTCTTGGCTTGATTTTGGGTAGAGCTTCCCTATCCCTGAAATGACTCCAGATCACACCTGGGGTTATAGACCCCGACCACCAAGAAGAAATACGGGTCCTGGCCAGTGCCACAAGTGGCCGATACTTATACTTACACAACAAGCCATTGCACAGTTATTGTTACTCCCTAAGCTGCCAGTCAGAAATCCACACCATAAAGATGCCAGAGCCCCAGGAGAACAAGGAATATCTGAGGCGTTTTGGGTCCAGAAGATATCTGCTTCTCAGCCTATGCTTACTTTGAGTCTGAATGGAAAAACCTTCCAAGGACATTTAGACTAGGGAGCTGACGCCACAGTTTTTTCTGACAGGTTTTGGCCTGCTGCTTGGCCATTAACTGATTCAGCCACTCACTTACAAGGAATTGAACAGTGTAAAAATCCACGAGTCAGTGCTCAGACTATTAGATGGACAGATCCAGAAGGAAATTCAGGAACTGTGATTCCCTATGTAATACCTGACTTGCCAATTAACCTCTGGGGGAGAGACATCCTTTCCCAGATGAATGTTATCTGTGTAGCCCTAACGAGGCCGTTACAAAACAGATGTTTGCCCAGGGATTTCTACCTGGACAAGGATTGGGAAAACAAGCACAGGGTATTAAAGAACCATTGGTTATGACACAGAAGCTAGATCGAAGAGGTTTGGGATCTCCGCCTTCACATTTTCCTTAGCAGCCACAGTCATGCCTGCCCCCCAGGCTCATACAGAAATTGTCTCTCCTGCAGAGAAGATCTCTTGGAGAGATAATGTCCCTGTCTGGGTTGATCAGTGGCCGTTAACTCAAGAAAAACTGACAGCTGCTAGACAGTTAGTGCAGGAACATTTAACAGATGGCCACATTGAGCCATCCTCTTCCCCCTGGAATACCCCAATTTTTGTCATTAAGAAAAAATCTGGCAAATGGCGGCTCTTACAGGATCTTCGAGCAGTAAATAAAGTTGTGGTACCCATGGGAGCACTACAACCTGGTATTCCTTCCCCTGCTGCCATTCCTGCTGAGCTTTTTAAAATTATTATCGATTTAAAGGATTGCTTCTTTACCATACCTCTTCACCCAGAAGATTGTCACCATTTTGCGTTCAGCATTCCCCAAGTTAATTTCCAGGGTCCTATGGACCACTTTCATTGGCGTGTCCTTCCTCAGGGCATGGCCAACAGCCCTACCCTGGCTCAAAAATACGTAGCCCAGGTAATCCAGCCCATCAGGAAAGCTTGGCCTCGAATTTATCTTCTTCATTACGTGGATGATATATTATTGGGTCGTCCTGATCAGCAACAGGCCTTTTCATGCTTCCAACAACTCCAAGAGGCCCTTAGCTCCCAAGGGCTTAAAATTGCCCCTGAAAAGATTCAAGTACGAGACCAATATTTCTATCTGGGATATGAACTCGAGTTCGAACAGATCCATACCCCCAAAGTTGAACTCCAGCTTTCATCCCTTAAAACTATACATGATTTTCAACAATTACTTGGAACCCTTCAACTTATCCGCCCCTATTTAAAGATTCGCCCCCAGGCTTTAGTCCCTCCTAATGACCTTCTTTCAGGAGATTCTCATCCCTTGTCCCCCCGAGTCCTCACACCCCAGGCCACCTTGGCACTACAATAGATAGGTCAGGCTATCTCCTCTCAGGTCTCATTCCAGATACATTATGCTTCCCCCCTATATTTTATTGTCTGCGCTACTACACATACCCCAGTGGGAGTCTTTTGGCAACAACCCCTGGCTTCAAAAGAAAAAGGACGCCCTCTATTTTGGTTATATCTTCATTCCAATCCAAACAAGGTTTTGGCCACCTATTACTCCCTATCTGCTGCCTTAATTAGAAAAGGAAGAAAAATGTCTAGACAATATTTTGGAAAAGATCCTGACATTATTATTGTTCCCTATACTTCAGAGCAAGTTGATTGGCTATTTCAGTCTAATGACGATTGGGCCATAGCTTGCGCCTCCTTTGCAGGAATTATAGATAATCATTACCCAAATGACCCCCTTATACAATTCATAAAAATACATTCCTTGACCTTTCCTAAAGTTACCTCCAAGACCCCGTTACATGAAGGTACCTTGGTATTTACAGATGGCTCCTCAACTGGCAAAGCTGCCCATGTTATACAGGAACAAGTCACCACGATACAGTCCCCATACTCCTCCGCCCAGCTTGTTGAGTTGTTTGCCGTACTTCAGGTCTTTAAAAAATTAGCAAAAACCCCATTTAATCTATATACTGATAGTGCCTATGTGGCTCACTCTATTCCAGTATTAGAAATGGTCACATATATTAAATCTGCTTCTACTGCTTCCAAGTTGTTTGTAGAAATTCAACCCCTTATTATTAAGAGAACAGAGCCATTTTTCATGGGACACTTAAGGTCTAGGTGGCCCTCTGTCAAAAGGGAACACCTTGGCTGATGAGGCCACTCGTGCTATATTCCCTTCCCTTATAGACCCCATAGATCAGGCAAGGCGGGCTCATGCACTACACCATCTAAATGCCTCCACCTTGCGTCAGATGTTTAAGATCTCCAGAGATCAAACAAGAGAATTAGTTAAGTCCTGTGGAGGATGTGCCACATTATTGCCAGTTCACCACTTAGGAGTCAATCCCCGGGGACTGGTCCACAACGAACGATGGCAAATGGATGTCACCCACCTTCCCTCCTTCAGAAGGCTAAAATACCTTCATGTCACCATAGATACTTATAGTGGGTTCATTCATGTGTCCCCCCTTTCAGGAGAAGCATCGTGTGATGTGATCACCCACACTTTACAGTGTATGGCTATCATGGGAAAGCCACAGATTATCAAAACTGACAATGGTCCTGGATACATGAGGGCTAAATTTCAACAATTTTGTGCCCAATTTGGTATTAAACATATTACAGGTATTCCCTATAATCCTCAGGGCCAGGGCATAGTAGAATGGGCCCATTAAACCTTAAAGAACATGCTTCAATGTCTAACAACAGTCACAGATGCTTATTCTCCTCTGACACCTCGAAATAGGCTCAATCATGCCCTTTTCATACCTAATTTCCTATCTCTTGATATTGAGGGCAGGTCAGCTGCTGACCGTTTGTGGCACCCTAAGTCACAAGATTCCCATGCGTTAGTATGATGGAAAGATCCCCTTACGGGACACTGGAAAGGACCGGACCCCATCCTCATTTGGGGACGAGGATCTGCTTGTATATATGACAAAGAGAATGCTGGCCCAATGTGGTTGCCAGAAAGACTCATAAGAACTGTTAACCCACCAATGTCCAGAATGGAGGTGTCATCTCCTCATGAGACTTATCCGTTTTCTCTTTCAGATGCTGCTCCGGAAAAGATCCTTTTGATCCTGCTACTGACAGAGGTGATCTCCATCCCTCGTCGCCAACAGCCCAAGTACTCTAACAATACACATATGCCTTGGAACTACACCTGGATAGTTCTTGAAGAAAGACAAGATGTGGCTTGTTTAATTTCACAAATCTCTACTGCTATCTGGTGGCCTACTTCACCACACCCAGACCTTTGTAAATTAGCCCTCGGAGCCGGGGCCCCTTGGGGCCTTGAACTTCAGCTTGAGTTACAAGTAGACCCAGAGTATAACATGCCCCACACTCAGAGCCATCAAACCCACAGTTTGTTCATTTCGACCCACAGATCTGCCCAGCCTGGCTGCGATAATGCAATCAGACGCAACTTGCTTCAGGCCACTGACTTTTACGTATGCCCTGGGCATCACAGAGGTCGTACATTCCACAATAAGTGTGGTGGTGAGTTAGATCACTGTTGTGCCTCCTGGGGATGTGAGACCACTGGAACAACTTATTGGGAACCAACTTCTTCCTGGGATTACATCACAGTATCTAGAAATTTTTTCTCCCCTTCTAACTATCTCCATCGCAACCCCCTCTCTAAGAGCAGTGAACCATCCACCCGAGGTTGGTGTCTTCCCCTAGATATTAAATTTACCAATCACGCAAAGGGCAAGGATTGGGCACATGGCTTTTCATGGGGCCTCCGTCTCTATCAAGTTGGGTCAGACACAGGTCTCACTTTCACCATAAACCTTCTCAAAGAACCTGTCCATTCTTCCAAGCCAATAGCAATTGGGCCTAATCCCATTTTAGTACCTCAACTCCAATCTCCTTCAGAACCACAGTCCCCTACCTCTGCTAGTCATGTTCCCACATTGTTAGTTTCTTCTCCCCAGAACCTCGTCCTTACCCTAATAAATCAAACCTTTCTTACGCTTACTGCTACTTCCCCTGATCTTATGGATAATTGCTGGCTATGTTATCATTCTCAGCCACCCTTTTATGAGGGAATTGCTATTCCTGGCACGTTTTTCCCACCAATGATTCTAGACATTGCTGCTGGCAACCTGGAGAATGGAATGGTTTGTCCCTCTCCCAGGTCTATGGATTGGGCCTTTGTGTTACCCTTATTACTCCCCCCTTACAGTATCCCCACCTTTGTAATCTCACACTTGACCCTGATAAAAACAGTCAATACCTGTGCCCCCCTAATGATGCCTGGTGGGTTTGCCTCAATGGCCTCACTCCATGCGTTTCAACTAGGCCTTTTCCCCCATAAAGTCAGATTTTTGTATTCTTGTACAATTAGTTCCTCGATTAATTTTTTCACCTCTGGGATCAGTCTTCTGACCTATCCCCCACTTTGGTCCGTCAGCGACAAGAGCCTATTTCTGCCATCACCATATCAGTGCTCCTTGGTCTTGGTGCCCTGGGAGCAGGAACAGGTATCTCTTCACTCGTTCTCTCTAAATCCAGGTACCAAGAACTCAGCGCTACCATCGATGCTAACGTCCAAAGACTCCAGTAAGGGGTTGACGACCTGTCTGACTCTCTGTCTTCCCTCGCAGAAGTGGTCCTTCAGAATCGCAGAGGACTTGATCTGCTCTTTTTACAACAAGGAGGAGTCTGTGCAGCACTCAAGGATGAGTGCTGCTTCCATGTAGACAGAACAGGCATGGCAAAGAGAGTATGAAAAGGGTTAGAGAAGGCTTAGAAAAGAGAAAGAAAGAGAGAGAAAAAGATAAAAGCTGGTGTGAGAACTGGTTTACAACCTCCCCATGCCTTACCACCTTACTACCCTCCATTTTAGGACCATTGGTGGGATTAATTTTGCTTATTTCATTTATCCCTTGGGCTCTTAGTAGACTTACAGGATTTATAAAGCGACAAATAGATGATTTAATGTCTAAACCTATACAGATTCATTATCATAGGTTGGCTATGGAGGATCAACAAACATAAGACAAAAATATTATCCCACCTCAGGCACTTCCCACTCCCATCTCCACCCAACCTAAGAAAGGGCATTTCTGCCCCAAGACCTAATAAGGGGAGGTGTCCCAGGCCCCCAACCCTCTTGGGGACAAAGTTCCTTCTACCTTTGCTAAGGGAGGAGAGATGAGACACTACAAGAGGATGCCTTTGTACAAAGCTCCTGGGCCCCCTGAGAGACAAGCCTGGCTCTTTTGATGCTCTTTATAAAATTCCTAATTAATATTTTGCCTGTGTTTACGGGGACCTGTGTAAGCAACAACCCGAAACCACTCAAGCTAGGCATATGCAGGTCCATTGTCATCACCATGAGATGAATGATCGAGGTGTGTGCCTTGCTATCAACCACCTCCCCCTGTGAGCTGAACTGGACAGTCAATGACGGGTAAGAGAGCAACATTCTCTGACCATTTCAGGCCTAAGAAAGGAGGGCCGCCATAAGCTGCTGCCTTATCCAATGACGGGCATAGAGACATAAGAATGGTTTGCTCCAACCTAAGAAGAGGCGCAGTTCCCGAGGGGCTCTCTCATGGCTTAAAGTCCTGCCCAGGACCACCCTGCCTGCTTGTGCCTTCCCTTGCCTGAGCTAAGTGCTGTTCGCCTCATGGGCCTCTGTATCCAGACAACATATGTGAGAGTTGACACCAGCCAAAAACACCAGAAGTCAGGCCTCTATCCCTACCTTAGCAAAAAAAAAAAAAAGAAAAAAAAAAAAAAGAAAAAAAGAAAGAAAAAAAATTGTTACCACCGTGGTCCTTCTAAGTAAAGAAAAAGGGGGAGATGTTGGGAGCAGCCTTGAGATGGCGAAAGCAGCCTTCAAGTTAAAAAGCAATTGTGTTCTAGCCTTATGCTGGAATAATAAGCAATATTCTTCATATTAAAAAGCAATTATATTTTAGCCTTATGATAGAACAAAAAACAATAGCCTTAGGTTAGATCAAAACAGCACCTGCAGCTCTACATAAATTCAATAGATAGCATAAATCTAGGTGTCAGATCACTGAGTACCGGTGGTCAGGCACTGATGGTCAGGTCACTAAGCAACCTACCCTGCTGTTCCCCAGCTTGGCCGATTTACCCAGCCAATATCCTGGTTATCAAGCCAGGCCAATTCTTTGTGTTCTCCCAACCCCTCCCCACATTTTGCTTCTACCAGTATATCTTCAGCCTGAGAAAAATTAAAAATTTTCAGCTTGATCAGACTTCTTGACTTGCTGTCCATTCTTTGCGTCTCTTGTCCCCCATTCTCTCCTAGGTGGACCCCAGACCCCGGTCGACTGCCCTGCCGGTTGGGGCAGCCTTCTATATTGTATAAAAAAGGAAGAAATACTTGTTCCATTGGAAAGCTCATTGAGTACTGATTAGGGGTTGACTGGGTTTGCTGAAGAGATAGCCTTTATCTGAGCCTTCAACATATGGGTATCTGGAGCTGAGAGTCTCCCAGAAGAATCTGGACATCCCTGCTTGTTATAGTTCCTGGAAGTGTGAGAGTTTATATCATTAATTTCGTTATTCCAAAGACAAGTGTTGGAAAGGGCCCAGTTGTCTTCCTGAGAGCTCATGGCTTAGATTCTTTTCGCAGAAGAGAAAGGTGCTAAGGAAGAAGGGAAAGACAAGTATTCTTTCCTCAGCTAAGTGTAAACTCCTCCATGATTTGGATTCCCAGAGTTCATTTTGTGTCTGATACTGATATCTGGGAAAGAGAATTGCTTCAAATTTGAACTTCATCATCTCAGTCTTTCCACCAGTATTATTCTGACTACAATTCCCTGACAGGGACTCTTTAGATTTCTAATTCAATAGGTCTGGTTAGCTACCAATTTTTTTTTCTTTATTTCCCTTTTTTATTTTTTTGCAAATTTTTTAGCTTTTTTTATATTGGATATTTCTATATTTACATTTAAAATGTTATTTCCTTTCCCAGGTTCCTGTCCATAATTTTCCTAACCAGTCCTCTTACCCATATTCTATAACCCCCCTTACTGTGCCTGGACATTCCCTTGAACTAGCAGTAAAAACTACGGAAAACCAAGGGCTTCTCCTTCCATTGTTGCCCAACATCGCCATCCTCTGCCACATATTCAGTTGGAGCCAAAGGTCTGTACAAACACAATCTTTGAATATTGGTTTAGTACCAGAAAGCTCTGGTTAGTTGAAATTGTTGTTCTTATTGTGTTGAAAGCCCATTCAGTGCTTGTAATCCTTTTTCAACATCTACAAACAAGAGGTCCATTTTCAGTTCTCCGGTTTGCCACTAGCATTCACTTCTCTATTTGACATGCTCTAGCTGTGTCTCTCATGAAAGATCTATATCCAGTTCCTGACAGCATGCTCTTCTTAGCTTCAACAATCTTATCTAGTTTTGGTGCCTGATATATCAATATATATCAATATATATCAATATATATCAATATCTATCTATATATCTATCTATATATATATATCTATATATATATCTATATCTATATATATCTATATCTATATATCTATATATATCAATATATAGCAATATATATATATATCTCCTACAACTAAGAATTTTGATGGAATATTTACATGGATTCTGCCTATGTAGGTCAAACATATAGGCTCCACAAATGACAATGGCAAATAGACTCCCTCCTGTACTTATAACCACTTGAAGATAAGGTTTCACTGACCTCAAGCCATTCCTCTCTATGCCTATCACCCAGAAATTGATGCTTGGTCTGAAGAAAGAATCATGGTAAAATATCCAAAACCCTCATTCTTTCCCTGGGAACAAGGGAAGGTAGATATTAGAGAACTGATATCTAATAGAATTTCAGAACCACATTCTATACTCCATATTCTCCTTTGCTTTACTGATGTCTGGTAATTTATGGATAAAATAAGGAATTGGGAGTTGATCATTTGAAATAGGTACACAATATTTCCACTCTTATATTCACTCTATAGCTGGGCCCCGTTTGTTGCCAAATTCATTGCAAGAAATGGAATTGGAAAAATGATATGTTTGAGTACACATGCAGGAACATATATAATGTCCCCTATTAAAGAATGTACATCAGAAAATATAGCACAATATTCACTCAATTAAAATTCTGTAGAGAAATTACTGGCACCTGGGAAATGGGAACACCTAGGAAATTGAACTTTAAGTCACAGGATTGGACGTGGGAATAAAATTAATCTCCAAAAGAATCTCCTTTTCTCTGTGTTCCTATACCTTTTCTACCCATCACAAGACTAACTTTCATCATTCAGGGCATGTAACCACTAATGAAGCAGAGAGAAGTCTGTAGCTTTAGAGAGATGTAGCATATAAAGGTTTCCACTGTGTCACAGGAGACACTCCCGGAAAGTTGACCCTTGAACCTGGTCAATGTAAGGAAAGCTCTTCAGCAGGTAGACCATGGCAGTTCTCAGTGACATCATCACTAGGCCCTCCCTGAAAAATCTCTTGTATCCTGGGGAGACATAGCTTCTTCTGTGATGTCACAAGTCTTGTCTTGACAGCAACTGCCCCTCAGGTATTCTTTTCATATATCTGTGGTTTACTAATTGGCCTCTAATTCAGAGTAAAGTGGCATTTGGGAGGGAGAACAAATAGGATGAGAAGATCAGAGATGGGGAGAAGGAATTTGGCTTCTGTCTTGGTATAAAAGAAAAGAATAAATATATGGTTCTTGGTAAAACACCCTAAGCATATGGCTTTAGTTCTCTCGTTCCCTGGGTTAATCGACCTCTTATAGAAGTTGCTGAACATCCTGGAGACCTTTTGGCAGATGGTAAAGTTTACATAACTCTTTTTAGATTTGGATGGTCCTCGGGATTGTATTGCTGATGGTAAATGTTTCCTAGGAAGAGTGCTAGAGCCAGATTGATTGTTCGATGCTTTAGAAGACATGGGAATTTTCTGATATACTTGGGCTAATGTCACAAGGTCTAAATGATTTTTTTGATGTGGACTTTCCCTCAGAGCTTTGGAAATATAAAAAAAGGGTTTTTTTTTATTTTTGAAGTTTAATTTTCACAATTAAAAATCACTTTGATCATGGAGAACACTTACTGGAGCCCTAGAAAGGGGAGAAGAAATTCCCTGAAATGCTAGGGCAGATGGTGAACATGCCTTTTTGGTAGAAAGAGGAGTTACTTGAGCATCTTGGGACAATATGGAATGTCCAGCATGCCCTTGTTAGGATTGGCAACTTTCCACAATTCTTCATCATTTTTGGAAAATTCCAAGGCCCTTTGAAGAGATGGAGAAGGTGTGGGACAAACCTGAGGAGTAGTTGTAGGTTTGGTGTCTCTGTGACAGCAGAAGATGACACAAGTGCACTTTTGGCAGAAGGGGGAAGGTTGAAACTGTCTTCCTTTGAGGAGACATTTCTCAAGACTCCATCAGAAGGATCAAATCTTCACCCAGTGTTTCTAGAAACTGGATGCCTGTGGTCCACTTTGGTAGAGGGTTAATGTGGACAATTTCTCCCCAGAGAGTACATGTGAAATAAATCTACTTGGGTAGATGGGTATAGTTGTAAAGCATGCTGTTCAGATGCACTAGATCCTAAGACATCCTTCTCAGATGAAGAAGGTCTTAATGTACCGTGAATACGTGTAGAAATCCTGACTGTGACGTCATAATGGGGGGAAGTTATTAGAGCTACCTCTGAAGATGTGACCTCTAATAGAGCGTTATGGATATAAGTGAGAGTTCTGAGAGCCTCATAAGGAGATATGGTTGTTTCGATGTACTGTTGTGCAATTTTGGAAGTTTCAAGAAAAATTTCTTCTGCTGGAGAAGTGGAAACAGACTTTCATGTAGAAGTGTCCGGTTCCCTAGCCTGCTTGATAGACAAAACACGTTCCAAGCCCCTTCAGAAGATAAGGTAAAATGCATAGACTTTGAGGTATTTGCCAGATGTTCTGGGTCCCCTTGTGGGTATAAAGGATTGGCAACCATTTGTGCATATTTGCAAGACTGTGTAGCATCTTCTGTAGTAGGGAAAGATGGTTGATCTTGAGGAGATAATGAAGTTCCTATAGAATCCTGTAAAGTTGCAGAGTTCGAATGCATTCTTTTGCACTAATGGAATCCAAGGAATCCATTTCCTCAGATGTTGAAGATGCTACAGGCACTGGTGTAGGCATATCTTGTTCCACCACTCCTGGTTCACGTAAGGTTGGATGCATAACCTTCTCTACAGTTCGAATATGTCCTATAACATCTTTTGTACATGTGTCATATCCACAAGTCGTTTATAAAGATGTGGCTGTGGGTGGAACTCCTTTTGTAGATGTTTCTTGTTGCACAGAATCTTTATGAGATAGAGTACTACTCAGAGAATACTGCTCAGTTTTGGGAAATTCTAGCATCTCTGATGTGTATGTGGAAAATTTTGTAGCCTCTCCTTTCAGGACAGAATGACCTAGAGTCCCCTGAGGAGGTAGGAGATGTCTTAACTTCTCTGCACATTGTATAAATATGGAGTCTGCATCGCTCACTGAACGTGTGTTGTGATAAACTTGGCTCTTTTGGGCCTAATGACAAGTCAGGAGGGTCCTTTTTAGTGGTAGAAGATATTTAAATAATTCTCTGTTGTATAGGAACATTTGAAGTAATGGGAGTGTTGGTGAGGGTGATAGATCATATACTTCATGTGCAGAAAGTACAAGATTTCCTTGGGTGGACTCAGAATTTTCTAACACATCTTGTGTGGGTGTGGAAAACTCAAGAACCCCTTCTGAACCTGGCAGTGGTCCTTGAACTAATGGTGTACATGCACAATGTTTTGTCTCTGCTTGGGCTGGATTGTGTGTTATGAGGTTCACATGGGGATTTTGTCCCCCTTGGATCATAAGTGATGATTTAAGCCCATTTTAAATAGTGTACGAAATTGAAGGTTCTCTTGGTTTAATGGGAAAGTTCTGAAATTCCCTTTGTCAGCAGAATCAGGTTTCAAACTCATTTTACACGAAGCAGATTGCATAAGGCACTTTGGAGGAGATGGGGGATATCTTTGACTGGCTTTCTGAGAGGACATAGCTTTCTGCCCTTGTTTGTCAGCTGTCGAAGTTAGTAAAGTCTCATGTGGAGAGAGGGCAGGACTTAATCCATTTGTGGAATATGAGAAATCACTGATATTACCTTTAAGAGAAGAACTTTTGCAGCCCTCTTTGTCTTATGGGGCCTGTTGTACCTCCCATTGACAAGAGGGGTCTTTTCCAACACACTTTGGAGGAGAATTGGAAAGACTGGAGACCTGTGGGATAGGGAATGAACACTGGAAACTCCTTTGGAAACTCTGTGGGACAGTGAGCTGATCACCCAGAAGAGTGGGCAATACTGAGACCTCAGGGAAGGAGAGATTACCACTTCTGCCCACCTTTGCCCACATCCCTATCCCAAGAGGAAACTGCATAGTGCCTATGGACACATGTATATAGAAGCAGTCAAGCTGCAGGAGCCCTGCAGTCCAAACTGCACCTGCATATGAACTGGTCCAAACATTATTCTACACACAAATCTCATGTGGGGTGACTTAGACCGTCAAAGTGGCAGAAACACCTGAGAACTCTGCTCATATTCCTGACTCAGGGAAAATAAAAACACCTAGCTTTATCTGGGCCTCCAGTGCATAGGGACCTAGGAGCAGTAGGGACTGGACATTTCTGGTTGCAGCCCTCATGGAAAGCTGAATGTCAGCTCAACGAGCGAGTTCAGGCCTGAGACCAGAGGTGAGTCCATCTTTTCTGCTCTACCTGACCTGACCGGTGGACTCGGGACATGCAAAGGCAGAACTCCTCTGGGACAAGGCACTTACAGTCTCTAGCTGACTCCTGAACCTCGCTGATCCTGGCCCAGAGCTCCCTCCTCCTAGACGCTGTGGGAGAGCTGACTACCCAAGAATGTGGGCAATACTGAGCCTACAAGGAACAAACACTGCCACTTCAGCCCACCATTACCCACATCTCTGGCCCAAGACAAAATAGCATAGTGCCTCTGGACACAGGAATACAGGAGGATTAAAAGTGCAGACGCACCATGATCCAGACTATGCCTGGATCTGAACAGAACTGGTCAAACAGCTCCCTGCACAAAAATCCTGAGGGTTGGGGAACTATACCTTCAGGGAAGTAGACACTCCTGGGAAGCCAGAGGAGACTACTCTCTGCCCAGATTCCTGGCTCAAGAGGAAAACACCTTGTGCCTTCTGTAGCCCCTCTCCCCATAGAAGTACCTAGGAGAAGTATGGGAAGTTCCTTGCCCACAGGAACATCTCAAAGCCAGTGGACAGGAGCAACTGCAGGCATGAGAGCAGAATGCTCTGTTCCATTAACTGGGAAAAAAAACAGGAAAAGAGGTCTACAGCAGTCCTGACACATGAGGCCTACAGGATGGTCCAGCCACTGTCTGAAAGAGCAAGACAAGCTAAATCCAGAGACTACCTGAAGGCCAGAGGCAGTCACAGTAATGCAAACAAAAGAAATGAATACTACATGGGCTCATCAGAGCCCAAATCTCTCACCAAAGCAAACACTGGATATCTAAACATACAAGAAAAGCAAGATCTAGATTTAAATTCACATTTTTCATGACGATGGAGAATGTTAAGTAGGTCATAAATAACTCCCTTAAGAAAATACAGGACAATAGGAAATACAGAAGCAAACAAGTAGAATCCCTGAAAGAGGGAATTCAAAATTACCTTAAAGTACTACTGGAAAAACAGCAAAATAGGAGAAGGAAATAAACAAAACCATCCAGGAGTTTAAAATGGAAATAGAAACAATAAAGAAAGCACAAGGAAGACAACCCTGGAAATGGAAAACCTAGGAAAGAGACCAGGAGTCACAGATGTGAGAACCACCAACAGGATAAAAGAGATAGAAGACATAATCTAAGGAGCAGAAGATTCCATAGAAATCATTGACACAACTGTCAAAGATAATGTAAAGCAGAAAAGCAGCTAGCACAAAACATAAAGGATATCCAGGACACAATGAGAAGATCAAACCTAAGCTTAACAGGTATAGAAGAGAGTGAAGACTGTCAACACCAAGGGACAAAAATTTCTTCATCAAAATTATAGAATAAAACTTCCCTAATCTAAAGAAAGAGATGTGCATAAACAGACACAAAGCCTACAGAACTCCAAATAGGTTGGACCAGAAAAGGAAATCTTCCCATCAAATAATAGTCAAAACACCAAAATCGAAAAACAAATAAAAATATTAAGAGCAGTAAGGGAAAAGGTCAAGTAACATATAAAGGCAAACCTATAAGAATTAAACCAGAATTTTCACCAGATTCTCTGTGAAAGCCAGAAGATCCTGGACAGATGTCATACAGGCACTAAGAGAACAAAAATGCCATCCCAGGCTAAAGTATCCAGCAAAACTGTCAATTAACATAGATGGAGAAATCAAGATATTCTATGACAAAACCAAATTTACACAATAACTTTCTACATATCCAGTCCTACAAAGACACTAACTGGCAAACCCCAAAACAAGGAGGCAAATAAAATCATAGATATAGAGGAAATTAAACTTTTCACAACAAAACAAAGAGAAGAGAAGCACACAAACATTAACTTACCTCCAATTATGAAAATAACAGAAAGTGACCATCACTAATCCTTAATATCTCTCAACATCAATGGATTCAATACCCTATTAAAAATGCACAGATTGACAGACTGGATATGTAATGAGGACCCAGCATTTTGCACTACAGGAAACGCACTTCAGAGACAAAGACAGACACTACCTCAGAGTAAAAGACTGGAAAAAAACCTTTCCAGGCAAATGGTCTGAAGAAGCAAGCTGGAGAAGCCATTCTAATATCATATAAAATTGACTTTCAACCAAAAGTCATCAAAAAGCATAAGGAAGGAAGGACACTTCCTATTCATCAAAGGAAAAATCCACCAAGAAGAACTCGAAATCATAAATATCTATGCTCCTAATACAAGGGCACCTACATACATAAAAGAAACCTTACTAAAGTCAAAGAACATATGGCACCGCAAATAATAAGAGTATGAGATTTCAACACCCCATTCTCACCACTAGACAGATCACGGAAAGAGAAATTAAACAGAGACATAGACAGACTAACAGAAGTTATAAACCAAACAGACTTAACAGATATTTAGAGAACATTCTATCCAAAACAAAATGAAATAACTTCTCACTACCTTATGGCACTTTCTCCAACACTGATCATAAAATCAGTCAAAAAGCAGGACTCAAAGGATACAGAAAGATAGAAATAATTCCATGCACTCTACCAGACTATAATGGGCTAATGCTGTTCTTCAATAACAATTAGGAAAGAACACCCACATATATATGGACGTTGAACAATGCTCTACTCAATGATAACTTGGTCAAGGAAAAATTAAAGGAAGAAATTAAAGACTTCTAGAATTCAAAGAAAACGAAGGTACAATATACCCAAGCTCTTGGAACACAACGAAAGCTGTGCTAAGAAGAAAACTCATACCTCTGAGTGCTTGCAGAAAGAAACAGGAGAGAGCATAAATCACCAGCTTGACAGCACACCTAAAACCTCTAGAATAAAAAGAACCAAATACATGCAGGAGTAGTAGAAGGCAGGAAATAATCAAACTCAGGACTGAAATCAACAAGTAGAAAAAAAGGGACTGTACAAAGAATCAACACTACCAATACCTGGTTCTCTGAGAAAATCAACAGGATACATTAACCCACAGCCAGACTAAATGGAGGATACAGAGAGTGTCCAAATTAACAAAATCAAATATTAAAAAGGGAGACTTAACAGCAGAATCAGAGGAAATTAAAAAAAAAAAAAACCATTCTACTACAAAAGCCTATGTTCAACAAAACTTGAAAATCTGGGTAAAAAGAACAATTTTCTGGACAAATACAAGGTTCCAAACCTAAATCAGGAAAAGATAAACCATTTAAACAACTCATAACTCCGAAAGGAAAACAAGCAATCATCAAACCTCTCCCTACCAAAAAGAGTCCATGATCAGATGGGTTTAGTGCAGAAATCCATCCAAAATTCACTGAAATTTTCATAACAATACAGTCAAAACTATTCCATAAAATTGAAACAGATGGAGTACTACCGAATTGCTTTCATGAAGCCACAATTACTCTTATAACTAAAACACAGAAAGACCCAACAAAGTAAGAGAACTTCAGAACAATTTCTCTTCACAATATCGACAGAAAAATACTCAAAGAAATTCTTGCAAACCTAACCCTACAACACATTAAACAATCATTCACTATGATTAAGTAGGATTCATCCCAGTCTTGCAGGGATGCTTTAATATACAGAAAACAAACAACCTAATTCACTGCATAAACAAACTCAAAGATGAAAACCACATGATCCTTTCATTAGATGCTGAGAAAGGTTTTGACAAAATGCAACATCCCTTGATGAAAAAAGTCCTGGAAAGTACAGGAATTTAAGGCCCATACCTAAACATATACAGCAAATCCATAGCTAGCATTAAAATAAGTGGAGCGAAACTTGAAGCAATCACACTGAAATCATGGCCTAGACAAGGCTGCCCACTATCTCACAACTTATTCAATATAGTTCTAGCTGTCTTAGCCAGAACAAGAAGACACTGAAGGATGTCAAAGGGATATAGATTGGAAAGGAAGAAGTCAAAATAGCACTTTTTGTAGTTGATATGGTAGTATACTTTGTGACCACAACAGTTCCACAAGAGAATTACTAAGCCTGATAAACAATTCCAGCAAAGTGGCTGGGTATAAAAATAACTCTACACAAAGCTAAACAAGCGGAGAAAGAACCTAGGGATATGACACCCTTCCCTATAGCCCCAAATAATATAAAATATCACGGGGTGGCTTTATCCAAGCAAGTAAAATATATGAGCATATGAGCAGAATCTCAAGTCTCTGAAGAAACGGAAGGAGATTTCAGAAAATGGAAAGATCTCCCTTGTCCATGTACTGACAGCATTAATACAGTAAAAATGGCCATTGTACCAAAAGCAACCTACAGATTCATTCCAATCCCCATCAAAATTCCAATCCAATTCTTCATAGAGTTAGACAGAAAAGTTCATAAATTCATCTGGAATAACAAAAAACACAGAATAGCTAAAACTGTCCTCAAGGATAAAAGGACTTCCCTGGGAATCACTATTCCTGTACTCAAGCAGTCTTACAGAGCAATAGTGATAAAAAACTGTATGGCATTGAGACAGAGGCAGCCAAATAGAGAAGTGGAATAGAACTGAAGACCCAAAAATGAACCCACACACCCATGATCACTTATTTTTTGAGAAAGGAGCCAAAACCATTCAATGGAAAAAAAGATAGCATTTTCAGCAAATGGTGCTGGTTCAACTGGAGGTCAGCATGTAGAAAAATGAAAATTGTTCCATTCTTACTGTCCTGTAGAAAACTTAACTCCAACTGCATCAAGTACCTACACATCAAACCAGATACACTCAAACTAATAGAAGAAAATTGGGGAAACATCTCAAACACATGGGCATTGGAGAAAATTTCCTTAACAAAACACCAATGGCTCATGCTCTATGATCAAGAATCAATCTCATATGTGATCTCATAAAACTACAAAGCTTCTGTACATCAGAGGATACTGTTGTTAGGACAAAATAGCAACCAACAGATTGGAAAAAGATCTTTACCTATCCTGCAGCAGATAGAGGGCTAATAGCCAAAATATAAAAAGAACTCATGAAGTTATACTAAAGGGAGACAAATAACCCTATTGAAAAATGGGGTTCAGGGCAATACAAAGAATTCACAGATGAAGAATTTAGAATGGTAGAGAAACTCCTAAATTAATGTTCAACATCTTTAGTCAAAAGGGAAATGCAAATCAAAACAACCCTGAGATTCTACGTCATACCAGTCAGGGTGGATAAGATGAAAACTCAGGTGATAAAAGATGTTGTTGATGAAGTGGAGAAAAATGAACACTCCTCCATTTTTGGTGGGATTGCAAACTGGTACAACCATTTTGGAAATCAGTCTGGATGTTCCTCAGAAAATTGGACATTGAACTACCTGAGGAACCAGCTATATCTTTTTTGGGCATATAATCAAAAGATGCTCCAAAATATAAAAAAGACACATGATTCACTATGTTCATAGCAGCATTATTTATAATAGCCAGAAGCTGGAAAGAACTGAGATTCCTTCAATAGAGGAATGGATACAGAAAATGCAGTACATCTTCAAAATGGAATATTACTCAGCTATCAAAAACAATGACTTTATGAAATTCATAGGCAAATGGATGGAACCTGAAAATATCATTCTGAGTGAGGTAACTTAATCACAGTAAAACACACATGGCCTGCACTCATTGATAAGTGGCTATTAGCCCAAATGCTTGAATTACCCTAGATGCACAGAACACATGAATCTCAAGAAGGATGACCAAAATTTGAATCCTTCACTCCTCCTTTAAAAGGGTAACAAGAATACTCTTCTCAGGGAGGCCAAGTTTACAGAGGCTGAAGGAACACCCATTCAGAGCCTGCCCCACATGTGGCCCATACATATATAGCAACCAAACTAGATAAACTGTTGGCCTTCAAAGAAGTGCAGGCCAACAGAAACAGGATATAGATCTCTACTGAGAGACAAAGCCAGAGTATGACAAATACTTAAGCAAATGCCAGCAGCAAACCACTGAACTGAGAAAGGGATCCTAGCTGAAGGAATCAGAGAAAGGCCTGAAAGAGCTGAAGGGGCTTGAGACCCCATATGAAAAAAAATGCCAACCAAACAGAGCTTCCAGAGTCTAAGCTACTACCCAAAGACTATACATGAACTAACCCTGGTCTCCAAAATCAGAGGTATCACTGAATGCCTAGTAGGGGCACCAGTGGAAGGGGAAGTCTTTGGTCCTCCCAAGACTGAACTCCCAGTGAATGGCATTGTTGGGAAAAGGACAGTAATGTGTGGGTGGATCAGGAGAGGAACACTCCTATAGAAGGGGAGAGGTAGGAGTTAGGAAAATGTTGACCTGGAAACCTGGAAACATTTGAAATGTCAATAAGAAATTCCCAAGTTGGGGTTGAGGATTTAGCTCAGTGGTAGAGCGCTTGCGTAGGAAGCACAAGGTCCTGGGTTCAGTCCCCAGCTCCGAAAAAAAGAACCAAAAAAAAATTCCCAAGTTAATAAAGATTGAAGAAAAAATAACACTCCTTCTGGAAGAGGAGAATGTATGATTTTCCATTCAGGATATGTGGGAAGAATTTTGGACACCTTGGCAAATGTGGAATAACCCTAAAGAACATTAGAAACATTTAATTATTTCCGGAAAGTCCTGTGTTCTTAGGAATATCTTGGGGAAAATGGGAGAGCCAAGTTCTCCATGTCTAGATATGGAAGGATGTTAGGAACCTGGAATGTGTGGGGAAATTACCTGTCCCAGTTTGTCAGTAGAAGAGTCAGCAGAAGGTAGCCCAGTCACAGTGTGATCTTCTTTGAATCATTCACTGTTATCTCCAGTACTGTGTTTTGTAGATGTTGCATGCACTCTGGCTACCAACTCGTCAAAGTCCATATGTTCTTCAAACCCAGTAGAAATAACCCGCTTTTTTTTCATCTTCACAAAAATGGGCACTAAAGATGAGGCCAATCTTTTTCTGGTAGCACGCTGTAAAGCAGATGTTCTGGTATACCTAGTCAGTGGGTTACTCAGTGATCTGCTATCCTTGGTCAGTGGATTAGTCATGTCCTCAGGAACCCTCAGAGGAAGTAGAACTGTCCATTTCTTGTTCTCGGTCAGCTCCTTCTGGGGTCTAGGGCCCTATTATTGACTGAAGCCTTTATATGATCTTTGAGGTTCTGGAGCTTTTCTGTAACGCGAGCATCAGGTTTCTTGAATCTCTGGTCTTCATACGGTTTTGTGCATCTGAACTTGTGCCGAGTCCTTCTACGTAGTCCCGGAGGTGGAAAGTCGCTCTGGTCTCTGCTGTTCAAGTGCTTCCCCCGTTGAGGTAGGATGATATAATCCGGTTGGGGGACACTGAAGGCAGTCTCAGGTGTCGAAGGCTGGAAACCCTTAAAGTGCTTCCCTCATTGGAGTCCGGTGTTATAATCACCTTGGGGGACACTGAATGGGCTTCCAGGCTGTGGAGGCTGGGAATCCTTCATCTTATTCCCCTCTTGCACTCCCGTGTTATAATCATCTTGGGGGACACTGAAGGAGTTCCCAGGCTGAGTAGGTAGGGAAATCGGCAGTGTATGTTCAGAGGGTAAAGTCCAGGTTTAGGCTCACTGACCTCTCTCCACACATCTGGCCAGTTAGTCGTTAAGGAAATTGAAGAAGAAATGGCAAATGGGCTACTATCACGTGAAGGGCACTGAATGTACTTGCCAGTGGTGAGTCATGGAGAGCATCAGTTAAGCTGTACACTTAGAGTAATGCAATCTCTCCCGAGAACTGTGTACAAGTCCGGAAGGCAAAGCAGGGAAATCTTGAGTGACCGTTGATCTCAGGAAACAACCAAAGCTCGATAGGGGCTGTCCTCAAGTTTGCACGGGGAAGTAGCGACGTCTGCACAGGGCAGTCGCGAGGTCTGCATGCACTGAGGAGTTGCCTCACTTGTCAGTTCTCCTTGTAGTAGCGGGGCAATCATCCAAGCTTTCTGCATGAGGAGGAACCCTGTCGAATCTCTTCCTTTGAGTCCAGAGTGCTACCTGCTCTTGTGCCCACTGTCAGGGGCCATGACAAGGGATTCCTGAAGGATCAACATGAATGGAAAGGGCAAAGGGTGCTTAGGAGCCTGTACTGTCAAACACCTCTTACACATGCATTGGTGCATTTGTGTGTCCTAGAACCTTCTATCAGAATGAGAAATTCTGAACCAGACCGTTGGTCCTCAGAGACTGCAGGAACTAGAAAATCACTGGAGGACTGTGTTAGGGAATGAACATGTGATAGGTTTTGAATAGAGCATAGAATGCATGGGTTTGACATTAGAATTCCATGTGAGTTGCAGGTGTTACTGTAACGCTTCTGCCTTGATGTCTAACTCACTATTTTTCTTGTCCTAAAGCTCTTGACATTCTTTCCGTGATGATATTTTTGAAATATTGAGTATGCTACACAGTGGAAAGTGTTTCTCTAATCATATATATTGAAATTCTAAATGTCTCGACACAGTATGCAGTTGCCTGGCCAGAAATCCTGGGATGCTTTCAATACTGGTAAGTTGATTGAACACATACTGTTTGTGTTACAAGCTTTGCTTGTAAATAATCATTTGGTGACCCCCAATTAGATTGCACAAATGCAATATGTCTTTTACAGTCATATCTACAACCACCCTTGCTTGGAGAAAGGAGTTAAGTGTTACTCCTACTTTGAATGAAGAGGAAGACCTAAGGTTACACTCCTCAGAGAAACAAGATATCAGGTAGTGTAGGATGAAATATGCATCTAGGCAAAAATAAATGTTCCAAGCTAACCTGTGCAGTAATGTATGGAAAATACCACTCCTTTATTAGTAGAATTATTAAGCATTGTATTTGTTTATACTTCAAATATTACCCCCTTTCCATAAACCCCAACTCCACATATTCCTCCTATTTGTCTCTAGGAGGGTGACTCTGAAAGAACGATTCATTCTTTCCTCACCCCTCTAGAATCACTCTTCTCTGAATTACTCTTCTTTGGGACATCAAGCATCCAAAAGACCAAGTGCTTCCCCTTCCAAGGATGTGAGAAGAGGCAGTCCTCTGCTACATACATAGGGTACCAGACCATGTATAATCTATGGTTGGTGGTTAGGTAAATGGGAGCCCTGAGGGATCTGGTTAATTGATATCATTGTTCTACCTCTAATTACAGTCTCCTTAAGCTCCATTAGCCCTTCTACATCTTCCATTGGGATCTGTAGGCTCAGTTCAATAGTTGGCTGTGAATATCTGCATCTGTATCAGTCAGGAGCTGGCAGAGCCTCTCAGAGAACAGCCATACCAGACTCCAGTTTGCAAGCACATCTCAGCATCAGCAACAGTGTATGGTTTGGTGTCTGCAGATCTCTGGATGGCCTTTCCATCAGCCTCTGCTCCATTTTTGCCCCTGCATTTCCACTAGACAGGGATAATTATGATTTAATAAGAGATGGGTTAGTGGTCCCATCCTTACACTGGGGGCCATGTCTATCTACTGCAGGTGGTTTCTTCAGGTTCAATTTCACTGTTGTTGTGTATGTTGGATAATGTCATCAATGTTGGGACCAGGGAACCTGTTTCATCCCTAGTATCTAGGACATTCTAGAGATTACACCCTTACCAGTGAGTGCATGCTATGTTCCTTTATTTTTGTTTGGGTTACTTCACTCAGGATGATATTTTCTAGTTTCATCCATTTGCCTATGAATTTCAAGAAGTCATTCTATTTAATAGCTGCATATCACCCCATTGTGTGAATGTACAACAACACATCAATCTATTTCTCTTTTGAGGGACATCTGGGTTCTTTACATCTTTTGTCTTTTATAAATAAGGCTGCTTTGAACATAGTGGAGCATGTGTCCTTATTATATGTTGGAACAAGTTTTGCGTATATGCCATCAAATGGTACAGCTGGGTCCTCAAGTAGTAAAATACTATGTTCAATTTTCTGAGGAAACTCTAGCCTGGTTTACAGAGTGGTTTTAAGAGCTTGCAATTTCAACAGGGACAGAGTGTTCCTTTCTCTCCACATCCTTGCCAGAATCTGTTGTCACCTGACTTCTTTATCTTAGCCATTCTGACTGGTATGAGGTATGATCACAGGATTGTTTTGGTTTGCATTTCCCCAACGACGAAGGTTGTTGAACATTGTTTAGGTGCTTCTCACCCATTCAATATTCATCAGTTGAGAATTTTTTTTGTTTAGAACTGTAGCACACTAATAAATAGGGTTATTTGATTCTCTGGAGTAAATATTCTTGAGTTTTTTTAAATTTTGGATATTACCTCTCTATTGGATGTAGGATTGGTAAAAATCTTTTCCCAATCTGTTAGTTGCTGTATGGAACTAATGACAGTGTCCTTTGCCTTACAGAAACTTTGAAATTTTATGAAGTTCCATTTGTCGATTCTTGATCTTAGAGCAAAAGCCATTGGTGTTCTATTCAGGAAATTTTCCCCAGTACCAATGTGTTCGAAGCTTTTCACTGTAATTTTCATTAATTAGTTTAACTGTATCTGGTTTAATATAGAGGTCTTTAATTCACTTTCACTTGAGCTTTCTACAAGGAGATAGAAATGCATTGATTTGCGTTCTTCTACATTCTTTCGTTCAGCTGAAAGATCACAATTAAAAAAAATAGTATATCTTTTTCCACTGGATCGTTTTAGATCCTTTGTCAATTATCAAGTGGCCATAGCTGTATGGGTTCATTTCTAGGTCTTCAGTTCTGTTCCATTGATGTACCTACCTGTCTCCACATTAATACAATACAGTAATACAGTTTTTCATCATTCATTGCTCTGTAATTCAACTTGTGCTCAGGGATGGTGATTTCCCCAAAATGATTTTTTTTTTGAGAAGAGTTTTCTCTATCCTGGGATATATTTTATTCCAAATAAATTTGCAAATTACCATTTTTATGTCTGTGAAGAAATGAGATGGAATGTTGATGGGGATTGCATTGAATCTGTAGATTCCTTTTGGCAAGATGGCCATTTTTACAATATTAATCCTGCCAATACACTAACATGGGAGATCTTTCTAATTTCTGAGATCTTCTTCAATTTATTTCCTCAGAGACTCTAGTTCTTATCCTATATATTTTTCAATATTAGAGTCACACTGAGGTATTTTATATGCTTTTTGACTATTGTTAAGTGTGTCATTTCTGTAATTTCTTTCTCAGCCTGTTTCTCTTTTGAGCAGAGGAAGTCTACTGATTTGTTTGAATCAATTATATACTCTGCCACTTTGCTAAAGTTGTTTATCTGGCTTAGAAATTCACTGGTGGAATTGGTGGGGTCATTTAAATATACTACCACATCATCTTCATATAGTGACATTTTGAATACTTCCTTTGCAAAATATATATATATATATATATATATATATATATATATATATATATATATATATTTACCTTTTCCTCCATTTGTTTTCTAATTACTCTGGCTAGGCTTTTGAGTACTATATTGAAAAGGGAGGGAGAGGGTTGATATCCTTGTCTAGTTCCTGATTTTTGTGGGACTGTGTTAAGTTTCTCTCTATTTAGTTTGATGTTAGTTAAATGGTTTGCTGTATATTGCTTTTACAGTGCTTCAGTATGTTCCTTGTATTTCTGATATTTCCAAGACTTTTAACATGAAGATGTAAGTTCTGAAAAATGCTTTCTGGGCATCTAATGAAATGATTGCTTTTTTTTTTCCCTTTGAAATTGTATTTATTGTGGGATTAGGCTGGTTGGTGATTCCGTTCTGTATATTGAACCACCCCTGTATCTCCAGGATGCAGCCTACCTGATCATGGTGGATCATTGTTTTGATGTGTTCTTGGATTTGGCAAGCAAGTAATTTATTGAGAATCTTTGCAGTGATATTCATGAATAAATTGGTCTGAAATTCTCTTTCTTTGTTGGGTCTTTGTTTGGTTTAGATATAAGCATAATTGTGGTGTCAGGGAAGGAATTGTGTAGTGTTCCTTCTGCTTCTATTTTGTGGAATAATTCAGAAAATATTGATATTATGTATTTTATGAAGGTCTGAGAGAATTCCGTCTGTCTGGTCCTGGGATAATTTTTTTGGTTGGGAGACATTTAATGACTGCTTCTACTTCTTTAGGAGTAATGAGAGTATTTAGATGGTTAATCTGATCCTGATTCAACTTTGGTACGTTGTATCTGTCTAGAAAATTATCCATTTCTTCCTCACTTTCCAGTTTTGTTAATTACAGGCCTTTGTATTGGGCTCTAGTAATTTTTTTGAGTTTCTTTGTTTTCCAGGGTTATATCTCTATTTTACATCTGATTTTGTTAATTTTTAATTTGAATACTAAGGATTTATCTATCTTCTGGATTTTTCACATAACCACTTCTTTGTTTTGTTGTTTCTTTATATAATTCATTTTGTTTCTACTTGGTTTATTTCAGCCCTCAGTTCAATTATTTCCTGCTGTCTACTCCTCTTGACACATTTGGTTTTTTACTGGTTCTGGGATTTCAGGTGGTCAGTCAAGATGATAGGGTGTCAAAGCTCCTGTTTCTCTGTGGAGTCACACAGAAGTAAGAATTCTTAGCACTGCTTTATTGTTTTCCCTAAGTTATGCCATGATTTTCATTAAATTCTAAAAATTCTTTACATTTTTTCTTTATTTTTTCCTTGACCAAGTTCTCTTTGAGAAAATCATTTCTCAGCTACCATGTATATGTGGGTCTTCGGTATTTCTTGTTGTTCTTGAAGACAATTCTTAGTCTATAGTGATCTCTTTGGATGCATGGGATTAATTCAATCTTCTTGTATCTGTTGTTGCCTGTTTTGTGTTGGATTATATCACCCATTTTGCAGAAGAAACCATGAGGGTCTGAGAGACGGTATATTCTTTGTTTTATGGTGAAATATCCTTTTGATGATATTTATTAAATACATTTGGTTTATAACTTCTATTAGTTTCTTTGTGTCTTTGTATAGTTTTTGTTTCAATGATCTGTCCACTCATGAGAGTGTGATGTTCAAGCCCCCAACTATTATTGTATGAGGTACTATGTATGCCTTGAGCTGTAGTAAAGTTTTTTTTTTTTTATGAATGTGTATGCCCTTGAATTTAGGGCACTATTATTCAAAATTGAGAGTTTTTTCTGTTATATTTTTCTTTAATGTGCATGATGTGTCCTTCATTATCTTTTTTCATATCTTTTGCTTGAAAGTCTCTTTCATTTCATATTAGAATGGATACCCCAGCTTGTTTCTTGGGAACATTTAATGGGAAATTGTTTTCCAGCCTTTCAATCTGACTAAGTATCTGTCTTTGTCTTTGAATTGTGTTTATTTTTTGCAGAAAAATCCTGAATCCTGTTTATATAGTCAGTTAGTGTCTGTCTTTTTAAGGGGAATTGAGTCCATTGATGTTTAGTGATATCAGGAACAAATTACTACTTTTTCCTCTTATTTTGTTGTTAGAAGTCGAATTCTGTTCCTGTGGCTATCTTCTTTCTCTTCTTTTGTGTGTTTTCAAAGTAGATTATTTCTTCTTTGTCTGCTTTGTAGTTAACCTAATTGTTTCAGAATTTTACATCTATTATGTTTTTAGGACTCTATTTGTGGAAAGATATTGTGTAAATTTTCTTTTTTTTATGTTTTATTTTCTTATTTTTTTTATTAACTTGAGTATTTCTTATATACATTTCGAGTGTTATTCCCTTTCCCGGTTTCCGGGCAAACATCCCCCTCCCCCCTCCCCTTCCTTATGGATGTTCCCCTCCCAGCCCTCCCCCCATTGCCACCCTCCCCCCATAGACTAGTTCACTGGGGGTTCAGTCTTAGCAGGACCCAGGGCTTCAACTTCCACTGGTGCTCTTACTAGGCTATTCATTGCTATCTATGGGGTCAGAGTCCAGGTTCAGTCCATGTATAGTCTTTAGGTAGTGGCTTAGTCCCTGGAAGCTCTGGTTGCTTGGCATTGTTGTACTTTTGGGGTCTCGAGCCCCTTCAAGCTCTTCCAGTTCTTTCTCTGATTCCTTCAACAGGGGACCTATTCTCAGTACAGTGGTTTGCTGCTGGCATTCGCCTCTGTATTTGCTGTATTCTGGCTGTGTCTCTCAGGAGCGATCTACATCCAGCTCCTGTCGGTCTGCACTTCTTTGCTTCATCCATCTTGTCTAATTGGGTGGCTGTATATGTATGGGCCACATGTGGGGCAGGCTCTGAATGGGTGTTCCTTCAGTCTCTGTTTTAATCTTTGCCTCTCCCTTCCCTGCCAAGGGTATTCTTTTTCCTCATTTAAAGAAGGAGTGAAGCATTCACATTTAGATCATCTGTCTTGAGTTTCATTTGTTCTAGGGATCTAGGGTAATTCACGCATTTGGGCTAATAGCCACTTATCAATGAGTGCATACCATGTATGTCTTTCTGTGATTGGGTTAGCTCACTGAGGATGATATTTTCCAGTTCCAACCATTTGCCTATGAATTTCATAAACTCGTTGTTTTTGATAGCTGAGTAATATTCCATTGTGTAGATGTACCACATTTTCTGTATCCATTCCTCTGTTGAAGGGCATCAGGGTTCTTTCCAGCTTCTGGCTATTATAAATAAGGCTGCGGTGAACATAGTGGAGCACGTGTCTCTTTTATATGTTGGGGCATCTTTTGGGTATATGCCCAAGAGAGGTATAGCTGGATCCTCAGGCAGTTCAATGTCCAATTTTCTGAGGAACCTCCAGACTGATTTGCAGAATGGTTTTACCAGTCTGCAATCCCACCAACAATGGAGGAGTGTTCCTCTTTCTCCACATCCTCGCCAGCATCTGCTGTCACCTGAGTTTTTGATCTTAGCCATTCTCACTGGTGTGAGGTGAAAATTCAGGGTTGTTTTGATTTGCATTTCCCTTATGACTAAAGATGTTGAACATTTCTTTAGTTGTTTCTCAACCATTCGGCATTCCTCAGCTGTGAATTCTTTGTTTAGCTCTGAACCCCATTTTTTAATAGGGTTATTTGTTTCCCTGCGGTCTAACTTCTTGAGTTCTTTGGATATTTTGGATATAAGGCCTCTATCTGTTGTACGATTGGTAAAGATATTTTCCCAATCTGTTGGTTGCCGTTTTGTCCTAACCTCAGTGTCCTTTGCCTTACAGAAGCTTTGCAGTTTTATGAGATCCCAATTGTCGATTCTTGATCTTAGAGCATAAGCCATTGGTGTTTTGTTCAGGAAATTTTTTCCAGTGCCTATGTGTTCCAGATGCTTCCCTAGTTTTTCTTCTATTAGTTTGAGTGTGTCTGGTTTGATGTGGAGGTCCTTGATCCACATGGACTTAAGCTTTGTACAGGGTGATAAGCATGGATCGATCTGCATTCTTCTACATGTTGCCCTCCAGTTGAACCAGCACCATTTGCTGAAAATGCTATCTTTTTTCCATTGGATGGTTTTGGCACCTTTGTCAAAAATCAAGTGACCATAGGTGTGTGGGTTCATTTCTGGGTCTTCAATTCTATTCCATTGGTCTATCTGTCTGTCTCTGTACCAATGCCATGCAGTTTTTATCACTATTGCTCTGTAATACTGCTTGAGTTCAGGGATAGTGATTCCCCCTGAAGTCCTTTTATTGTTGAGGATAGCTTTAGCTATCCTGGGTTTTTTGTTATTCCAGATGAATTTGCAAATTGTTCTGTCTAACTCCTTGAAGAATTGGATTGGTATTTTGATGGGGATTGCACTGAATCTGTAGATTGCTTTTGGTAAAATGGCCATTTTTACTATATTAATCCTGCGAATCCATGAGCATGGGAGATCTTTCCATCTTCTGAGGTCTTCTTCAATTTCTTTCCTCAGTGTCTTGAAGTTCTTATTGTACAGATCTTTTACTTGCTTGATTAAAGTCACACCGAGGTACTTTATATTATTTGGGTCTATTATGAAGGGTGTTGTTTCCCTAATTTCTTTCTCGGCTTGTTTCTCTTTTGTATAGAGGAAGGCAACTGATTTATTTGAGTTAATTTTATACTCAGCTACTTTGCTGAAGTTGTTTATCAGCTTTAGTAGTTCTCGGGTGGAACTTTTGGGATCACTTAAATATACTATCATGTCATCTGCAAATAGTGATATTTTGACCTCTTCTTTTCTGATCTGTATGCCCTTGATCTCCTTTTGTTGTCTGATTGCTCTGGCTAGGACTTCAAGAACTATATTTTATAAGTAGGGAGAGAGTGGGCAGCCATGTCTAGTCCCTGATTTTAGTGGGATTGCTTCAAGTTTCTCTCCATTTAGTTTAATGTTAGCAACTGTTTGCTGTATATGGCTTTTACTATGTTTAGGTATGGGCCTTGAATTCCTATTCTTTCCAGGACTTTAATCATGAAGGGGTGTTGAATTTTGTCAAATGTTTCTCAGCATCTAATGAAATGATCATGTGGTTTTGTTCTTTCAATTTGTTTATATAATGGATCACGTTGATGGTTTTCCATATATTAAACCATCCCTGCATGCCTGAGATGAAGCCTACTTGATCATGGTGGAAGAATGTTTTGATGTGCTCTTGAATTCGGTTTGCCAGAATTTTATTGAGTATTTTTTGTCGATATTCATAAGGGAAATTGGTCTGAAGTTCTCTTTCTTTGTTGTGTCTTTGTGTGGTTTAGGTATAAGAGTAATTGTGGCTTCTTAGAAGGAATTCGGTAGTGCTCCATCTGTTTCAATTTTGTGGAATAGTTTGGATAATATTGGTATGAGGTCTTCTATGAAGGTTTGATAGAATTCTGCACTAAACCCGTCTGGACCTGTGCTCTTTTTGGTTGGGAGACCATTAATGACTGCTTCTATTTCCTTAGGAGTTATGGGGTTGTTTAACTGGTTTATCTGTTCCTGATTTAACTTCGATACCTGGTATCTGTCTAGGAAATTGTCCATTTCCTGAAGATTTTCAAATTTTTTTGAATATAGGTTTTTATAGTAAGATCTGATGATTTTTTGAATTTCCTCCGAATCTGTAGTTATGTCTCCCTTTTCATTTCTGATTTTGTTAATTTGGACGCACTCTCTGTGTCCTCTCGTTAGTCTGGCTAAGGGTTTATCTATCTTGTTGATTTTCTCAAAGAACCAACTTTTGGTTCTGTTGATTCTTTCTATGGTCCTTTTTGTTTCTACTTGGTTGATTTCAGCTCTGAGTTTGATTATTTCCTGCCTTCTACTCCTCCTGGGTGTATTTGCTTCTTTTTGTTCTAGAGCTTTTAGGTGTTCTGTCAAGCTGCTGACATATGCTCTTTCCTGTTTCTTTCTGCAGGCACTCAGCGCTATGTGTTTTCCTCTTAGCACAGCTTTCATTGTGTCCCATAAGTTTGGGTATGTTGTATCTTCATTTTCATTAAATTCTAAAAAGTTTTTAATTTCTTTCTTTATTTCTTCTTTGACCAGGTTATCATTGAGTAGAGCATTGTTCAATTTCCACGTATATGTGGGCATTCTTCCCTTATTGTTATTGAAGACCAGTTTTAGGCCGTGGTGGTCCGATAGCACGCATGGGATTATTTCTATCTTTCTGTACCTGTTGAGGCCCGTTTTTTGACCAATTATATGGTCAATTTTGGAGAAAGTACCATGAGGAGCTGAGAAGAAGGTATATCCTTTTGCTTTAGGATAGAATGTTCTATAAATATCCATTAAGTCCATTTGGCTCATGACTTCTCTTAGTCTGTCGACATCACTGTTTAATTTCTGTTTCCATGATCTGTCCATTGATGAGAGTGGGGTGTTGAAATCTCCCACTATTATTGTGTGAGGTTCAATGTGTGTTTTGAGCTTTAGTAAGGTTTCTTTTACCTATGTAGGTGCCCTTGTATTTGAGGCATAGATATTTAGGATTGAGAGTTCATCTTGGTGGATTTTTCCTTTGATGAATATGAAGTGTCCTTCCTTACCTTTTTTCATGACTTTTAGTTGGAAATTGATTTTATTTGATATTAGAATGGCTACTCCAGCTTGCTTCTTCTAACCATTTGCTTGGAAAGTTGTTTTCCAGCCTTTCACTCTGAGGTAGTGTCTGTCTTTGTCTCTGAGGTGTGTTTCCTGTAGGCAGCAGAATGCAGGGTCCTCGTTGCGTATCTAGTTTGTTAATCTATGTCTTTTTTATTGGGGAGTTGAGGCCATTGTTGTTGAGAGATATTAAGGAATAGTGATTATTGCTTCCCGTTATATTCATATTTGGATGTGAGGTTATGTTTGTGTGCTTTCATTCTCTTTGTTTTGTTGCCAAGACGATTAGTTTCTTGCTTCTTCTAGGGTATAGCTTGCCTCCTTATGTTGGGCTTTACCATTTATTATCCTTTGTAGTGCTGGATTTGTAGAAAGATATTGTGTAAATTTGTTTTTGTCATGGAATATCTTGGTTTCTCCATCAATGTTAATTGAGAGTTTTGCTGGATACAGTAACCTGGGCTGGCATTTGTGTTCTCTTAGTGTCTGTATGACATCAGTCCAGGATCTTCTGGCTTTCATAGTTTCTGGAGAGAAGTCTGGTGTGATTCTGATAGGTCTCCCTTTATATGTTACTTGACCTTTTTCCCTTACTGCTTTTAATATTCTTTCTTTATTTTGTGTGCTTTGTGTTTTGACAATTATGTGACGGGAGGTGTTTCTTTTCTGGTCCAATCTATTTGGAGTTCTGTAGGCTTCTTGTATGCCTATGGGTATCTCTTTTTTTAGGTTGGGGAAGTTTACTTCTATGATTTTGTTGAAGATATTTACTGGTCCTTTGAGCTGGGAGTCTTCACTCTCTTCTATACCTATTATCCTTAGGTTTGATCTTCTCATTGAGTCCTGGATTTCCTGTATGCTTTGGACCAGTAGCTTTTTCCGGTTTACATTATCTTTGACAGTTGAGTCAATGATTTCTATGGAATCTTCTGCTCCTGAGATTCTCTCTTCTATCTCCTGTATTCTGTTGTTGAAGCTTGTATCTACAGCTCCTTGTCTCTTCTTTTGGTTTCTATATCCAGGATTGTTTCCATGTGTTCTTTCTTGATTGCTTCTATTTCCATTTTTAATTCCTTCAACTGTTTGATTGTGTTTTCCTGGATTTCTTTCAGGGATTTTTGTGTCTCCTCTCTATGGGCTTCTACTTGTTTATTTATGTTTTCCTGGAATTCTTTCAGGGATTTTTGTGTCTCCTCTCTATGGGCTTCTACTTGTTTATTTATGTTTTCCTGGAATTCTTTCAGGGATTTTTGCGATTCCTTCTGGCATTTTTGCGATTCCTCTCTGTAGGCTTCTACTTGTTCTCTAAGGGAATTAGTTCTTCATGTCTTTCTTGAAGTCCTCCAGCATCATGATCAAATATGATTTTGAAAATAGATCTTGCTTTTCTGGTGTGTTTGGATATTCCATGTTTGTTTTGATGGGAGAATTGGGCTCCGATGGTGCCATTTAGTCTTGGTTTATGTTGCTTGGGTTCCTGCGCTTGCCTCTCGCCATCAGATTATCTCTAGTGTTACTTTGTTCTGCTATTTCTGACAGTGGCTAGACTGTCCTATAAGCCTGTGTGTCAGGAGTGCTGTAGACCTGTTTTCCTCTCTTTCAGTCAGTTATGGGGACAGAGTGTTCTGCTTTCGGGCGTGTAGTTTTTCCACTCTACAGGTCTTCAGCTGTTCCTGTGGGCCTGTGTCTTGAGTTCACCAGGCAGCTTTCTTGCAGCAGAAAATTTGGTCTTACCTGTGGTCCTGAGGCTCAAGTTCGCTCATGGGGTACTACCCACGGGCTCTCTGCAGCGGCAGCAAACAGGAAGACCTGTGCCGCCCCTTCCGGGAGCTTCAGTGCACCAGGGTTCCAGATGGTCTTTGGCTTTTGTCTGGCGTCCGAGATGTGTGTGCAGGGAGCAGTCTCTTCTGGTTTCCCAGGCTTGTCTGCCTCTCTGAAGGTTTAGCACTCCCTCCCATGGGATTTGGGTGCAGAGAACTGTTTATCCGGTCTGTTTCTTTCAGGTTCCGGTGGTGTCTCAGGCAGGGGTCCTGCTGCTCCTGGGCCCTCCCCCACGGGAGCCCAGAGGCCTTATACAGTGTCCTCTTGGGCAAGGGATGTGGGCAGGGGTGAGCAGAGTTGGTGGTCTCTTCCGCTCTCTATTTTCTTATTTTTGCTGTAAGCTCACTGCTGCAAACTCCAACTACCCCAGTTTCAGTTGATCTGTCTTGTGTAAATTTTCTATTCTTGTGGTATATCCAGTTATCTCCATCTATGGTAGTTGAGAGTTTTTATAGTAACCTGGGCTGACATTTATGTTCCTTTAGGATCTATGTGATATATTCCCAGGATTTTCTGGCTTTCTTAGTCTCTTTTGAGAAGTCTGGTTTCATTCTGATAGGTTTGCCTTTTTATACTACTCAACATTTTTCCCTTACTTCCTTTAATATTTTTCTTTGTTCTGCACATTTTTTGTTTTGACTATCATATGATGGGTGAAATATTTTTTCTGGTCTAATCTATTTGGAATTCTGTATGTTTTTGATGTTTAAGGATGTCTCTTTCTTTAGGTTAGGGAACTTTGCTACTATAATTTTTTGAGGATATTTACTGTACCTTTAAGTTTGGATTCTTCACTCTCTTCTATAACTATTATTCTTAGGTTTTATCTTCTCATTCTGTCTTGAATTTACCAGATGTATTGGGTAGGAGCTTTTTCTGTTTTGTATTTTTTGACAGTTGTTTCAATGTATTCTATTGTTTCTTCTTCCCCTGAGATTCTTCACTAACTCTTGAATTCTGTTGGTTGGTACTTGCATTTATGACTCCTACTCTCTTTCTCTTTCCCAGGTTTTCTATATCCATAATGTCTCTCTTTGGATTTACTTTGTTGTTTCTGTTTCCATTTTTACTTCCTGATGGTTTTGCTGATGCCTTACTGTTTGGTTGTGTTCTGTAATTCTTTAAGGGATTTTTGTGTTTCCTGTTAAAGGGCTTCTACCTCTTTACCTGTGTTGTCCTGTATCCTCTTATTTTTTCTTTTCTCCATCTTTATTAAAATGGTTATTTCTTATTTACATTTCAATTGTTATTACCTTTCTGGTTTTCCAAGCAAACATCTCCCTAACCCCTCCTGTCCCCATCTGAATCCCCTTACTGCCCTCCCCACAACAATCCCATTCACTGTGGTTCTCCCTTGACAGGACCAAGGGCTTCCCCATCCACTGGTGCTCTTACTAGGCTATTCATTGCTACCTATGCAGTTGGAGTCAAGGGTCAGTCCATGTATATAGTCTTTGGGTAGTGGCTTAGTAGCTGGAAGCTCACCTTGGTTAACATTGTTGTTCATATGAGTTCTCTAGCCCTTCAAGCTCTTCCAGTCCTTTCTCTGATTCCTACAACAGGGTTCCAGTTCTCAGTTTAGTGGTTTGCTACTTGCATTCGCCTATGTATTTGCTATATTCTGGCTGTGTCCCTCAGGAGAGATCTACAACCGGTTCCTGGCAGCCTGCACTTCTTTACTTCATCCATCTTATCTAGTTTGGTGGCTGTTTATGTATGGGACACATGTGGGGTAAGCTCTGAATGGGTGTTTCTTCTGCCTCTGTTCAAAACATTGCCTCCCTATTCCCTCCCAAGGATATTCCTGTTCCTCTTTTTAAGAAGGAGTGAAGCATTTGCATTTTGGTCATGCTTCCTGAGTTTCACGAGTTCTTTGAATCTACGGTATTTCGAGCATTTGTGCTAATATTCACTTATGGATGAGTGCATACCATGTGTGTTTTTCTGTGAATGGGTTACCCCACAAAGGATCATATTTTCCAGTTCCATCCATTTGTCTATGAATTTCACAAACCCATTGTTTTTGACAGCTGAGTAGTATTCCATTGTGTAGATGTATCACATATTCTGTATCCATTCCTCTGTTGAAGAGTGTCTGGTTTCTTTCCAGCTTCTTGCTATTATAAATAGGGCTTTTATAAACATAATGGACCACGGGTTTTTGACGAATGTTGGAGCATCTTTTGGGTATATACCCAAGAGCCATATAGCTGAGTCCTCAGGTATTGCAGTGGCCAATTTTTTGAGGAACCTCCAGACTGATTTCCAGTATGTACCAGCATGAAATCCCACAAACAATGGAGGAGCGTTCCTCTTTCTCCACATCCACACCAGAATTTGAAGTCTCCTGCGTTTTTTATCTTAGCCATTATGACTGGTGAGTTGGAATCTCAGGGTTGTATTGATATGCAATTCCCTTAAACTAAAGATGTCGAACATTTCTTTAGGTCCTACTCAGCCATATGGCATGCCTCACCTATGAATTCTTTGTTTAGCTCAAAACTCCATTTTTAATAGGGTTCTTTGCCTCCCCGCAGTCTAACTTCTTGAGTTCTTTGAATATTTTGGATATATGCAATCTCTCACTTGCAGTATTGGTAAAGATTTTTCCCAATCAGTTGGTTTTCGGTTTGCCCTAACAAATGTGTCCTTTGCCTTACACAAGCTTTGTAGTTTTATTAGATCCCATTTGTTGATTCTTGATCTAAGAGCATAAGCCATTGATGTTTTGTTCAGGAAATTTTATCCAGTGAGCATGTGTTCGAGATTCTTTCCCACTTTTTATTCATTAGTTTGAGCGTATCTGATTTGATGTGGAGGTCCATGATCCACTTGCTCTTAAGCTTTGTACAGGGTGATAAGCATGGATTGATGCGCATTCTTCTACATGTTGACCTCCAGTTGAGAAAGCACTATATGCTGTAAATGCTTTTCTTTTTTCTCCCTTTGGATGCTTTTGGCTCCTTTGTAAAATATCAAGTGATAATAGGTGTGCGGGATCATTTCTGGGCCTTAAGTTTTATTTCGCTTAACTCCCTCCCTGTCTCTGTACCAAAACCTTGCAGTTTTTATCACTATTGCTGTGTAAAACTGCTTAAGTTCAGGGATAGTAATTCCCAAGAAGTCCTTTTATTGTTGAGTATAGTTTTAGTTATCCTAGGTTTTTTCTTATTACAGATGAATTTGCAAATTATTCTGTCTAACTCTATGAAGACTTGGATTGGAATTTTGATGGGGATTGCATTAAATCTGTAGATCAATTTTGGTAAAATGGTCGTTTTTACTATATTAATCCTGCCAACCCATGAGAATATGACATCTTTCCATCTTCTAAAATTGTCTTAAATTTCTTTCTTCAGAGTCTTGAAGTTCTTATCATACAGATCTTTCACTTGCTTGATTAAAGTCACACTGAGGTATTTTATATTATATGGGACTATTATGAAGGGTGTCTTTTCACTAATCTCTTTCTCGGCTTGTTTCTCTTTCCTGTAGATGAAGGATACTGATTTATTTGAGTTAATTTTATACACAGCCATTTTGCTGAAGGTTTTTATCAGGTTTAGTAGTTCTCCAGTGGAAATTTTGGGATCACTGAAATATACTACTATATCATCTAAAAATAGAGATATTTTGACTTCCTTTTGCATTTCTGTATCCCCTCGATCTCCCTTTTTTATCTGGCTCCTCTGGCTAGAATTTAGAGAAGTATACTGAACAAGAAGTGAGAGAGTGCACAACCTTGTCTAGTCCCTGATTTTAGTGGCATTGCTTCAAGTTTCTCTACATTTCGGTGAGTATTTGCTACTGGATTGCTGTAAATGGTTTTTACTATGCTTACGTATATGCCTTGAATTTCTATTTGTTCCAGGACATTTATCATGGAGCAGTGTTGAATTTTGTCAAACACTTTCTAATCTTCTAATGAAATAATTATGTGGTTTTGTTTTTTCAGGTTCTTTATGTAATGGATCATGTTGATGGTTTTCCGTATATTAAACCATCCCTGCATGCCTCATATGAAGCCTACTTGATTATGATGGAAGATTATTTTGATATGCTCTCTGATTAGGTTTGCCAGAATTTTATTGTGTATTTGTGCATTGATATGTATGAGGGAAATTGCTCTGAAGTTCTATTTTTTGTTGGGTCTTTGTGTGGTTTAGGTATAAGAGTAATTGTGACTTCAGAGAAGGAATATGATAGCACTCCACCTCTTTCAATTTTGTGGAATAATTTGGATAGTATTGGTATGAGGTCTTCTATGAAGGTCGGATAGAATTCCGCACTACACCCTTCTGGACCTGGGCCCTTTTAGGTTGGGAGACCTTTAATGACTGCTTCTATTTCCTTAGGAGTTATGGGGTTGTTTAAATGGTTTATCTATTCATGATTTAACTTCGGTCCTGGTATCCGTCTAGGAAATTGTCCATTTTCTGAAGATTTTCTCGTTTTGATGAATATAGGCTTTTTTAGTAGGATCCGATGATTTTTTGAATTTCCTCTGATTCTGTAGTTATGTCTCCCTTTTCATTTCTTTTTTTTTTTTTTTTTCGGAGCTGGGGACCGAACCCAGGGCCTTGCTCTTCCTAGGCAAGGGCTCTACCACTGAGTTAAATCCCCAACCCCACACTGAGCTAAATCCACAACCCCCATTTCTTATTTTGTTAATTTGGACACACTCTCTGTGTCCTCTCGTTAGTCTGGCTAAGGGTTTATCTATCTTGTTGATTTTCTCAAAGAACCAACTTTTGTTTCTGTTGATTCTTTCTATGGTCCTTTTTGTTTCTACTTGGTTGATTTCAGCTCTGAGTTTGATAATTTACGGCCTTCTACTCTTCCTGGGTGTATTTGCTTTTTTTTTTTTTTTAGAGGTTTTAGGTGTGCTGTCAAACTGGTGACATATGCTCTTTCCGTTTTCTTTCTGCAGGCACTCAGCTCTGTGAGTTTTCGTCTTAGCAGAGCTTTCATTGTGTTCCATAAGTTTTGGTATGTTGTACCTTCATTTTCAATAAATTCTAAAAAGTTTTTAAGTTCTTTCCTTATTTCTTCCTTGACCAGGTTATCATTGAGTAGAGCATTGATCAATTTCCATGTATGTGTGGGCATTCTTCCCTTATTGTTATTGAAGACCAGTTTTAGGCCGTGGTGGTCCGATAGCACACATGGGATTATTTCTTTCTTTCTCTTCCTGTTGAGGCCCGTTTTTTGACCAATTATATGGTCAGTTTTGGAGAAACTTCCATGAGGAGCTCAGAAGAAGGTATATCCTTTTGCTTTAGTATAGAAAGTTCTATAAATATCTGTTAAGTCCATTTGGCTCATGATTTCTCTTAGTCTGTCTACGTCTCTGTTTAATATCTGTTTCCATTATCTGTCCATTATAAGAGTGGGGTGTTGAAATCTCTGACTATTATTGTGTGAATTGCAATGTGTGTTTTTAGCTTTAGTAAGGTTTCTTTTACGTATGTAGGTGCTCTTGAATTTGGGGCATAGATATTTAGGATTGAGAGTTCATCCTGGGGGATTTTTCATTGATGAAAATGAAGTGTCCTTCTCTATCATTTTGATAACTTTTAGTTGAAAATTGATTTTATTTGATATTAGAATGGCTACTCCATCTTGTTTCTTCCGACCATTTGCTTGGAAAGTTGTTTTCCAGCCTTTCACTCTGAGGTAGTGTCTCTCTTTGTCTCTGAGGTGTGTTTCCTGTAGGCAGCAGAATGCAGGGTCCTCGTTGTGTATCCAATTTGTTAACCTATGTCTTTTTATTGGGGAGTTGAGGCCATTGATGTTGAGAGATATTAAGGAATAGTGATTATTGCTTCTTGTTATATTCATTTTTGGATATGAGGTTATGTTTGTGTGCTTTTCTTCTCTTTGTTTTGTTGCCAAGACAATTAGTTTCTTGTTTCTTTAGGGTATAGCTTGCCTCCTTATGTTAGGCTTTACCATTTATTATCCTTTGTAGTGCTGTATTTGTAGAAAGATATTGTGTAAATTTGTTTTTGTCATGGAATATGTTGGTTTCTCCATCTATATTAATTGAGAGTTTTGCAGGACACTGTAACCTGGGCTGCTATTTATGTTCTCTTAGGGTCTGTATGACATCTCTCCAGGATATTCTGGCTTTAAAATTCTCTGGCGGAAAGTCTGATGTGATTCTGATAGGTCTGCATTTATTTGTTACTTGACCTTTTTCCCTTACTGCTTTTAATATGCTTTCTTTATTTTGTGCGTTTGGTGTTTTGACTATTATGTGACAGGAGGAGTTTCTTTTCTGGTCCAATTTATTTGGAGTTCTGTAGGCTTCTTGTATGCTTATTGTTATCTCTTTCTTTAGGTTAGGGAAGTTTTCTTCTATGATTTTGTTGAAGATATTTACTGGTCCTTTGAGCTGGGAGTCTTCACTCTCTTCTATACCTATTATCCTTAGTTTTGATCATCTCATTGAGTCCTGGGTTGGATCCTGTATGTTTTGAACCAGTAGCTTTTGCTGCTTTACATTATCTTTGACAATTGAGTCGATGATTTCTATGGAATATTCTGCTCCTCAGATTCTCTCTTCCTTCACTTGTATTCTGTTGGTGAAGCTAGTGTCTATGGTTCCTTGTCTCATCTTTTGGTTTTCTTTATCCAGGGTTTTTTCCATGTGTTCTTTCTTGATTGCTTCTATTTCCATTTTTAATTCCTTAAACTGTTTGATTGTGTTTTCCTGGAATTCTTTCAGGGGTTTTTTGACTCCTCTCCATGGGCTTCTACTTGTTTATTTATGTTTTCCTGGAATTCTTTCAGGGATTTTTGCGATTCCTCTCTGTAGGCTTCTACTTGTTTATTAATGTTTTCCTGTGTTTCTCTAAGGGAGTTCTTCACGTCTTTCTTGAAGTCCCCAGCATCATGATCAAATATTATTTTGAAAGTAGATCTTGCTTTTCTGGTGTGTTTGGATAGTCGGTGTTTGCTTTGGTGGGAGAATTGGGCTCTAATGATGCCATGTAGTCTTATTTTCGGTTGCTTGGATTTCTGCGTTTGCCTCTCTCCATCAGATTATCTCTAATGTTAGTTTGTTCTTCTATTTCTGACAGTTGCTAGATTTTCCTTTAAGCCTGTGTGTCAGGGGTGCTGTAGACCTGTTTTCCTGTTTTCTTTCAGCCAGTTATGGGAACAGAGTGTTCTGCTTTCGGGCGTGTAGTTATTCCTATCTACAGGTCTTCAGCCATAACACAGTTCCTGTGGGCCTGGGTCCTGAGTTCAATAGGCAGGTCGCTTGGAGTAAGAAGGTTTGTCTTACCTGTTGTCCCGAGGCTCAAGTATGCTAGTAAGGTGCTGCCTACTAGCTCTCCAAGGGGGTAACAACCAGGAAGATCTGCACTGCCCTTTCCTTGAGCTTCCGTGCACCAGGGTTCCAGATTGCATTTGGTGTTTTCCTCTGGAATCAGTAATATGTGCAGACTGCAGTCTCTTCTGTTTTCCCAGGCAAGTCTCCCTCTCTGAAGATTTAGCTTTCCCTCCCACGGGATTTGGGTGCAGAGAACTGTTTATCTGGTTGGTCCCTTAAGGTTCCAGCAGTGTCTCAGATGCAGAGGACCTGCTGCTCCTGGGCCTTCCTTTATGGGATCCCAAAGGCCTTATAAAGTTTCCTCTTGGGCCAGGGATGTGGGCAGGGGTGGGCAGTGTTGATGGTCTCTCCCGCTCTCCAGTCTAAGGAGTGCCCACCTGTCCAGGCGGTGAGGGCTCTCTCCCAAGGGGTTTGGGAACAGAGACTGTTGCGGGCAGAGATCCATGGGTTTGGGACTCCCGCTAAATACCGGAAGTGTCCAGTCTTAGAGAAATTTTGCCTCTGTGTGTCCTGAGTTCACTAGACTGGTCACTTGCAGCAGGAAGGTTTGTCTTACCTGTGGTCCCGAGGCTCAAGTTTGCTCGTGGGGTGCTGCCTAAGAACTCTCTGATGGGGTAACCGAGTATTTCTTATTTGCATGTCGATTGTTATTCCCCATCTCGGTTTCAGGCCAACTTCCTCATAGCCCCTCCCCTACCCCTTCTTTATTGGTATTCTCCTCCCCATACTCCCCCCATTACTGCCCTCCCCCAAACATTCACTTTCACTGGGAGTTCAGTCTTGGCAGGACCAAGGGTTTCCCCTTCCACTGGTGCTATTACTAGGCTATTAATTGCTACATATGCAGTTGGAGTCCAGGGTAAGTCCATGTATAGTATTTTGGTAGTTGCTTAATCCCCGGAAGCCGTGGTTATTTGGCATTGTTGTTCATGTGGGGTCTCAAGCCACTTCAAGCTCTTTCAGTCCTTTCTAAGATTCCTTCAACAGGGTTCCCGTTTTCATTTCAGTGGTTTGCTGCTCGCATTCACCTATGTATTTGCTGTATTCTGGCAGTGTCTCTCAGGAGAGATCTATATCCGATTCCTTTCAGCCTGCACTTCTTTGTTGCCTCATCCATCTTATCTAGTTTTGTGGCTGTGTATGTATGGGCCACATGTTGGGCAGACTCTGAATGGGTGTCCCTTCTGCCCCTGTTCTAAACTTGGCCTCCTTATTCTTGAGAACCTGGTATCTATATGTCCCTGTTGCACACTAACAGAACTATTTCTGGACCATGTTGGAGTGTAGTTGGAAAAACCCTCTTGATGTAAATCCTGTTACCCTGTTGTGTGCTCTAAGACAAATAGGTGCTCATCACTGCCTGTCCTGAGACAACAACCATAGTCCAATTTATCTGGTCAGACCTAATGGACTGCCACCAAACCCCTTCCAATGAAAGACACTAATGCAATAGTTAACACAGTTGGGAGTATTTTCATTAAACATGGAGCAAATTACCAAGGAGCTTCAACCGTTACTGCTATTGAAATTATTTTGTCACAAGTCTTAGACCCAGGTACCTAGGGCTAGAGAACGGACTGATTTGTCACTCTGATTCAGGAGGTCAAATGGGGAAAAGGGAATCCTTTCTTCTTTTACATGGACAGACATTTTGCTTTGGATACTCCACAAGTCTATGGTATAATACACAGACAAAATTGTCCTCTTTGCTGAGGAAAGGACATTAAGAACAAAGAGAAAGTCTTGGGTCTCTGAGAGGATATGTGGATTCCCCTATTATTTGCTATGCTTCACCACTATGGACATTAAAGGGATGACTGCATTGAGACTGAAGGTAACTAGATCACTGACCTAGATGCCCTACAATGTCCCTATGATCATTGATGCTACTGACCTCCTGGTGACATACTTAAGCTACCGCTACTTGAGACTTCATGGTGTAAATATGATGTGATTATGCAACAGAGTCAAATGGATACCTTGAACTAACAGGAGGGTACTGATAAACAGAAGGACAGATCATTCTTCCAGAAACAATGGGCAGTTTTCTGGTATCTCAGCTTTACCAAGGTACTTGTCTTGGGTCCAAAGAACTCTGTGAATTGCGATCATCAATGTATGGTATACCAACCTACATTGGACAGCATGGCAGGAGATGTCTAAGGTCAGGTTTATACTTATGTAAATACAATACAGAGTTCATTTGACAGAAGAATTCCATATGACTGGCCAACACTATGATGAAATATGGGAACCTGATTTAACTGACATATAGACTGCTAGGATAGGATAAAAGTACGTGCTTATTACTATTGATACCATTTTTGGGTGAGTAGAAGCTTCTCCAATGGACTGGACTACTGAAAGAGAAAATAGAAAGCTCTGGTAGTAACTTTGCTCCTAATTTTCCCTCTCACTAGGAATGCTGTCTTGTAATAGCCCAGCTTTTATAGCCAAAACCTCTGAATTAGTAGTCAAAGTTTTATAAATAGTGTGCAATCTTTGTCATGCATATATAACTCAGAAATCTGGGCAGGTGGAAATGATGAACAAGACTTCAAAAAACACTATGAAAACTATCAATAGAGTTCAGGGAAGTATTGAGAGTTTTTTTTGTTGTTGTTGTTTTGATTGGGCCTTCTGCATTCTATGAGGGAGGGATTCATCCATATAAGAGTATGTTTTGAATAAACCCCAGATTTCTTCTAATGCTCAGAGATTAGCAGTTGGAAGAACAGTTCAAACATTTCACTCTTCAAATCCTGGTCCTCCAGTTTTCCATAAAATCTATTCTTTGTCCTATCAGAGAAAGGCAGTGAACCTCTAAATCAACCACCAATATCTCATTTTTTTCGACAAATGATAGTTAAACTGCATGAGTAAAGTGGGCACTCAAAAGTACAAAGAAGTCAATTTGCAAAGGACCTTTGTGAAGAATTTTTGCAATCCTGAACCTATGAGTTTAGGTGGAATCATAACATGGATTCTGGGCAAATAAATCAAGAATGTAGAATCCACAAATGGCAATGTCAAACACACTCCTTGGTAGAGTTTGAGCGGGTTCGCTGAAGAGATACCCTTGATATGAGCCTTCCACATATTGGAATCAGGAGATGGGTGCCTCTCAGAAGCATCTAGACTTCCCTGCTTGTTATGAATCCTGGAAGTCAGAGAGTTTATATCAATTTCTTTATTCCAAAAGACAGGTTTTTGTCTGGGCAGATTTTTTTTTTTACTGACAGCTTAGGGTTTAACTCTTTTTGCCCAGAAAAAAAAAGGTCCCAAGGAAGAAGGGAAAGTCTAGTATTTTGTCCTCAGCTCAGTGTAAACTCCTCCATGCTTTGGATTCCTATAGTGCAGTGTGTGTCTGATACTGATATCTGGGAGAGAGAAGTGCTTCTTGTTGAGATTTCATCATCTCAGTCTTTCCACTAGTATAACTCTGTTTACCATTTCCTGACAGTGACCCTTTAGACTTCTGAGTCAATACATGTGATTAGATGGCAGTTTTCCTTTCTTTAATGTTTTTTTTTATTTTTTAGCAATTTTTATTGCTTTTTTATATTGGATATTTCTATGTTTACATTTCAAATGTTATTTTCTTTCCCAATTTGCTGCTCATATGATCCCTAACAAGTCCCACTCCCCTTTTTATATAATCACCCTTAAAGTTCCTTGACATTCCCTTAAACTAGAAGGCAAACCTAGGGAGTACAAAGGGCTTTTCCTTACATAGGTGCCCAACAAGTCCATCCTCTTCTACACATGCAGTTGTAGCCATAGATCTGTCCATGTTCATTCCTAGAATATTGGATTAGTACCAGAAAGCATTGGTTCATTGGCATTGTTGTTCTTATGGAATTGAAATCCCCTTAACATCTTGTAATTGTTTCTCAAATTCTACCAACATGAGATCCATTTTTAGTTCACTGGTTTGCCAGTAGCATTCTCTTCTGTATTTGACTTGCTCAAGCTGTGTCTCTCAGGAAAGATGTATATCTGGTTCCAACTATACATTTGGTGGCTCCTACAGCTATGAGGTTAGGTAGAATTTTCAAATGGATTCTGTGCAACTAGTTCAAGAATGTAGAATCCACAAATGACAATGCCATATAGCCTCTCTCTTGTTCTTATGAACATATTGAAGTTGACGTTTCCCTGGACCTCAAGCCTTTCCTCTCCCTGCACATCCTCCTGAATTTTATGTTTGTCCTGAAGTAAGAACAATGGTAAAGCTGCCAAAACCCTCACGTCTGACTGTAGAGACACAGGAAGTTATGTATTAAAGAATTGATGTCTAATGGGACTACTGAACCACATTCTATATTTTTTGTTGTCCTTAGCTTTACTGATGTCTGGAAATTTTTGGATAAACTAAGGATTTGGAAGTTTATCATTTGAAGTAGGTACACAATATTTACATTGTTATATTCAACTTTAGCTGGAACCCCTGGGTTGCCAAAATCATTGCAAAAAAGCATGAAATTGGAAAACAGAATTTTTCACTACACATTCAGGAATATATGAAGTCACCTCTCAAGAAATGTACATAAATAAACTGTAATACAATATGAATACAATTAAAGGATTGTAGGGAAAATGCTGGCCTTGGGGAAACAGAGATAACCTAGGATATTGAACTATATGTCACAGGAATGGAAATGGTAATAAAATTATAATCCAGAAGAATCTCCTCCACTCCATGTTCTGAGATCTTTTCTAACCATGCCAAGCCCCTGACTATCTTTTCCTTTCAGAGCATGTAATCACTAATGAAGCAAAGAGTAGTTTCTAGCTTTGAAGATATGTAGTGTGAAAAGGTTTCCACTGTGTCAAAGGAGACACACCTTGCAAGGGCACCCTCAAATCTGGTCATTGTAAGGAATACTCTTTAGCAGGTAGGCCATGGCAATTCTCAGTGACATCATAATTAGGCCTTCTCTAAAAAAATCTGTTGTATCCTGGAGAGCCCTGGCTTCTTCTGTGATATCACAAGTGTTGTCTTGACAGAAACTGCCTCTTTAGTTGTTCTTCAGTACCTCTAGGGTTTACTAAATGGCCTCTAATTCAGCTTAAACATACATTTGGAAAGGAGAAGAAAGAGGATGAAGAGATCAGAGATGGGAAATCTCAGTCAGTTCTGGGTAGTGGTAGAGAAGGTTTGCTGAAAAGATCAGTGAATCAGGAGCTGGGAGTATCTGGAGTTCTCTGCTAGTTATGGTTCCTGGAAGTCAGAGAGTTTATATCATTCATGTCTCTTTTTTTCCAAGAGCAATGTGTTGGGATGGGCACAGTTGTTTTCTTTAGATGTGATGGGTTTTATTATTTTTGCCATGAAGAAAAAGGTCCTAAGGAAGAAGGGCAAGACATGTATTGTGTCCTCAGCTCAGAGTAAATTACTTCGTGCTTTGGATTCCTATAGTGCAGATTGTGTCTGACCCTGATGTCTGGGAGAGAGAAGTGCTTCTATTTGAGATCTCACTATCTTAGTCTTTCCATTAGTATTACTCTGACTACCATTCCCTGACAGTGACCCTTTAGATTTCTGAGACAAAGGGTGTGATTTACCAGCAGTTTCCTTTTCTTATATTACTTTCATTTTTCTTTTTTAGCAAAATATATAGCTTTTTTAAATTTGATATTTCTATATTTACATTTCAAATGTTATTTCCTTTTCCAAAATCCTGTCTCTAAGAGCCCTAACCGGTCCACCTACCATTCTACTATAATCCCCTAATTGCCCCTTGGCATTCCCATGAACTGGGAATCAAATATAGGGAGGACAAAGGGCTTCTATTTCTGTTGGTTCCCAAGATTGCCATCTGATACTACATATGCAGTGGGAGCCATAAGTATGTCCAGGTATATTCGTTGAATATTGGTCTAGTACTATAAAGCTCTGGTTTATTGGCATTGTTTTTCTTATGGGTTTGCAAACCCTTTAGCTATTGTAATCCTTTCTCGTAATTTACCACAAGAGTTCTGTTCACATGTAACTGGTTTGCCACAAGCATTCACTTCTGTAACTGACAAATTGTAGATGTGTCTCTCAGGAAATATCTATATCCTCTTCCCGGCAGAATCCACTTCTTAACTTCATCAATCTTATCTAATTTTGGTGGCAGATCTATCTATCTATCTATCTATCTATCTATCTATCTATCTATCTATCTATCTATATCTATCTATCATACATATATACATATACATATATACATAAATACATATATACATAAATACATATATACGTATATACGTATATACATATATACGTATATACATATATACATATATACATATATACGTATATACATATATACATATATACATATATACATATATACATATATACATATATACATATATACATATATACATATATACACATATACATATATACATATATACATGTATACATATATACATATATACATATATACATATATACACATATACACATATACACATATATGCACATATATACACATATATACACATATATACACATATATACATATATACATATAGGCTCCTACAAGCGGTTAGATGGAATTTTAACATGGATTCTGAACAACTCGATCAAGAATGTAGAATCTACAGATGCCATGCCCAGTTATACTCCCTCCTGTCCTTATGAACTTACTGAAGTTGAGGTTTCAGTGGAACTCAAGACATTTCTCTCCCTGCCCATCCACCTAAGTCTTATGTTTGGCCTGAAGTAGTAGGTAAACAATATTTATACTGTTGAATGCACTCTATAGTTGGCCCCCCCTTTGTTGCCAAAATCATTGCAAAAATGGATTTGGAAAATAGAATTTTTCAGTATACATTCAGGAATGAATATAAAGTGCCCTATCAAGGAATGAAGAATTAGAACAGGAAATACAATATTCACTCAATTAAAGGTCTGTAGGGAAAAATACTGGGCTTTGGGAAACAGGGAAAACCTAGGAAGTTGAACTGTGTGTCACAACAATGGACATGGGAATAGAAATATTATCCAGAATAATTACTTCCATATTCCTAGTTTTTTTCCTACCCATGCCAAGCTCCTGACAAACGTTCTCCATTCAGAGCATGTAACCACTAATGAAGCTAAGAGAAGTCTCTAGCTTTAGAGAGATGTAGTACATAAAGGTTTCCACTTTGTCACAGGAGACACTCATGGAAAGGGCACACTTGAATCTGGTCACTGTAAGGAAAGCTGTTTAGCAGGTAGGCCATGGCAGGTCTCGGTGACATCATCATGAAGCCTTCCCTGAAAAATCACTTGTATCCTGGAGAGCTGTAACTTCTTCTGAGATGTCATAAGTGTAATCGTAAGTCCAAGTGCATCTCAGATATTCTTCAGTACCTATAGGCTTTATTTATTGGCCTCTAATTCAGAGTAAATAGCCATTTGGGAGGGAAAAAAAGAGGATGAAAAGATCAGAGATGGGGAAAAGGAAGCTGCCTTTCTGTCTTGGTATAAAAAAAGTAAGAAATATGTGGTCCATGAGAAAGCTCAGTGAGTTCTGAGTAGGGATTGAGTGGGTTCGCTGAAATGAGAGCCTGTATCTGAGCCTTCATCATATGGGAATTAGGTGTGGTGAGCCTCTCAGAAGAATCTGGACTTCCTTGCTTGTTATGGTTCCTAGAAATCAGAGAGTTTATATCATTAATTGCTTTATCCCAAAGCCTAGTTTTGGGAATGTCACCGTTGTTTTTCTGAGAGTTCATGGCTTTCATTCTTTTTGCACAGGAGTAATAGTCCTAAGGAAGAAGTGAAAAAAAATATTGTCTTCAGCTCAGTGTAATCTCCTCCATGCTTTGAACTCCTGTAGTGCAGTTTTTTCTGACACCAATATCTGGGAGAGACATGTGCTTCTATTGAGACTTCATCATCACAGTATTTTCACTAGTATTACTCTGACTACTATTCCCTACAGTGACTCTTTACATTTCTGAGTCAATAGGTGTGATTAGCTGGTACTTCTTCTTTCTTTCATTTCTATCACTTTCTTTTTATTTTTTAGCAAATTTTATTGCTTATTTAATTGGATATTATTTCAATTGTTATTTCCTTTCCCAGTTTTCTGTAAGATCCCTTACTGGTCCCCCTACCCTTACTGGTCCCCCTACTTTCCTCTACAACCCCCCTTACTGCCCCTTGACAATCATTTTAAGTGGGAGTCAAACCTCAATTTGACCAAGGGCTTCTCCTTTAATTGGTGCCCAAGAGGTCCATCCTCTGCCACATATGAAGTTGGAGCCATAGATCTGTCCATGAACAGTCTTTGAATATTAGTTTAGTTCCAGAAAGCTATGGTTCATTGGCATTGTTGTACTTATGGAGTTGAAAGCCCCTCGACCTCTTGTAATCCTTTCTCAAAATCTACCAACAAGAGATATGTTTTCTGTTCACTGGATTGCCACTAGCATTCACTTCTGTATTGACATGCTCTAGTTGTGTCTCTCAGTAAAGATGTACATCCCGTTCCTGGCAGCATGCACTTCTTAGTTTCAACAATTTTATCATGTTTGGGTGGCTGATATACATATATACTTTTAGTCGCACCTACAGCTAAAATTGGCTAGGAGGAATATTAACATAGATTCAGTGCAAGTAGGTAAAGAATGTAGAATCCATAAATGACAATGCAATATAGAATTCCTCCTGTTCTTATAAACTTATTGATATTGAGGTTTCCCTGAACCTCAAGCCATTCACCTTCTTTTTTTTTTTTTTTTTTGGTTCTTTTTTTTTTCCGGAGCTGGGGACCGAACCCAGGGCCTTGCGCTTCCTAGGTAAGCGCTCTACCACTGAGCTAAATCCCCAGCCTGCCATTCACCTTCTTGAACATCCTCCTGAATCTTCTGTTTTGCCTGAAGAAAGAGTCATGGTAAAACATCCAAAACCCTCAAGTCTGGCCATGGGAAAAAAGGAAGGAAAATATTGCATAACTGATATCAAATGGTACTAGAGAACCAAATTCTATAGTCCATGTTGTCCTTTGCTTTACTGATGTATGTTAATTTTTGGATAAAATAAGGATTTGGCGTTTATCATTTGAAGTAGGTACACAATATTTACACTGTTGTATTCACTCTATACCTATGCCCCTTTGTTGCCAAAATCATTGCAAAAATGGATTTTGGAAAACAGATTATTTGAGTTCATATTCAGGAATATTTATAAAGTGCCCTATTAAGGAATGAAAGAATTATAAAATGAAATAAAATAATCCCTCAATTAAAGTTCTGTAGGGAAAATACTGGCCTTTGGGAAACAGAGAAAAACTAGGAAATTGAACTGTAAGTCACAGGAATGGACCTGGGAATAAAATTATTATCTAGAAGAATATCCTCCACTCCATCTTCCTAGATCTTTTCTACACATTCCAAGCACCTGATTAACTTTCTCCATTCAGATCATGTAAACACTAATGCAGCAAAGAGAAGAATCTAGTTTTAGAGAGATGTAGTAAAAAAGGTTTCCACTGTGTCATAGGAGACTCTCCTGGAAAGGACACCTTCAAATCTGGTCAATGTAAGGAAATCTGTTTAGCAGGTAGGCCACGGCAATTCTCAGTGACATCATCTTTATGCCCTCCATGATATATTTCTTGTAACCTGGAGATCCCTATCTTCATCTGTGATGTCACAAGTGTTGTCCTGACAGCAACTGCCTCTCAGATATTCATTCAGTACCTCTTGGGTTTTTTAATTGGCCTCTAATTCAGACTAAAAAGCCATTTTGGAGGGATAACAAAGAGGACGAAGAGATCAGGGATGGGGAGAAGGAAGCGGCCCTTCTGTCTTGGTACAAAAAAAGGAAGAAATACATGGCCTTGGGAAAGCTCCCTGAGTCCTGGGTAGTGGTTGAGTTGTTTCATGCAGAGATAGTTTTGATCTGACACTTCCACATATGGGAATCAGGACCTGGGAGCCTCTCAGAAGAATCTTACTTCCCTGTTCTTATCGTTCCTGAAAATCAGAGAGTTTATATCATTCATTTCTTTATCCCCAAACCAAAGTGTTCGGAAGGTCACAATTGTTTTCCTGACAGCTCATGGCTTTTATTCTTTTTAACAAGAAGAAAAAGGTCCTAAGGAAGAAGTGAAAGTCAAGTACTGTGTCCTCTTCTCAGAGTAAACTCTTCCAGCCTTTGCATGCCTATAGTTCAGTTTGTGTCTGTCACTGATATCTGGGAGAGAGAAGTGCTTCTATTTGATTCTTCGTCATATCAGTCTTTTCACTAGTATTATTCTGACTACCATTCCTTGACAGTTACTCTTTATACTTCTTAATCAGTAGGTGGGATTAGCTAACAGTTTCTTTTTAATTTCTTTCATATTTTTATTTTTTAGCAAATTTTATTGCTTATTTAATTGGATATTTCTATTTTATTTTTTATTTCAATTGTTACTTTCTTTCTAAATTTCCTCTCCATAAGTGTAATAACCAGTCCCACTCCACTTCTTTTACAACCCTCCATACTGCACGTTAACATTCCCTTGAACTGGGAGTCAAACCTCAGAAGGACCAAGGGCTTCTCCTTCCATTGGTTCCCAAGAAATCCATCCTCTGCCAAATATGATGTTGGAGCCATAGGTGTGTCCATGGACAGCCTTTGAATATTGGTTTAGTAACAGAACGCTCTGGTTTGTTGGAACTGCTGTTTTTATGGATTTGAAGGTCCCTCAGCTTTTGTAATCATTTCTAAATATCTACCAAGAAGAGACCCGTTTTCAGTTCACTGGTTTGCCACTAGCATTCACTTCCATAGTTAACATGCTCTAATTGTTTCTTTCTGGAAAGATCTTTCTCAAGTTCTTGGAATCATGCACCTCTTAGCTTCATCAATCTTATGTAGTTTGGTGTACCATACACCTGTGAGGTTAGGTGGAATTTTAACATAGATTATGCACAACTATGTCAAGAATGTAGAATCCACAAATGACAATGACAAATAGATTCTGTCCTGTACTTATGAAACTATTGAAGGTAAGTTTTCCTTGGACCTCAAGACAATCCTCTCCCTGCCCATCCTCCTGAACCTTATGTTTGGCCTGAAAAAAGAATCATGGTAAAACACCCTCAACCGTGAATTCTGAACCTTGGAAATAAGGAAGGTATATATTAGAGAACTGATATCTTTTGGCACTACAGAACCACATTCTAGAGTCGATGTTGTCCTTTGCTTTACTGATGTCTGTGAATTTTTGGATAAATTAAAGATTTTGGAGTTTATCATTTGAAGTAGGTATACAATATTTACACGGTAATATTCAATCTATAGTTGAGCCCCCTTTTTGTCAAAATCATTGCAAAAAATGGAATTGTAAAACTGAATTTTTGAGTACACATTCAGGAATATTTATAAAGTCTCCTATCAAGGAATGTACAATAAGAAAGTGAAACACAATATTCCCTTAAAGGTCTGTAGGGAGAATACTAGCCTTTGGGAAACAGAAAAAACCTACAAAATTGTTTTGTATGTCAGAGAAATGAACCTGGGAAAAAATATTAACTAGAAGAATCTCCTCCACTCCATTTTCCTGGATATTTTATATCCATGCCTAGCCCCTGGTTAACTTTCTCCATTCAAAACATGTAATCACTAATGAAGCAAAGAGATTTCTATAGCTTTAGAGTGATGGGCAACGTAAAGGTTTCAACTGTGTCACAGGAGACATACCTGGAAACGGCAATCCAAATCTGGTCAATGTAAGAAAATCTGTTTAGCAAGTAGGACATGGCATTTCACAGTGAGATCATCATTAGGCCCTTCCTCAAGTATCTCTTGTAACCTGGACTCCCCTAGCTTCTTCTCTGATGTCACATGTGTTATCGTGGCTGCATCTGCCTCTCACATATTCCTGCAGTACCTCTAGGGTTTACTAATTGACCTCTAATTCAGAGTAAACAGCCATACGGGATGGAGAACAAAGAGGATAAAAATATCAGTGATGGGGAGAAAGAAGCTGGCCTTCTGTATTTGTATAAATAAGGGAAGAAGTACATGATCCTTAGGATACCTGAGAGAGCCCTTAGTAGGGATTGAGTGGGATCTCTGAAGAGTTAGCCTTGATTAGAGCCTCCCACATATGGGAATCAGGAGCTGGGAGCCTCTCTGAAGCATTTGGACTTCCCTGTTCTTATTGTTCCTGGAAGTCAGAGTGTTTATATCATTATTTTTTTTTTATTCCAAAACCAACTGATGGGCAGGGCACAGTTGTTTTGCTGAGAGCTCATAGCCTTTATTCTTTTTCTCAAGAAGAAAAAGGTCCTAAGGAAGATAGGCAAGACAAGTATTGTGTCCTCCACTCAGAGTAAACTCCTCCATGCTTTGGATTCCTATAGTGCAGTTTATGTCTGACACTGATATCTGGGAGAGAGAAGTGTTTCTAGTTGATACTTCTTCATCTCAATCTTTCCACAATTATCACTCTATCATTCCCTGACAATGACCTTTACATTTCTGAGTCAATAGCTGTGAATATCTGGCAGTGTTCTTTTCTTTAATTTCTTTCATTTTTTTACATTTAGCAAATTTTACTCTTTTTTTAATTGGGTATTTTTATATTTAAATTTCAAATGTTATTTCCTTTCCCTATTACCTGCCCATATGATCACTAACTGGCCCCACTCCTCTTTCTCTATAACTCTCCTTACTATCCATTTTCAGTTCACTGATTTGCCTCTAGAATTCACTTCTGTATTTGATATACTCTAGCTATGTCTGACATGGAAGATCTATATACAGTCCCTGGCAGCATTCACTTCTTAGCTCCACCAATCTTATCTAGTTTTGGTGACTGATGTGTATATATTTTTGCCACATGTACAGCATGCTCTGAATGGGATTTCCTCAGTCTCTGCTCTAAATTCATAGATATTATGATTCCACCTTTTAAAGAGGAGTAAAGCATGCACATTTTGTGTATCCTTTTCTTCAACTTCCAGTTGTCTGAGGACTGCATCTTAGGTAATTTGAGCTTTTATGCCAATATATACTTTTGGTGGTTTCATACCATTCTGTGATTGGGTAACCTCAATCAGTATGATATTTTCAAGATCATTCCATTTGTCTAGGAATTTCTTGAGATAATTGGTTTTGATAGTTGAGTAGTACACCATTGTGTAGATGTACCACATTTTCTGTATCCATTCCTCTGATGAATGGCATTAGGGTTTCTTGTATCTCCTGGTTATTTTAAATAAGGCACCTATGAATATAATTAAGAATGTGTCTTTTTTGTATGTTGGAGCATCTTTTGGTTATATGCCCAGGAGAGATCTATCTGGGTCCTCAAGTAGTGTAATTTCCAATTTTCTGAGGAATCTCCAGACTGTTTTCCAGAATGGTTGATCCAGTTCCTTATGCCACCAACAAAGAAGGAGCATTCCTCTAACTTGACATCCTTATCAACATCTTCTGTCTCCTGAGTTTGTATACAGCAATTCTTACATGTGTGTGGTGGAATCTCAGGGTTGTTTTCATGTACATTTCCTTGGTGATTAAATATGATAAACATTTCTTTAGATGCTTCTCAGATATTTGATATTCTTCAGTTGAGAAATCTTTATTTTGTTCTGTATCACAATTTTAATAGGGTTATTTGTCTCTCTGAAGTGTAATTTCTTGTGTTCTTTGTATGTATTAGGTAATAGCACTCTGTAAAATGCAGGATTGGTGCAGACCTTTTCCCAATTTGTCTCCTGCTGTTTTGTCCTAATGGCAGTGTCTTTGGCAGGCAGTTTTCTACTACATTGAAGAAATATCAATTAGTGAAATGGAAGAGGGACTGGCTCCTACCTGACTTCTGTATGTGTCCTGAAGAGTAATTGGGGGAACTAAACAACCATATTCTATTCCTACAAGGCATGTCTATCTACACTCATAGGTCTAGAGAGACTTAGCAGTGATCCTGGGCATCTGCACATCAATGTATGCTGATGGAGTTTGTAGTTTTCATCCTGGCTTATTTAACTACAGGCTAAGATGTTCTGAAGCCAAATTACACCCTGTGCAGGTGTGAATATGCCTGAGGAGACTGTCTCCTTGGTTTCCTGAAGCATAGCTAAGGGAAACATAGGAAATCAGAACTCCCTGCTCAACTGATCTCTGAGTATGGTGACATTCTGGCTTCATCTCTTTATATGTTCTTGAATATCCTTTTTGTTCTACCATTGGACTGCAATGAAATTCTATGCAGGAAAGGTGTGAAAAATACCTGAACTCTTCAATTAGACATCAGCGAGTTGAGCTGTATTTGCATTCAATTGACTGTGTATATTTCTGGTCTTTGTTTGACCATGCATTTCTGATGTCTCATACTTCATTGTTAATGAATTCAAGCTGAAGGGAAAGCACACCTCATGTGTGCATTTGTGTATGTTTGTGTCCTTAAATGTTTAGTTTGTATGGAAGTTTACAGAAACCGTGTTACTGAAAGAAGTCTATGTAAGAAATCTATAAACTGTGGATGGGGCATAATCCAAATGTTCTCCGATAATGTGGCCTTCTAGAAAGAGTAGCATAATCTGCAATAAAAGAATACGCTTGACAAAGAAGGGGAGGTTGACAGGAACTGGATGTAGATCTCTCCTGAGATAAACAGCCAGAATAGAGCAAATACATAGGCGAATGCCAGCAGCAAACCCCTGAATTGAGAACGGGACCCCCGTGGAAGGATCAGAGAAAGGACTGGAAAGGGTTGAAGGGTCTTGAGACCCCATATGAACAACAATGCCAAGGAACCAGAGCTTCCAGGGACTAAGCCACTACCTAAAGATTCTACATGGTCTGATCCCGGGCTCCCACCTCATAGGGAGCAATGAATAGCCTAGTAGGAGCACCAGTGAAAGGGCAAGCCCTTGTTTCTTCTAGCACTGAATCTCCAGTGAATGTGATTGTTGGGGGGAAGGTGATTATGGGAGGAGGATGGAGATGGGAACACCCATATACAATTGGGTTAGGGTTTAGAGAGCGGGTTTAGGGGGATGTTGGCCAGGAAGCCGGGAAAGGGAAATGTAAGTAAGAAATACTCAATAATAAAGAAATACTCAATAATGAAGAAAAAAAAGAATATGCTTCAAAACAAAACATGGAGGAAATACCCTGACATGTCTACATTATAACTGTGAACTGTGAAATTGTTTTCTTGGCTTCTGTGGTCAGACATGTGGCCTTTGAAGCCAAGCTGCATCCTGTGAATCTGTAAATCAGCTAAGAGAGACTTTCAACTCGGTCACATGAAGCATGTGAAAGGCATGACAAGACAGTTGCTACCATTGTTACACTGCCATCCCAATGGATGCATGGAAGTGTTGACAATCACAGAGTGGGATTCTCATGTATTAACTTTGACACTCAGCTAGGAAATGTTTAACGTGTCAGTTCACTTCCTGAGTACCATCCACAATCCAAGGGTAGGCTCAGATGAAGTACTGTTGAAGATAGGTGCTGTTCCTTGTGAGCTGCAACTGAGGGTATGTGGAAGACCATTCAGCCACTTGTGACATGAGAGATCAGAATAATGTGAAACAGACAGAGGGGACAACTCTGCCTTTTTTTGTGGGCCACCATAACTATGTTTTCCAGGCTAAGGATTTGCTCTTTGAAATCGATAGTCTCACATTGGTAAAGGTCAAGCTGTATGAAGCCTCAATATCAAAACTGGCTCCAAGGTTCTTTCTTTGTTACTGGGATTTGCAGGCAGTGCTTCATACCTTGTCTTCTAGATTCACAAATTCTTTTCTGGCTTCATGTACATAGGCATATTCTTTCATTCTCTCTGTGTGTGTGTGTGTGTGTGTGTGTGTGTGTGTGTGTGTCTCTGCCTCTCTGCCATATTTTTTCCTCTTTTCTACAGCAGTCTTTACTAATGATAACATATTCCTTGCCAGTTTATAGACTTCCTTATCTAATAAACCCCAGCATGATCTGAACTAGGTGTCCTCTGGAGAACCAAAATTAGAAATAGAGTTGACATCCAACTCTACTACACTAGAACTTAAACAATTGTGAATATGCAGAATATTCAACAACTTGAAACAAGCCTAGGGCCCAATAAGCATATATGGACGGTAAATTTTCAGAGATCCAAGAAATGCATGGCAGGCTGACCATGGGCTGGCTTACTTTGCTGGGACTGCCAGCATCATAAAGGTAACAAGGGACTTTAATAAACATGTATAATTTAATAAATCTTAGACTCTTCCCTTACTTTACCATTCCCTGTCTGTATGTTTCTAATGGATGCTGTCCAGAAATGTAGTAGTGACACACTTTCAAGAGTATAGACGTTGTCACATGTGGCACCCAACAGAAGAATTTGACTTTTCTTCTCTGGTTGAAGCTCCTTATCATTGATCTACAACATATTCGTCCCCATGACTGATGCTTTGTTTTAGGATGTATGTGTGTGTGTGTCCGTCTGTCTGTCTGTCTTTGTCACTGTCTGTCTGTTTCCTCCACATATCTCTCCATAGTACAGCATGGCTTCTTAATTGCTCATTCCAAGGTTGACCATCATGCTTTCTCTGACTGTTTTTGAGGTCTCAAATTGCACCTATGTTAACCAATGCACCTGTAGCCTGACTTGTGAACTGCTGCTCACTTCATAAAAAGCCCCATGGCTAAAATATGATATTTTTGAGGCGCTGAGCAAAGTTTTTATCTGAATTTAGGCAATTATTCCTTATTTTTTACTTCCTCTCCCAAACTCTACTACACAGAAGATCTTTCTCAAGTCTTTGCTTACTTGTAATTATCTATGTACCTGCTGTAAAAAGAAGGCATAATCCCAAACCTCCACCATTATTTATGAGGAACAACGGATGTGGAAATTTGAGAAAATGATCATTTAGCTCCAGAAGATGTCCTCTTAGAGGGATTAACTGTGTAGAATGGTTGTATCAACGACAATCATCCTGACCTAAGTTCTCAACTTCCTTTCTTTCTTATCATTTTCAGCCTGTAACATAAGGTGGGAAAGAACAATTCCTGGGCTTTTTTGAAAATTTAGGCTTCAATATTTGTACATGAAGGTGGGAAAGATTTTAATAAATCAATCATATCTCCAATTTAGAATGGAGACTGATTGAAAGTCTTCTCTTGTGTCTCAGGCAAAGGTACTGGAAAGGGCAACTTGGCTTGTTGTATTGGAGAAGAGCTAGTAAATGAGTAGTTATGTGCTGTGGAAGTGTACATTCCTCTGGATACACTATTGTGTGTCTGAAATTCCATGGTATTCTCTGAGATGTCACTAGTGTTATGGAAACAGAAGCTCCCCTTTTGGTATTTAATTTGTGCTTTTTGGTTTACACTCAGACATGTTTTTCAGGATTATCAAGCTATTTACAGGGAAAACAGTGTGCATGGAAGATGAGAGAGAGACAAAAATGAAATAAGGACTTCTTTCTTGATATAAAAGTGCAAAGGAAATAATCTGGTGTAAAGTAGAGACAGAAAGCTCTGAGCCAGTGCTGGGGAGCTTCCTGGAGAAGCTGTGCTTGGGTCAGACATTCTAGGAGCGGGACTTATGGTCTGAAACCTCTGGATTCTTAAAGAAGGAACCAAGAGTCAAGAATATCTGATGAATGTTAGGCAGACAGCCAGGAATTGACAAGCATGATGTTGGTTTGCTATGAGTTACTTAATTTAACTCTGAATGAGAAAGATATCCAATAGGAGCCATGTAGATAAAGCTTCAACTCTGAGGGTAGAGTATTGGACTTCATCTTCTGAGGATGAATGCATTGTACATGTCATTGACATGTTGTGACAAGAAGAGAGAGTGATATACTTCCATGCACATGTATCAAGATCTCAGACTCATTTTTCTTGAACATACATGATTAAGTCTTGGTGGTCCTAAGCACTATGGACTACAGAACTGACCTGCATATGTCTAGCAATCATGGTTGGAGGCAGGAGAGTAGCTAATAGGTCCATCTTGAAAAAAGCTTTCTTATCCTTTCAGTGCTTCAAAGTGTCTGTAGATTTCCCCTTTCCTCATGCTTCGTTGGGGGACTCAGCATGGCCACTCCTGTGACTGGGCCATTAATATGCATGTTCCCTTGTGTTTATCTACAGGGTCTGCTGGGAAGGCATCATGCCCACCTTCCACCATCAGTGAGCAAGTACAGCAGGTTAAGAAGTTGGACAAACTGACTAATGAGCTGGAGAAGAAAACCTGTGAGTTGGGTAAACTTCCAGGAATACTGACCCATTGCATCAACAGAATTTCATCAAAAGATAGTCATTACACGAAGTCATTTGTTGACTGTCCTGACCCCTCTGTGTTGACCCCAGTAGTCTCTCATCAGAAGAAACTGCAACTCCAATGTCCTCATGGACAAACTAATTTTTCTGATGTGCTTCTCAAAAGCAGAACGTGAAGGTAGGATAGGTGTGTTATGGGAAGATATTTCATTTCTCAGAAAAGCAGAAGCTGTTTTTGAATAACAGTGGAGATATGGCAAGCAATGTGTGAGCTCTCATCCTGTATTTTAATAGACAAAAAATGCATTTTCTGTCTTCAGAGGAACACAGAAAGCTGGTCAGCTACAGAAGTACAGTAACTTAGACTTAGATAAGTAAACTTATGTTTTTTTATTTATTTTAAAGATTTATTTTTTTTTGATTGTTATGAGTATACTGTATCTGTCAGACACACCAGAAGAAGGCATAAGATGACATTATAGATGATTGGATGCCACGATGTGTACACTTGGAATTGAACTCATGACCTTTCGAAAAACAGGCAGTGCTTTTAAATGCTGAATAATCTTCCCAGCCTAAACTACTTCTTCTTCTTCTTCTTCTTCTTCTTCTTCTTCTTCTTCTTCTTCTTCTTCTTATTATTATTATTATTATTATTATTATTATTATTATTATTATTATTATTATTATTAAGCAACCCTAAATAGTTCAAAACTTACACTCCTCCAATACTCTTCCCTTTTCCCTGTCTCAAGAAGAACTTACAATAAAAAAGTCAAAATAATATCTGCTTCTCGACCTCAGCACTAACTAAAGAAAAAATTTACTTTTTGTTAGGTATGGAGATTTTCTAGTTGACTGGGCTCATAGCTTCAGACTGGAAGTGAGGGATACTTTGGACAATGGAAATCCTTTTGAAAGAAGTTGCTTATCTTGAAGGAACTGGGAAACTGAGCAAGAGTAAGATGTTGGTCCACCACATGATCCCTTGCTGAGGACAATATCTCCTCTTCACAGGCTGGGAACTGGGTAAGCAGGGAAAGCAGGCATAGCTAACAATCCAATACAGTTGTGTAAATGTTTGTCCATATACAGGGTATAAAGGGAGAGTATTTCATTGACTAAGTTGAATATAAACCCTGTCTAGTATGTTCTTATCACATGCAAGGAAACTTTGGAAGATTTTGTCTATCCTGGGGTCTACAAAGATCACTTCCCAATCTCATTGCCATTTCTTCCCTGATAGGATCCTGAAGAGAACTGAGGGAGTCAGAGAAAACCACAGACAACAATATTCTACATTGTAGAGATCAAGCCTTCTCATAAGAAACACTTCATTGTAGTTGTGAATTCAGCAGAGAGACAAATTGTAACCAACACTTGATAATGAAATTGATATCTGGTATACAGACTCATTGACTAACTATTCTATTAGAGAAAGGAAGCATCAAAAGTTAGCATGAGATCAAAAAAAGACTTAAAATTGAGTCAGAACTCTGATACGTAGCAGTAAGTGTTGCCAGCGAGGGTCACAAATAACATGAAGGATATTTGTTTGAGCAAGAGTTACTCCGCTGGAGTCCTCAGATTTCATATTTACTTGAAAATCTGTCACAGCAAACTGTATTGATATCAGACACTAGTCCAGAGAGACCATATTCAAAAGTATATAATTCTTTCTGAAATACAGTGTTGAAAATACTGCACATCACACATATGTATGTGAGGCTAAAATTAATGTTCTACAAGGATGAAAGCATTCCCTCAATCCTTATCTTAGTAATTTGTTTTTTGTTTGTTTGTTTGTTTGTATTTTTTTGTTTTTTGTTTTTTGTTTTTTGTTTTTTTGTTTTTTTTTCGTTTGGAAATGGCTGAGTATCCTTCAGTTCCACAGCTGAACTGAACCGACTCTTCCTCAGACTGTATACATAGTGGACATCTGAGGAGTAATGGACATTTTTATCCAGGTGGGTCTCCCCATGGATCTTTTTGGGCATCAATAAGGATGCATAGACACATTTTAGCTAAGGGATTCATGTAGTAGCCTAAATATAACAGGTTCCCTCTGCTCTACATAATTTTACTTTACACAAGTGAGGGAAGGTGTATCAAATTCTGTGGATCAAACGTTGTAGATATTACACCATCTCTAGATAATAGTATATCAAGAAGAATCCCTTAGGATTACACACATTGATCTAGAAACTCCCACACGATTCTAATCCAGGACAAGCAATCACTTGGCTTGGAAATTTACAATAATATAATGCTGTGGAGTTATGTGGAGTGTTAATAGATAATGAGAAAACACCTAAAAAGCAAATGCATATGTACAAGATGCTATTCAAAAATTATCCAGAGGCAATTTGGAAACCTATATTCAGCCCAAAGTGATTGATTCTTCACTTCATAGATTCTGATAAAATCAATTGAGTATTGAGAAAACTATATGATACTCACTTGTGTATCACATGACTGTACAACTAGGTAGTCACAGCAAACTAGGCATTCTGAAGCATAACCGGAAGTTGCCAACAATGGATGGAGTGCATTTAGCTGATGAGGTATGACCCTGAAACTCAAATTTCCAAAATACCAGTTAGGTTTGAATTATATAACAGTAAATACTTAATGAGTTTTGGGGCAAAATTCTAATCTAAAGACTCCAAAAATTATTTACCAATCAGGTCTTAATCACTATGGAGAGATTAAAGGTAGATATAATGAATTTAATCTGTACCCCAGAGGTAAAAATAATTGCTGTAATTTGAAGTGATATTTTATGTTAAAGAGACATGCAAAACAAAGGAGGTCATGCTATCTTTGACCACATTTGTTCTCTAACATGTAGCACGAGTTACTGTGGAATGACCTAGTCACACACATGCACATATCCTACTATTAATTGACTTGCTCTGTGCTGTGTGTGGTATGCTGGATTTATCCAGGGTAGGAAGTATATATTACACAAGTAATTTAAACCCTATATCAATGAAAAGAATTCAGAATTCCTCTTGTGAATTTCATCATAGGATATTCAATGCTATCTATGAGGTCATATCCAGGGTCAGTCCATGTATAGTCTTTAGGTAGTGGCTTAGTCCCTGGAAGCTCTGGTTGCTTGGCATTGTTGTACATATAGGGTCTCGAGCCCCTTCAAGTTCTTCCAGTTCTTTCTCTGATTCCTTCAACAGGGGTCCTATTCTCAGTTCAGTTGTTTGCTGCTGGCATTCGCCTTTGTATTTACTGTATTCTGGCTGTGTCTCACAGGAGCTATCTACATCCGGCTCCTGTCAGCCTGCACTTCTTTGCTTCATCAATCTTGTCTAATTGGGTGGCTATATATGTATGGGCCACATGTGGGGCAGGCTCTGAATGGTCTTCCTTCAGTCTATGTTTTAATCTTTGCCTCTCTATTCCCTGCAAAGGGTATTCTTGTTCCCCTTTTAGAAAAGGAGTGAAGCATTCACATTTTGATCATCTGTCTCGAGTTTCATTTGTTCTAGGCATCTAGGGTAATTCAAGCATTTGGACTAATAGCCAGTTATCAGTGAGTGCATACCATGTATGTCTTTCTGTGTTTGGGTTAGCTCACTCAGGATGATATTTTCCAGTTCCAACCATTTGCCTAGGAACTTCATAAAGTCATTGTTTTTGATAGCTGAGTAATATTCCATTGTGTAGATATACCACATTTTCTGTATCCATTCCTCTGTTGAAGGGCATCTGGGTTCTTTCCAGCTTCTGGCTATTATAAATAAGGCTGCAATGAACATAGTGGAACACGTGTCTTTTTTTTTTATGTTGGGGCATCTTATGGGTATATGCCCAAGAGAGGTATAGCTGGATCCTCAGGCAGTTCAATGTCCAATTTTCTGAGGAGCCTCCAGATTGATTTCCAGAATGGTTGTATCAGTCCGCAACCCCACCAAAAATGGAGGAGTGTTCCTCTTTCTCCACATCCTCTCCAGCATCTGCTGTCACCTGAGTTTTTGATCTTAGCCATTCTCACTGGTGTGAGGTGAAATCTCAGGGTTGTTTTGATTTGCATTTCCTTTATGACTAAAGATGTTGAGCATTTCTTTAGGTGTTTCTCAGCCATTCGGCATTTCTCAGCTGTGAATTCTTTGTTTAGCTCTGAACCCCATTTTTTAATAGTGTTATTTATCTCACTGTGGTCTAACTTCTTGAGTTCTTTGTATATTTTGGATATAAGGCCTCTATCTGTTGTAGGATTGGTAAAGATCTTTTCCCAATCTGTTGGTTGCCGTTTTGTCCTAGCCACAGTGTCCTTTGCCTTACAGAAGCTATGCAGTTTTATGAGATCCCATTTGTCAATTCTTGATCTTAGAGCATAAGCAATTTTTGTTTTGTTCAGGAAATTTTTAAGAGTACCATATGTTCCCGATGCTTTCCTAGTTTTTCTTCTTTTAGTTTGAGTGTGTCTGGTTTGATGTGGAGGTACTTGAACCACTTGGACTTAAGCTTTGTACAGGGTGATAAGCATGGGTCGATCTGCATTCTTCTATATGTTGACCTCCAGTTGAACCAGCACCATTTGCTGAAAATGCTATCTTTTTTCCAATGGATGGTTTTGGCTCCTTTGTCAAAAATCAAGTGACCATAGGTGTGTGGGTTCATTTCTGGGTCTTCAATTCTATTCCATTGATCTATCTGTCTGTCTCTGTACCAATATCATTCAGTTTTGATCACTATTGCTCTGTAATACTGCTTCAGTTCAGGGATAGTGTTTCCCCCTGAAGCCCTTTTATTGTTGAGGATAGTTTTAGCTATCCTGGGTTTTTTGTTATTCCAGATGAATTTGGAAATTTTTCTATCTAACTCTTTGGAGAATTGGATTTGTATTTTGATGGGGATTGCATTGAATCTGTAGATCGCTTTTGGTAAAATGGCCATTTTTCCTATATTAATCCTGCCAATCCATGAGCATGGGAGATCTTTCAATTTTCTGAGGTCTTCTTCAATTTCTTTCTTCAGTGTCTTCAAGTTCTTATTGTACAAATCTTTTACTTGCTTGGTTAAAGTCACACCGAGGTAATTAATATTATTTGGGTCTATTATGAAGTGTGTCGTTTCCCCAATTTCTTCCTCGGCTTGTTTCTCTTTTATTTTTCAGTAGAGGAAGGCTGATTTATTTTAGTTAATTTTATACCCAGCCACTTTGCTGTAGTTGTTTTCACCTTTAGTAGTTCTCCGGTGGAACTTTTGGGATCACTTAAATATACTATCATATCATCTGCAAATAGTGATATTTTGACTTCTTCTTTTCCGATCTGTATCCCCTTGACCTCCTTTTGTTGTCTCATTGCTCTGGCTAGAACTCTATATTGAATAAGTAGGGAGAGAGTGGGCAGCCTTGTCTAGTCCCTGATTATAGAGGGATTGCTTCAAGTTTCTCTCCATTTAGTTTAATGTTAACAACTGGTCTGCTGTATATGGCTTTTACTATGTTTAGGTATTCCTATTCTTTCCAGGACTTTTATCATGAAGGGGTGTTGAATTTTGTCGAACGTTTTCTTAGCATCTAATGAAATTATCATGTGGTTTTGTTCTTTCAATTTGTTTATACACTGGACCACATTGATGATTTTCCGTAAATTAAACCATCCCTGCATGCCTGGGATGAAGCCTACTTGATCATGGTGGATGATTGCTTTAATGTGCTCTTGGATTCGGTTTGCCAAAATTTTATTGAGTATTTTTGCGTCGATATTCATAAGGCAAATTGGTCTGAAGTTCTCTTTCTTTGTTGTGTCTTTGTGTAGTTTAGGTATAAGAGTAATTGTGGATTCATAGAAGGAATTAGGTAGTGTTCCATCTGTTTCAATTTTGTGGAATAGTTTGGATAATATTGGTATGAGGTCTTCTATGATGGTTTAATAGAATTCTGTACTAAACTCGTCTGGACCTGGGCTCTTTTTGGTTGGGAGACCTTTAATGACTGCTTCTATTTCCTTAGGAGTTATGGGGTTGTTTAACTGGTTTATCTGTTCCTGATTTAACTTCGGTACCTGGTATCTGTCTACGAAATTGTCCATTTCCTATAGATTTTCAAGTTTTGTTGAATATAGGCGTTTATAGTAGGATCTGATGATTTTTTGAATTTCTTCTGAATCTGTAGTTATGTCTCCCTTTTCAATTCAGATTTTGTTAATTAGGACATACTCTCTGTGTCCTCTCGTTAGTCTGGCTAAGGGTTTATCTGTCTTGTTGATTTTCTGAAAGAAACAACTTTTGGTTCTGTTGATTCTTTCTATGGTCCTTTTTGTTTCTACTTGGTTGATTTTAGCTTTAGATTGATTATTTCCTGCCTTCTACTCCTCCTGGTTGTATTTGCTTCTTTTTGTTCTAGAGCTTTTAGGTGTGCTGTCAAGCTGCTGACATATTGTCTTTCCTGTTTCTTTCTACAGCCACTCAGCGCTATGAGTTTTCCTCTTAGCACAGCTTTCATTGTCTCCCATAAGTTTGGGTATGTTGTACCTTCATTTTCAATAAATTCTAAAAAGTTTTTAATTTCTTTCTTTATTTCTTCCTTGAGCAGGTTATCATTCAGTAGACGATTGTTCAATTTCCACATGTATTTGGGCATTCTTCCCTTATTGTTTTTGAAGACCTGTTTTAGGCCGTGGTGGTCTGATAGCACACATGGGATTATTTCTATCTTTCTGTACCTGTTGAGGCCCGTTTTTTGACCAATTATATGGTCAATTATGGAGAAAGTACCATGAGGAGCTGAGAAGAAAGTATATCCTTTTGCTTTAGGATAGAATATTCTATGAATATTCGTTAAGTCCGTTTGGCTCATGACTTTTCTTATTCTATCTACGTCTCTGTTTAATTTCTGTTTCCATGATCTGTCCATTGATGAGAGTGAGGTGTTGAAATCTCCTACTATTATTGCGTGAGGTGCAATGTGTGTTTTGAGCTTTAGTAAGGTTTCTTTTACATATGTAGGTGCCCTTGTATTTGGGGCATAGATATTTAGGATTGAGATTTCATCTTGGTGGATTTTTCCTTTGATGAATATGAAGTGTCCTTCCTTATCTTTTTTGATGACTTTTAGTTGAAAATTGATTTTATTTGATATTAGAATTGTTACTCCAGCTTGCTACATCTGACCATTTGCTTGGAAAGTTGTTTTCCTGCCTTTCACTCTGAGGTAGTGTCTGTCTTTGTCTCTGAGGTGTGTTTCCTATAGGCAGCAGAATGCATTGTCCTCGTTGCATATCCAGTTTGTTAATCTATGTCTTTTTATTGGGGAGTTGAGGCCATTGATGTTGAGAGATATTAAGGAATAGTGATTATTGCTTCCTGTTATATTCATATTTGGATGTGAGGTTATGTTTGTGTGCTTTTCTTCTCTTTGTTTTGTTGCCAAGATGATTTGTTTCTTGCTTCTTCTAGGGTATAGCTTGCCTCCTTATGTTGGGCTTTACCATTTATTATCATTTGTAGTGCTGGTTTTGTAGAAAGATATTGTGTAAATTTGGTTTTGTCATGGAATATCTTGGTTTTCTCATCTATGTTAATTGAGAGTTTTGCAGGATACAGTAACCTGGGCTGGCATTTGTTTTCTCTTAGGGTCTGTATGACATCAGCCCAGGATCTTCTGGCCTTCATAATTTCTGGCGAAAAGTCTGGTGTGATTCTGATAGGTCTGCCTTTTTATGTTACTTGATCTTTCCCTTACTGCTTTTAATATTCTTTCTTTATTTTGTGCGTTTGGTGTTTTGACTACTATGTGATGGGAGGTGTTTCTTTTCTAGTCCAATCTATTTTTTGTTCTGTAGGCTTCTTGTATGCCTATGGGTATCTCTTTTTTTAGGTTAGGGAAGTTTACTTCTATGATTTTGTTGAAGAAATTTACTGGTCCTTTGAGCTGGTAGTCTTCACTCTCTTCTATTCCTACTATCCTTAGGTTTGATCTTCTCATTGAGTCCTGGATTTGCTGTATGTTTTGGACCAGTAGCTTTTGCTGCTTTACATTATCTTTGACAGTTGAGTCAATGATTTCTATGGAATCTTTTGCTCCTGAGATTCTCTCTTCCATCTTTGTATTCTGTTGGTGAAGCTTGTATGTACAGCTCCTTGTCTCTTCTTTTGGTTTTCTATATCCAGGGTTGTTTCCATGTGTTCTTTCTTGATTGCTTCTATTTCCATTTTTAATTCCTTCAACTGTTTGATTGTGTTTTCCTGCAATTCTTTCAGGGATTTTTGTGTCTCCTCTCTATGGGCCTCTACTAGTTTATTTATGATTTCCTGGAATTTTTTCAGGCATTTTTGCGATTCCTCTCTGTAGGCTTCTATTTGTTCTCTAAGGGAGTTCTTCATGTCTTTCTTGAAGTCCTCCAGCATCATGATCAGATATGATTTTGAAACTAGATCTTGCTTTTCTGGTGTGTTTGGATATTCCATGTTTGTTTTGGAGGGAGAATTGGCCTCTGATGGTGCCATGTAGTCTTGGTTTCTTTTGCTTGGGTTCCTGCGCTTGCCTCTCACCATCAGATTATCTCTAGTGTTACTTTGTTCTGCTATTTCTGACAGTGGCTAGACTGCCCTACAAGCCTGTGTGTCAGGAGTACTGTAGACCTATTTTCCTCTTTTCTTTCCGCCTGTTATGGCGACAGAGTGTTCTGCTTTCGGGCGTGTAGTTTTTCCTCTCTATAGGTCTTCAGCTGTTCCTCTGGGCCTGTGTCTTGTGTTCAACAGGCAGGTCACTTGCAGCAGAAAAGTTGGTCTTTCCTGTGGTCCGAAGGCTCAAGTTCGCTTGCGGGGTGCTGCCCACGAGCTCTCTGTGGCCATAGCAACCAAGAAGATCTGTGCCGCCGTTTCCGGGAGCTTCAATGCAACAGGGTTCCAGATGGCGTTTGGTGTTTTCCTCTGGTGTCCGACATGTGTGTGCAGAGTTCAGTTTCTTCTGGTTTCCCAGGCGTGTCTGCTCTCTGAAGGTTGAGCTCTCCCTCCCATGGGATTTGGGTGCAGAGAACTGTTTATCCAGTCTGTTTCCTTCAGTTTCTGGTGGTGTCTCAGGCAGAGGTCCTGCCGCTACTGGGACCTCCCCCACGGGAACCCAGAGGCCATATACAGTTTCCTCTTGAGCCAGGGATGTGGGCAGGGGTGGGCAGTGTTGTTGGTCTCTTCTGCTCTGCAGCCTCAGGAGTGCCTACCTGACCAGGAGGCGGGGTCTTTCTCCCATGGGGTCTGGGAGCAGAGAGCTGCTGCGGGCTGGGATCTGTGGGTATGGGACTCCCGGTAAACACAGGTGGTGCCCAGTCCTAGAGGAATTCTGCCTCTGTGTGTCCAGAGTTCAGCAGGCATGTCTCTTGCAGCAGAAAAGTTGGTCTTACCTGTGGTCCCAAGGCTCAAGTTTGCTGGCGGGCTGCTGCCTATGAGCTCTCTGCGGCGGCAGCCAGTGTCCACATTTTTAATACCTGAGTAGTGTTCCTTTGTTTTATTATGACACACATTCTCTAATTATTCCTCAGTGGAGATGACATATATCACGATTTGTTACAGCATTTGACTAATTTGAGTAAGACTGCTTTGAACTTGTTCAAGCTCATGTCCTTGTTATATGTGAATCAAGTGTGGGTATATGTGTTGAAGTGAGTGATAAAGCTGTGTTTTCAGGTAAAGCTATTTGCAATTATCTCTGAACCTCCACCTTGATATCCAAAGAGGCTATACAGCTACTAATCCCACCAGCAGTGGAGGAGTGTTCCACTTTGTCTACATCCTAGCCCACTCTGCTACTGCATCAGTTTTTTATCTTAGTCATTCTGATTGGTGTAATGTAGAATCTCTGGTTCATTTTCATTTGCTTTTTTCTCATAACTATGGATGTTGAACATTTGTTGGTATGTTTCTCAGCTATTGAGTTACATTAGTTGAGAATTCTTGGTTTAGCTCTATAACCCTTTTTAAAAGTTTGGATCTTTTGTTGTCTGGGGCAGTAAGGAAGGGGGTGTCAATGTGGAGGGGACAACCACTAAAAAACGGGAGTGGGAGAGGTTAGGGGTGATAGACAGGAACCCAGGAAAGATAAAAACATTTGAAATGCAAATGAAAAATACCCTATTTAATGAAAATAAAAAAGAATAAACTTATACTTCTTAAATCTTACTGTTGAATAAATATAGCTTTTGAGATTTTAAAACATTTATTTCCTATGCGAATTAAAATTGTATGTGCACATGGAATACAAGTGCTCAGTACTATATTATCTAGTTATGGAGCCTGAGAATTAAACTAATGTGTTCTACAACTGTCTCTTAGAATATTTTTAGGAACTTATTTTAATTATTTCTAAACCTTATCTGAGCCTGACACTTTTTTATTGACTATGTCCAATTGTTTTTAGAAAGATACAGAAAAGATACTTAATCTTTTCACAAACATTGTCACATATATTTCAGCACTTACTCAATATGAATTACGGTGGATATTATAAGGTATTATTAACCTACTGTTTTCATATAAGCAAATTCTGTACCTCTTCTTTTAATGGATATTTTTACTTGTTTTACTGTAGGAAATATTAAAATATACATTTCCATCCCATTATCATTTACTTGAAAATATTAATTTCATTGATTGTAATATGGCCTAGATGCAGTGGAAAATGCGAGAAATGTGAGGACTGATAAGAAGCATAGGGTCTTCTCTTTGTTAAGCTTGGCATATACCAAAATCAGAGAGGTAGAGTGACTGATACTGATATGTAAAAATGAAGTGATTACAAATGGTGTATGTATTGTGAAAATGATAAGCAGTCTTCATACTTAAGATATTTAATATTTAAATGGAAATTATTTTAGATTCCTTTATATGGATGTCCTTCTGAGGAGATTATTGTGTCTTAGTAACCAATGCCCACGAATATGATACCCTGATCTACTTATTATTTTAAATTAATAATAACTGGAGTAGTTAAAAAATGGGAAAAGATTCGTCCAGTATACTCCTGTCTGTTTAAAGATTGGATATGCAAAAGATGAAAGAGTTATCTTTGTTTCCTTTATTGAATTTTCTTTAACGAAATGAATATATTCAAAAAGAAATATTAAAGAATATAGCCATACCTGAACAGATTTTTGTCAAAGGTTACGGTTAGTGTTCTCACTCTGTGTAATTTCAGTATAGAGTCATGCAATATTGTTAGTATATCTGGGATATTCATCATATTAAACCATCCACTAACATTCAGCATTTTCAAATTGATAACTTCCAAATTGTAACCTGTACCAAATTTCCACTTTATTTCCTTTTCTGCCTTATTACACTTGTCATTTTTTCTAGCATTTACCATGGATTTATAAATAAACCTGCTTATGTAGTCCACTAAGAATAACTTGTAAGTATTCTACAACAACTTTCATTCAATGTGAAAGTTCAGGTCTTTAACACTTTTTATTTAAAATTTCATGAAGCACTTCTCTGCATGAGGTCTTCTCCAAGCTCTACTTTCTCTTCCAGAAGTATTCTTCCTACGATTCCTGTCACATAGCCAGCTTTCTGTTTTAAGTCGGAGTAGAACTAGAACTTTGTAACAACTTTGTTTTTCTTGTCTAAAGTTTCAATGGAACAAACTGTGGGTGGAAAATTTATTGGGGGAAAATAGATCATTTTATTTTCTCATTCAAAGAGTGATTATAAAATGTTTGATGTTAAAAATAGTACTGAAAACACGGAAAGGGTAGTGATCACATTTGTGACAGAGAAATAATAGTTACCTGTATGAGAGCAATGTTATTAAACAAAAAAATAATGGATCATGATTAATTGTCATGATAGCACATGAGGATCTCTTAGAGACTTAAATATAGTGATAAGATTTGAGGTAGAATACAGAGCAGGGTGGAAAGTAGCAGAAGATTTGCCAATAGAGACAAAGTATGATGTTATGCATTTAAGTAACAAAGACGAGATGATGGGAGAATTTGACAGATCATTGTAAAGGAACCTAAGTACTTCATCTCTGCTAATTACTGAGGGGAAGTGTCAAATAGAATTTTTATTTTAAAAATTATGTCTGATAAATCTTCCTATAGATATTAAGATATGAAAATAATTCACATTTAAAATTTTGCTTCATATAAGAAGATATTTCATTTTAATAATTATTTCATGATTATTTATTCTGAGAATGTGACATTAGTCTACTTATCTGTGATCTTTCATGTATGTAAATATGTATGTATGTATGAATCTATCTATCACTCTGAACCTCCACATATAGCAATCTATTTGTTATATTTTATAACTCACATAGGTCCTTTAATATCCTGAAATTATATTACATGATGGAAAAGGTAATTAGATATGTCTCATGCTAGAACACATTTACTATCACATTACCAAACTAAATCTTTGTGTTTTATGAAATAGATGAAGATATTTGATAGTATAAAATTAATTAGCAACCTTGAATCTGTTTTCTGAACTGTAACTTTAAAATGAATCAAAATTTATGAAACAGCTTTTAAAATTCTTGAGTACTAATGTATATATGTGAAAAGTTTCATAAAATTAGAAAGTAGAGTTCATTTTTATGTTACATATATATATATGAACACATGTACACATACAAAAATATATACAAACATATATGTGTGTGTGTGTCCACCTACATGTATATACCTATATACATATATAAACATATTTACATATGTCCTTATGTACCCATACACAATTTTATATATATATATATATACATATATAATTATGTCCTTATGTACACATATACATATACAAATATATACACATATTCATATATACATACATACATTCTTTTATAAAACAAAAACTTTGCTTTTTAAAGAATTTGCCTAGGCATAATGTATATGGATGGTTTAGCCTAAGAAGAGAAAAATGATGTTATTGTCAAATGGCTCGGTTTGAGTGTTCATTTCTGCTTTTTTAACATGATGATGGTTCTACAATCTGACTTTTGGTACTTGGAGATTATATGTACTACTCTAACTTTTTCATACTCTTACTCCAAAAATAAGTGATTACATATTATGTTTCCAGTACATGTCTAGAAAATAGATTTATTAAAAAAATGTAGTTTCTGCTTTCCTTCAAGGGCTTCACCATCTAGTGAGGATATAATCAAATATCATTATTTATTAAGACTATAATCTACACTAAGTGTTTCCTTCATATTCTATCATTTTGCTCCTCTAAAACTCGATTTCGGTATCAGTACACTTCATTTTTTAAGTACAAGAATGAAAAGTGTGAAAAAGTCCCCTTGAAAATCAGGAGTACTGGAGTTAAAATTCAAATTCACATAATATATTGCTCAAAATCATTTTTAAAAATGTATTATACTTGCTGTCTTGAGTCACCAAGTTCAATAATTTTCTTAGTAAGACATAAACGAAAAGAAAATCCTAGGGAAATATATTAATAAGATACAGTTACAAATTGTTTTTCCACTCACTTATTACCTTTCATATCTTTACATTTAACATAGAATTAGAAAAAAAATAAAAACTCTATCACCGATCCCAACCAACCATGGGACAATTGTTTGGAACGGATGGAATTTTATAGATGACAATTGAAATAAAACTGAGTTTGTGACCCTGCTGGTAGATGCTTGAAAAAACATCTATATTTAGGTTGAGTTTGTACAATATAAACCGGATTAATCCCTACAACTAGATGGCATGTGCATTTGGCCAAACACGCTAGGAAAATTAGCAAATGAGCTCCATATCTTAAACACACTATTTCATAAACTTGCTTGAAACCATGGTTTTGATAATTATCTTCCTGACCAAAATCACCGTCAGGCTAGCCCATTCATAAACAAATTGTTACCACCTTTTGTTAATTAACTCTATTTTTTTATACAATAGTAAGAATAAGTAACTGCTATTGAGGTGGTTGTTAAGGGTTACCAGTACCATTAAAGCTCATAGGATGTAAGTGTTTTTAAATTTTTATATGGGAAATATGGTCAAAGCCTGTATACTGTCTTTAATTTTCTCAACGGATCACATATTGGATTACCCGTTTCAACATTAGCAGCAATAACTGTAAAGGATTTGGATAGTGTCAATCCCTCTGAAGAGAAAACGCTGTACAGGATTACTCAGCTACAGTAATGTATTTGTAGCAGCAGCAAACGTTTCAAACATCTTATATTTTTCAAAGGGAAAGTTGGCTACACAGACTATGGCAAACAAATAAAGCAGCAACAACAATGTTTGGATCTTGAGTCTCTGCTGATTTCAATCCACTGAGAGAAACACAGCATAGAACTTCTCACTTTCTGTGCTACTTAGAGAAGCCTGGCTTTTCTACTAGGTTGTGCCACTGCTACTGTTTCCTGTTTGTTATGACAACTCTACAAAATTGAACTACTAGTGTATTCATGAAATGTTTGCTAATGGAACAAGCTGCCTCTGCTAACCTGTGTAATGAAATTCTGCTATCCGGACAACAGAGATGGGAGTTTCTCCAATGAATCTTTTTAAACAGGGCCACCACCACTAGCACCAATGCCCCCACTTTTTTTTACCTTGGGTGGGATGAGGGCTACAAAGGATTTTAAAGCTTTTAAGAGTCATCATCAATCGTTGATATTTGGAAAAAATAAAGTTTAGTTTGAAAATATATCAGCTGCGGTCTGTCCTTTGAATGTAATATCACTCAGGCATTTGATGTATGTTGCTTGGAACGACCCTGAGGATGCCAAGTTAACTGCAAAAAGACAGGTATTTTCTGTTCCTGAATATATCACTGAATATAAAGTTTTTTTCAACATTGGTAAGAAGCAGGAGGATTGGAGCCTGGGGGGAGAGAGAATGAACAGGGTTACTATGTGTAAAATGCATGGCATCTCAGCTCCATAAATTCAAAGAGATATGGATAAGAGAGGGAGAGACACACACCAGAGATGCTGAGCACTGTACCAAAAATGGTACATTAAAAGCATTTTATTTTATTTCTTTTAGGACAGTTAAAAAAGAACACAAAATCTATTTTTTTAAAAGTTATTTAGCATTTGATAAATAATTCCTTTATAAGAGAAGATTGACTTTTTTGTAAAGTACTTTGGTAATTTGAGATATTCAAAAATGAATTTTGCTTTTTTTCCAAAAGCCAATAACAATGTACATGAAGAAGGTCCATCAGTAGTGAGAAAGATAATTGCTGCACTTCTTCAATAATCATTTTCTTATGTAAGTGAAATTTTATCCAGGCGTTTCAGAATCAATCTAACTATTGTCATTTCCATCAGTATATGTAGAAAGAACCATGATATTAACAGATGGAATTCACTGCTAGAGTAAAACCTCATTTAAGTAAAACCATATCTGTAAACTCTAGGAAGTTTTCCAAACAATTCCAATTGACATTCTTACACAAATTATTATTATAATAAATGTAGTAAACATACTTCCATACAAACAATATCTTTGGAGTTAAGTTCACATCTTATTAATTATTCTATTATTACTTAGGAAGGAATAAAAGAGAATATGGATTGTGTTGGGTAGTAGGCCACATTCAGAAGCATCAACCCATTTATGGTAATCTAGTAGATATGAATTTCATTTCTTCCAAGAATGTTTAAACAAGATTCTCTCCTTTTAGTATTCCCAGTCTCTTGATTTCTTTTTGGATATCACAGATCCCATAATGGTTGGGTTAAAAATGTTCACTATGGCATGATAATAAACTTAGTCTTAGAATTTCTCTGTTAGTTGCTATCTCTGAATAAGGAAGTTTGAATCACATTAAGTAACTTGACTTCACAGAGATGTCATACTTCTCTGACTAGCATTTGCACAATTTTGCCCATAATACTGTATCTTAGCCAGAGTTTCCATTACTTTTATGAAATACAATTACCTAGGGGGGAAAAAGGCAAGTTGGGGAAGAAAGTGTTTATTATAGTTTACATTTTCTCTTTTAAAATTTTATTTAATATAATTTTAGAGTCCAGATTTCATTTCTCCAAAAGCCCATATTCTGTTCTACATCCCATACCTTCTCCCCACATGCCCATCTGAATGAAGCTTTCTCCCACTCCACCCTCAGTCTACCAGACCTCTACACCTTCTGGGAACTCAAGTGTCTTGAGGGTTAAGTGCTTCTTCTCTTGTTGTGTCCAGAAACAGCACTCCAGTCTTAGAGGCCTCATATTAGCTGGTCCATGATGCCGCATTGATGGCTCAGTGTCTGAATAATCACTGAGGTCCAGGTTAGTTAACACTGCTTGTCTTCCTACAAGGTTGCTCCCCTTCTCAGCTTCCTCCAGCTTTTCCACAAATCAACCACAGGGCTTAGCAGCTTCTGTTCATTGGCTGAGTGTAAATGTCTGCATCTGACTCTTTCAGCTGCTTGTTGCATGTTTGGTAATGCAGTCATGTCTGGTCCGTTTTGTGAACTTGACAAAGCATGAGTAATAGTGTCAGGTCTTGGGGGCCTCTACTTAATCTCGTTCCCATGATATGGCGGGTCACTGGAATTCCTTTTACTCAGGCTCTTCTCTGGTTTTGTCTCTTAAGTACTTTCAAACAACAACAAATAAGGATCAGAGATTTGTTTTGTGGATGGCAAACTTATCCCTCACTTGATGCTCTGTCTTCCTCATGGAGGTAGTCTCTACAAGTTCCCTCTATCTACTCCTGGACATTTCACTGAGTACTGATATTCTCTTACCTCTAGGTCTCTGGAATATTCTAGAACCACCCCACACCTCCAAACTTTTAGTTCCTGATATTGCCTCTTTCCATTCATTCTGCTGACACTCAGGGCTTCAGACAAATTCCCCACCAACACCGAACCATGTTCCCCTCTTTCCCTTACTGTCTCCCTTCTTACCCAAGTCCCTCAATATTCCCACCTGAGGTTCATTTCTTCTCCCTTTCAAGTGGTATTGAGATCCCTCTTTGGCTGTTCAGCTTGTTGAATTTTTTTCCCTTTTATAAAAATGAGATATTTTTGTTTAATTTCAAATATTATTCACTTTCCCAGCTTTCCAGTCATAAGACTCCAATCCCTTCCCCCACCAGTTCTTCTCTAAAGGTGTTCCCCTCACCAACCACTCACTTTCCCAACACCCCCTGGCATTACTCTTCACTGGGGGTTCCAGCTTTGGTAGGCCTAAGAGCTTCTCTTCCCATTGATGTCCAACAAGGCCACCCTCTACTACATATGCAGTTGGAGCCATAGTTCTGTCCATGTACAGTCTTTGAATATTGGTTTAGTACCAGAAAGCTATGGGTTGTTGGCATTGTTGTTCTTATGAGCTTGAAAGCCCATTCAATCCTGGTAATCCCTTCTCAAATTTACTAACAAGAGGTTCGTTTGCATTCCACTAGTTTGCCAATAACCTTCACATCTGTAATTGGCATGCTCTTCCTGGGTCTCTCAGGAAAGATCTATATCCATTTCCTGGCAGCATGCACTTCTTAGCGTCATCAATCTTATGTAGTTTTGTGGCAGATCTATCTATCTATCTATCTATCTATCTATCTATCTATCTATCTATCTATCTATCTATCTACCTCTATCTCTGTCTCTATCTATATCTTTATGTATATCTTTACCTTTATCTATATCTATATATCTTTATCTGTATCTATATCTATTTCTATCTATCTAAATATATCTATATTTATATCTATATTTATCTGTCTAAATATATATACTGGTGGCTCCTACAGCTATGTGGTTAGGTGGAATTTTAGGATGGATTCTGTACAAATAGGTCAAAAATGTAGAATCAGAAAAGGCCAATCCCAATCAGACTCCCTCCTGTTCTTATGAACCTATTGAAGTTGAGGTTTCTCTGGACATCAAGCCATCCCTCTTCCTGTCCATCCTTCTGAGTCTTGTGTTTGACCTGAGAAAGAATAGTGGTAAAACCTCCAAAACCCTTTACTCTGGCCCTGGGAACACAGGAAGGTAGATTTTATAGAACTGATATCTTAGGAGAAGAGATCTGCATTCTATAGTCCATGTTGTCCTTTTCTTTACTGATGTATCATAGTTTTTGGATAAAATAAGAATTTTGGAGTTTATTATTTGAAGTAGGAACACAATATTTACAGTTGTATTTACTCTATAGCTGGTCATGCTTTGTTGCTAGTTTATTGCAAGAAAAGGAATTGCAAAACGGAATTTTTGAATGTGTATTAAGGAATATATATATGCTGTCTCCTACAACTATGTATATATGCATATATATATATATGTATATGTATATGTATATATATATATATATATATATATATATATTCTCCTATAAAGGAAAGTACAATACGAAAATAAAATAAAATATTCAATCAATTAAAGGTCTGTAGGGAAAATACTGGCCTTTGGGAAACAGAGATAAGCTAGGAAATTGAAGTGTATGTCACAGGAATGGACCTGAGAATAGAATTATTATCCAAAATAAACTCCTCCACCCCATGTTCTTAGATCTTTTCTACCCATACCAAGTGCTTTACTTACTTTCTCCATTCAGAGCATGAAACCACTGATGAAGGAAAAAGAAGTCTCTAGCTTTAGAGAGATAGAGTACATAAAATATTCCCATGTGTCACAGAAAACACTCCTGGAAAAGGCACTCTCTAAACTGGTCACTGTAAGGAAAGCTGTTTATCAGGTAAGCCATGGCAGTTCTCAGTGACATCATCACTAGGTCCTCCCTCCAAAATCTCTTGTAACCTGGAAATCCCTATCTTCTTCTGTGATGTAACAAGTGTTGTTGTGTCTGCAATTGCCTCTCAGATATTCCTTCAGTACCTCTAGGGTTTACTAATTGGCCTCTAATTCAGAGTAAACAGCCATTTGGTAAGGAGAACAAAGAGGATGAAAAGATCAGATATGGGAAGAATGAAGGAAGCTGGCCTTCTGTTTTGGTATAAAAAAAGAAAAAAAAAGTGGTCCTTGGTACAGCTCAGTGAGTACTTGGTAGGGATTTAGTGGGATTTACAAAGAGTCTGCCTTGATCTGAGCCTCCCTCCTATGGGAATCAGGAGCTGGGAGCCTCTCAGAAGCATCTGGACTTCCCTGTTTTTATGGTTCCTGGAAATAAGAGAGTTTATATCATTAATTTCTTTATTCCAAATGCCAAGTGTTTGGAAGGGCACAGTTGTTTTCCTGAGAGCTCATGGCCTTTACTCTTTTTGACAAGAAGATAAAAGTGGTAAGGAAAAAGGGAGGGACAGGTATTGTGTCCCTAGCTCAGAGTAAACTCCTCCATGTTTGGATTTCTATAGTGCAGTCTGGGAAGCAGCATTGCAATTGGGTGAAACTTCATCATCTCAGTCTTTCGACTAATATTTTCACTGACTACCGCTTTACTTTTTGAGTCAATAGGTATGATTAGCTGTCAGTATTCTCTTCTTTTATTTCTTTCATTTTTTTATGTTTTAGCAATTTTTATTGCTTTTTTAACTTGATATTTTTATATTTAAATTTAATGTTATTTCATTTCCCATTTTCCTGTCCAAAAGTTTCCTACCCTTATCCTTCCCCTTCTTCTCTAACCCCCCTCCCTGATTGCGCCTTCACATTCCCTTGAACTGGGAGACAAACCTAGAGAGGACCAATAGCTTCGGTTTCTATTCGTGATGAACAAGGCCACCCTCTGCCACATGCAGTTTGAGCCATAGGTCTGTCCATGTACATTCACTGAATATTGGTCTACTACCAGAAAGCTCTGGTTCATTTACATTGTTGTTCTTATGGAATTGAAAGCTCCTTCAGCTCTTGTAATCCTTTCTCAAAATCTGCCAGCGAGAGGTCTGTTTCAGTTCACTGGTTTGCTCTAGCATTCACTTCTGTAGTTGACATGATCTACTTGTGTCTCTCAGGAAATATCTATATCCAGTTGCTGCAGAATGCACTTTTTAGCGACATCAATCCTATCTAGTTTCTGTGGCTGTGTGTGTGTGTGTGTGTGTGTGTGTGTGTGTGTGTGTGTGTGTGTGTGTGTGTGTTTGTATATATATACACTTTTGGTGGCTCCTACAAATATGTGGTTACTTGGAATGGTAACATGGATTATGAACAACTAGATCAAGAATGAAGAGTTCTGAAATGACAATTCCAAATAAAATCCCTCATGATCTTATGAACCTATTGAAGTTGATATTTCAGTGGTCCTCAAGCCATTCTTCTTTCTGCCCATCCTCCAGTATCTTATGTTTGGCCTTCAGAGAGGATCATGGTAAAACATCTGACCCTCAAGTCTAGCAATGGGAACACAAGAAGGAAGATGGTGTAGTACTGATATCAAATAGGACTAGACAACTGAATTCCATAGTTATTTTGTCTTTTGCTTTGCTGAAAATGGAATTGGAGACAGATTTTTTGAGTATACATACAGGAATATTAATAAAGACTCTTATCAAGGAATGTACCACGAGAAAGTGAAATACAATATTCATTCGATTAATGCCTGTAGGCAAAATACTGGCCTTTGGAAATAGAGAAAACCTGGGATATTGTAATGTATGTCACCGGAATGTACATGGGAATAAAATATTATCTGGAAGAATCTCCTGCACTCTATGTTCCTAAATCTTTTCTAGGCATGCAAAGTCCCAGACTATCTTTGTCCATTCAGAGCATGTAACCACTAATAAAGCAAAGAGAAGTCTCTAGCTGTAGACACTTCTGGAAAGGGCACCCTCAAATCTGGTCAATATAAGGAAAGCTGTTCAGCAGGTGGCCATGGCGGTTCTAAGTGACATCATCATTTGGCCTCCCTGAAAAATCTCTTGCATCCTGGAGAGACCTAGCTCCTTTGGTGATGTCACAAGTGTTGTCCTGACTGCAATCGCCTTTCAGATATTCCTTCACTACCTCTTGGGTTTACTAATTGGCCTCTAATGCATTGTAAACAGACATTTGGGAGGGAGAACACAGAGGGTGAAGGAATCACACATTGGGAGTAGGAAAGTGGCCTTCTGTCTTGGGATAAAAAAAGAAGAAATATATGGTCAATGGGAAAGCTCCTTGAGTCTTGGGTAGGGGTTGAGTATGTTCACATAACAGATAGCCTTGATCTGAGCCTTCCACATATGGGAATAAGGAGCTGGGAGACTCTCAAAAGCATCTAAATTTCCCTGCTTTTTATTTTTCTTGGAAGTCAAATAATTTATGTAATTCAATTCTTTATCCCAAAAGCCAGGTGTTGGGAAGGGCACTATAGTTTTTCCTGAGAGCTCATAGCTTTTTTCCTTTGCCAAGAAGGAAAATGTCCTAAGGAAGAAAGGTAAGGCAAGTATTGTGTTCTCAGGACAGAGTAAACTCCTCCATGCATTGGATTCTAATAATGCAGTTTGTGCCTCACACTCATATATGGGAGGGAGAATTACTCCTAGATGAGACTTCATCATATCAGTCTTTCCCCTAGTATTACTCTGACTACCATTCCCTGACATTGACGCATTAAAATTCTGAGGCAATAGGTGTGATTAGCTGGCAGATTTCTTTTCTTTTATTTCTTTCATTGTTTTTAAATTTTTTAACAAATTTTATTGCTTTTTTAATTGGATATTTCTAAATTTACATTTAAAATATTATTTCCTTTCCCAGTTTCTAGACTACAAGATGCCTTACCAGTCCCCTTACTCTTCTCCTAGAAACCCCTTACTGCCCCTGCACATTCACTTGAACTGGGAGTCAAACCTAGGCAGGACCAAGGGTTCTCCCTCCATTGTTGCCCAACAATGCCATCCTCTGCAACATATGCAGTTGGAGCCATAGGTCAGTACATGTACATTCTTGGAATATTGGTCTACTACCAGAAAGCTCTGTTTCATTGGTATTGTTGTTCTTATGGGGTTGAAAGTACCTTGACCTCTTGTAATCCTTTCTCAAAAACTACCAACAAGAAGTCCCTTTTCAGTTCACTGGTTTGCCACTAGGATTCATGTTGTGGTTTGCCCTGAAGCTATCTTTGTTTGATATTAATTCCTCTGCCCCAAGGTCAGGTGCATAGTCCTGTACTCAGAACTTAGGTGACATCACCAGTACCAAATCCCGATTGAATTTGTAAAGTATATGTGAGTGGCAGGAACAGAATAGAAGGGAGGTTATCATGAAAGGAGAGGGAAGAATGGTCACGAGAGAAGTTTGAAGGAAGAGGGGGAGACTAGAGGAAAAAAGAGAGAAAGGAAGATGACAGGGTGAAAAGCCATGATAGGTGATTTTAAGATTCTGCTGTGTAGTTATATGTCATTATTAATGTTCCTAAGTGATGGATCTTACCCAGCTTTGTACGTTTAAGTGGGCAATTATATCTAATCAACTGGATCAAAGATTATTGTGTTGTGTGTTTTTTATGTGAGGATTTGAGTATAGGAAAGTGTGTGGCGGCACAAAAGGCTGAGCAGTCGCGGAGTGTGTAGGTGTTTCTGCCAAGATATCTAGCAGAGAACTTCAGACACATCGGTACCAGAGTTAGCAGGGTAAAAGAAAATTTTACTTTTTTATTTTTATATTTTTGCAAGAACACATTCACTTCTGTATATAATATGCTCTAGCTGTGTCTCTCAGGAAATATCTGTATCTGGTTCCTGGCAGAATACACTTCTTAGCTTCATCAATCTTATCTAGTTTTGGATATATATATATATATATATATATATATATATATATATATATATATATATACACACATATATATAAAATCTCCTTTGGGTGGCTCCTACCGCTACGTGATTAGGTAGAATTTTCACATGGATTCTGCCCAACTATGTCAAGAATGTAGAATCCAGAAAGGACAATGCCAAATAGACTCCCTCCTGTTCTTATGAACATACTGAAGTTGAGGTTTCACTAGACCTCATACCATTCCTCTCCCTGTCCTTCCGCTTGTATGTTATTATTCCTGAAGAAAGAATCATGGTAAAACATCCACAACCCTCAAGTCTCTTCCTGGGAACACAGTAAGGTAGATAAAGCAGAACTGATATCAAATGGGACTAGAGAACTGAATTCTATAGTCCATGTTGTTTCTTTGCTTTACTGATAACTTTTATTTTTGGGGAAAAAATAAGGATTTGGCAGTTGATCATTTCAAGTAGGTGCACAATATTTACACTGTTATTCTGTAGCTGGGCCACATTTGTTTCCAGAATCATTGCAGAAAATGGAATTGGAAAACAGAATTTTTTAGTACACATTCAGCAATTTATTCAGTCTCATATCGAGGAATGTACAATAAGAAAGTGAAATACAATATTCATTCAATTGAAGGTCTGTAGTGTAAATACTGGCCTTTGGAAACAGAAAACATATAAAACTGAGCTGTGTTTCACTGAATAGACCTGGGAATAAAAATAATATCCAGAAGAATCTCCTCCACTCCATGTTACAAGATCTTTTCTACCCATTCCAAGCCCTTGATTAACTTTTTCCATTCAGAGGAGGTAACCACTAATAAAGCAAAGAGAAGTCTTTTCTTTAGAGAAATGGAGTACATAAAGGTTCCCGTTGAATAAAAAGACACATACCAGGAAATGGCACCCTCAAACCTGGTCAATGTAAAGAAAGGTGTTTAACAGGTAAGCCATGGAAATTCTCAGTGCAATCAACATAAGGCCCTGCCAGAAAAATCTGGAGAGCTTTGTCTTCCTTTGTGATGTCACAAGTGTTGTCAACACTGCATCTGCTTCTCACTTATTCCTTCAGTACCTCTAGAGTTTAGTAATTGGCATCTAATTCAGAGTAAACAGCCATTTTGGAGTGAGAACAGATAGGATGAAGAGATCAGGAATGGGGAGAAGAAAACTGCCCTTCCTCTTGGTATAAAAAAAGGAAAAAATATGTGTGCTTGGAAAAGCTCAGTGATGCCTTGGTAGGGTTGAGTGGTATTGCTGAACAGATAGCATTGATCTGAGCCTTCCACATATGGGAATCAGGAGCTGGGGTCCTATCAGAAGCACCTGGTCTTCTCTGTTCTTATGGTTCCTAGAAGTCAGAGAGTATATATCACTCATTACTTTATTCCAAAAGCCAAGTAATGGGAAGGGCACAGTTGTTTTCCTGAGAGCACATGGCCTTTATTCTTTTTGAACAGAAGAAAAGGGACCAAAAGTAGTAAGGAAGGACAAGTATTGTGTCCCAAGCTCAGACTAAACTCCTCCATGCTTCATATATCTTTTGTGCATTTTGTGTTTGACATTGATATTTGGGAGAGAGAAGAGCTTCTATTTGAGAGTTCAACATCTCAATCTTTGCACTATTATATCTCTGACTACCATTCCTGACAGTGACACATTAGATTTCTGAGTCAACAGCTGTGCTTTGGTGGCAATTTTCTTTTCATTTACTTCTTATATTTTTTTTACTTTTTACAAAATTTTTTAAACAAATACATATCTATATTCACATTTAAAATATTATTTCCTTTAAGAGTTTCCTCCAATAAGATTCCTAACTGGTCCCTCTCCACTTCTTCAATAAACCACTTTACTGTCCCTTCACATTTCCTATTCCTGTGAGCCAAGCCAAGGGAGAACCATGGCCTTCTACTTCCATTTGTGCCCAAAAGGCCATCCTCTGCTACAAATGGTGTTGGATGCATTGGTCTGTCCCAGTAAAGTCTTTGAATGTTGATTTAGGACCAGAAAGCTCTGCTCCATTGGCGTTGTTGTTCTTATGTGGTTGAAAGCTCCTTCAGCTCTTGTTATCCTTTCTCAGAATCTATCAAAAAGAGGTCCATTTTAGGTCATGGTTTGCCACTGGCATTTACTTCTTTATTTGGCATGCTCTAGCTTTGTCTCTCAGGACATATCTATATCTGTTTCCTGGAAGAATGCACTTCTTAGCTCCATCACTCTTATCTTGGTGGCTGATTTTATATATATATATATATATATATATGTGTGTGTGTGTGTGTGTTATACATATATATATGTGTGTGTTATATATATGTGTTTTTATATATATATATATATATATATATATATATATATGTGTGTGTGTGTGTGTGTGTGTGTGTGTGTATGTGTGTGTGTATGTGTGTGTGTGTGTGTGTGTGTTAGTTTGTGTGTGTGTATATATACTTTTGGGCCTCCTACAGCTATTTGGTTAGGAGGTTAGGTGTACTGTTATCATGGATTCTGCGCAAGAAGGTCAAGAATGTAGAATTTACAAATGACAATGTCAAATAGATTCCCTCCTACACTTATGAAGGTACTCAAGTTGAGGTTTCAGTTCCTCAAGCCTTTTATCTTCCTGTCCATCCTCTTGTTTCTTATATTTGGCCTTAAGAAAGATTCATGGTAATACATATAAACCCTTCGAGTCTGTAAATGGGAACACAGGAAGGTAGATATTGTAGTATAGATATCAAATGTGGCTAGAGAACTGAAATGTATAGTACATGTGGTTCTTGCTTTATTGATGTCTGTTAACCTTTGGATAAAATAAGGATTTCAAAGTTCATCATTTGAAGTAGGTACACAGTATTTACATTGTTATACTCACTCTATTCATGGGCCCCCTTTGTTGCCAAAATCATAGCAGAAAATGAAATTGGAAAACAGAATTTTTGAGTACACGTTCAGGAATATTTATAAAGTCCCCTATCAAGGAATGTACAATAAGAAACTGAAATACTGTATTCATTCACATAAAGGACAGTAGGAAAAATACTGGCCACTGAAAAACAGAGAAAATCTTGAAAATTGAACTGTATGACACAGGAATGGACCTGGGAATAAAAATATTATCCAGAAGGATCTCCTCCACTCCAAGTTCCTAGTTCATTTCTTCCCATGCCAGTACCCTGACTTACATTCTCCATTTAGAGCATGTAACCATTTGTGAAGCAAAGAGAAGTCTCTAGCTTTAGAGATATGGAAGTTCTTAAAGGTTTCCACTGTGTCACAGGAGCCACACCTGGAAAAGGCACTGTTGAATCTGGTCAATGTAAGGAAATCTGTTCAGCAGGTAGGCCATGACAGTTCTCAGTTACATCACCATTAGGCCATCCATGAAAAATCTCTTGTATCCTGGAGAGCCCTAGCTTCTCCTGTGGTGTCACAAGTGTTGTTGCATCTGCAAATGCCTCTTGGATATTCCTTCAGTGCCTATAGGGTTTACTAATTGGTCTCTAGTTCAGAAGAAACATCAATTTGGGAGCGAGAACAAAGGGGATGGAAAACTCAGGCATGGGGATAATGAAGATGGCCTTCTGTCTTGGAATAAAAAAGAAAAAGGAAGTAATATGTCGACACTGGGAAATCTCACTGAGTCCTTCTTAGGAGTTGAGTAGGTAAAATGAAGAGATAGAATTGATCTGAGCCTTCCCCATATGGGATGATGAGCTCGGAGCCGGTCAGATGCATCTGTACTTCCCTGCCTCTAGTGATTTCTGTAAGTCAGAGAATTTATATCATTAATATATTTATCCCAAAAGCCAGGTGTTGGGAAGGGCACTTTCTTTTCCTTAGAGCTCATGGCTTTTATTTTTTTGCCCAGAAGAAAAGGGTCATAAGGAAAAAGTGAAAGACAAGTATTTTGTCCTCAGGTAAGAGTAAACTCCTTGATTGTTTGGATATCTATACTGCAGTTTGTGTCTGATACTGGTGTTTGGGAGAGAGACATGTTTCTAGTTCATCATATCAATATTTCCACTAGTATTACTCTGACTCGCATTGCCTGATTGTGACCCTTCAGATTTCTCACTCAATATGTGTGATTAGATGGCCGTTTTCTTATATTTAACTAATTTATTTTTTTTTTATTTTTTAGCATTTTTTTGCTTTTTTAAAATGATTTTTCCATATTTACATTTCAAATGTTTTTGCCTTTCCCAGTTTCCTGTCCATAAGATCTATAACCGGTCCCACTACCCTTCTTGTATAATACCCCTGACTGCCCTTTGACATTCCCTTGAATTGGTAATAAACCCTAGTTTAGAACAAGGGCATCTCCTTCCATTGGTGCCAAAAAAGGCCATTCTCTTCTACATATGCAGTTGGAGCCAGAGGACTATCCATGTACAATCTTTCAATATTCGTATAGTACAAGAAAACTCTGGTTAATTGGCATTATTTTTCTTACCGGATTGAAAGCTCTTTAAGCTCTTGTTATCCTTCCTCAAAATCTACAACAAGAGACCTGTTTTCAGTTCACAGGTTTGCCACTAACATTCATTGCTGTATTTGACATGATCTAGCTGTGTCTCTCAGGAAAGACCTATATCCGTCTCTTCTAGTCATGCAATTCTAAGATTCATTAATCTTATCTAGAGTTGGTGGGTGAAATATCTATATATCTATATATCTATATCTATATATATACATATCTCTCTCTCTATCTCTCAATATATATATATATACATATATATATATATATATATATATATATATATATATACATATATATATATATATGTAACCTACATCTATGAGGTTAGAAGGAATATTATCATGGATTCTGGGAATCAAGGTCAAGAAAGTGGAATCCACAAATGACAGTGCCAAATAGACTCTCGGCTGTTCGTATGAACCTAATGAAGTTGAGCATTCACTGGACCTCAAGCCATTCCTCATCCCACACCTCCCCCTGAATCTTATGTTTGGCATGAAGAAAGAATCATGTTAAAACACTCATGTCTCTTCTTGGGAACACAGTAAAGTAGATAATGCAGAACTGATATCAAATGGGACTAGAGTATCATTGAATTCTAGTCCATGTTGTCCTTGGCTTTACTGATGTCTGGTAATTTTGGGATAAAATAAGAACTTGGGAGTTTATCATTTCAAGTAGGTTCACAATATTTACACTCTTATAGTCATTCTATAGCAGGGCCACATTTGTTGCCAAAATCATTGCAGAAAATTGACTGGGAAAACAGAATTTTTGAGTATACATTCAGCAAAATTAATAAAGTCCCATATCGAAGAATGTACAATAAGAAAGTGAAATACAATATTTATTCAATTGAAGGTCTGTAGGGAAAATACTGGCCTTTGTGAAACAGAAAACATACAAAATTTAATTGTATTTTACGAAATGTACCTGGGAATAACATTAATATCTAAAAGAATCCCCTCCACTCTATGTTACAAGACTTTTCTACCCATTCCAAGCCTTTGACTAACTTTTTCTGTTCAGAGCATGTAACCTCAAATAAAGCAAAGGGAAATCTATAGTTTTACAGATATGGTGGATATAAAGGTTTCCACTGTATCACAGGAGACATACGTGGAAAGGGCACCCTCAAATCTGGTCAATGTAAGGAAAGCTGTTCAGCAGGTAGGCCATGGCAGTTCTCAGTGACATTATCACTAGGCCCTGCCTGAAAAATCTCTTGTAACCTGGAGAGATCTATCTTCTTCTTTGATGTCACAAGTGTTGTCATGACTGCATCCGCCTCTCAGGTATTCCTTCAGTACCTCTAGGGTTCAGTAATTGGCCTCTAATTCTGAGAAATAGCCATTTGGGAGGGAGAACAAAGAGGATGAAGAGATCAGAGATGGTGAGAAGCTGGCCTTCTGTCTTGGTATAGAAAAAGGAAGAAATATGTGGCCCATGGTAAAGCTCAGTGAGTCCTGTGTAGGGGTTGAGTGGAATCGGTGAAGAGATAGCTTAGACCTGATACTTCCACATACAGAATAAGGAGATTGGAGCAACTCAGAAGTATCTGTACTTCCTTGCTTGTTATGGTTCCTGGAAATCAGTTTATATCATTACTTTCTTTATTCCAAAAGACAGGTTTTCATCTTGGCACATTTGTTTCCTGACAGCTCATGGCTTTTATGCTTTTAGTCCAGAAGAAAAACCTCCTAAGGAAAAAGAGAAAGACAAGAATTGTGTACTCCACTCAGAGTAATCTCCTCCATTCTTTGGATCCCTATAGTGCGGTTTGTGTCTGACACTGATATCTAGGTGAGAGAATTGCTACTAGTTGAGACTTCATCAACTAAATCTTTTGACTAGTATTACTCTTACTACCATTTCCTGACAGTGATTCTTTAGATTTCTGAGTCCATAGATGTGGTTAGCTGGAAGTTCTCTTTTATTTCTTTCGTTTTTCTTTTAATTTTTAACAAAATGTATTGGTTTTTTAATTGGATATTTCTTTTTTCTTTTTCTCTCTTTTTTGGTTCTTTTTTTCAGAGTTGGGGACTGAACCCAGGGCCTTGCGCTTCCTAGGCCAGCGCTCTACCTCTGAGCTAAATCACAAACCCCTAATTGCATAATTCTTTATTTACATTTCAAATGTTATTTCCTTTCCCGCTTTTCTGTCCATAAGATCCGTAACTGGTTCTCCTAAACTTCTCTAATTCCCCTTACTGTCCCTTGACATTCCCTTGAACTATCAGTCAAAACTAGACAGGACCAAGGGCTTCTCCTTCCATTGGTGCCCAACAAGGCCATCTTTTGCTACATATGCATTTGGAGTCATAGGTCTGTCCAGGAACATCCTATCATTATTGTTTTAGTACCAGAGAACTCTGATTCACTGGCATTGTTTTTCTTATGGGGTTGAATGCACCATCAGCTCTTTTAATCCTTTCTCAAATCTACCAACAAAAGGTCAATTTTCAGTTCACTGGTTTCCCACTAGCATTCACTTCTGTATTTGACATGCTCTAGCTGTGTGTGCCAGCAAAAATCTATATCTGGTTTCTGATAGCATGCACTACTTCTTAGCTTCATCAATCTTATCTTGTTTTGTGGTGCAAATATATTCTCTTGTACTGCTCTGACTATCATTCCCTGACAATGACCCTTTAGATTTCTGAGTCGATAGATATGGTTAGCTGGCAGGTTTCTATTCAAGTATATTATCATAGGCTAGCTATGGAAGAGGCTTTGATGAGGGACAAGCTCAACTACACACCTCCTCCAGCCCAGGTAAGGATATTTTTGTACTTCAGTCAAATGAGGCCAACATTCTGTTCTGCCTACTGTGCTGATGCCTTTGCTGAAAAATCAGAAGTTAATAGCCCTGTGTTGGAAGCTGGACAGTCAATGACAGGTAAGAGAGTGATACATTCACGAAAAAAGGGCCAACGACATGGGGTGGGGGGTATCATTAATTGCTGCCTTATTCCATGACTGACCCTGGCTAAAAGATTCTCTTGGCCATGTGACAAATATCACTCCAAACTAAGACAGACAAAGTTCTCGAGGGGGTCATTCCAGGACAAGCACGGCCATTTGACACCTATTCATTTGACTATAAGGAAGCAGGAGATGTCGTGAGTGATGCCATTGAAGCCATACGTTGTTGATGTTATTATTATGGTTAGAATTAAGTATGACTGGGTTAATGGAAAATCCCCAGCCAGGTGCAGTAGCCTATTACAAATCTTGTATTCAAAAAAAAAAAAACAATAATATGATAAAGTTGTCCTAATGACTAATAATATGACAAATCTGTGAACTTTTTGACATCCTGTCAACATTGGCCCTGACCACACGAATATTGTGTCCTTGGCTTGCATAAATGTTTCTTACTTCACCCTCCTTCTGTTACCCTTGTTATGGTATAAATTCAGCCTTGGAGAAAAATAAAATTGACGCGTGGTTCAGACTCTTGTCTTGGCATCCTTCTTCGTGTAACTTGTCACCAATTCTCTTCCAGGTACCCTCTGACCCCTCTCTTACACAGCTCTTGTAAAACTTTCTCAAAATCTACCAATGCGAGGTACATTTAAACATCGCTGGTTTGCCACTATCACTCACTTCTGTATTTGACATGCTCTAGCTCTCTCTCAGAGAAGATCTATATAAAGTTCCAGGCAGGATGCACTTCTTAGCTTCAACAATCATACCTAGATTTTTGGCATATTTTTATATACACATATGTATATATGTATGTATGTATATATACATACATTTACATTTGGCGACTCCTATATCTTGGAGGTGAGTTGGAATTTTAACTTGGATTCTGAGCAACTAGCTCAAGAATTTAGAATCCGCAAATGAGACTGCCAAATATACTTTCTCCTTTTTCGATGAAACTATCAAAGTTGAGGTTTCCCTGGACCTCAAGCCATTACTCACCCTGACCCGGACCCTCCTCCTATATCTTATGTTTTGCCTGAAGAAAGAATTATGGTAAACCATCTAAAACCCTCGTCTGGCCATGAGAACACATGAAGGTACATATTAAAGAACTGATATCTAACGGGAATACAGAACCGCACTCTGTAATCCATGTTGTTTTTTCCTTTACTGATTTCTGGTAATTGATGGATAAAATAAAGATTTGGGAGTTTATCATTTGGAGGAGGTACACAAAATTTACCCTGTTATATTCACTCTATAGCTGAGCCTCCTTGGTGCCAAAATCATTACAGAAACTTGAATTGGTAAACAGAATTTTTAATACATATTCAGGAATATATATAAAGTCTCATATAAAGGCATTTACAATAAGAAAATGTAATAAAATATTCACTCAATTAAAAGTCTTTAGTGAAAACACTAGCCTTTGGTAAAGAGAGAAAACCTAAGATATTGTATCATATGTCACAGGAATGGTCCATTGAATAAAATTACTATCCAGAAGAATCTTCTCCACTCCACATTCCTAGAGCATTTCTACCCATGCCAAGCCCCTGACAAACTTTCTCCATTCAGAGCATGTAACCACTAATGAAGCAAATGAATTCTCTAGCTGTAGAGAGATGTAATATATAAAGGTTTCCACTGTGTCACAGGAGACACTCCTGGAAAGGGCACCCTCGAATCTGGTCAATGTAAGGAAAGCTGTTCAGCAGGTAGGCCATGGCAGATCTCAGTGACATAATCATTAGACCCTCCCTGAAATATCTCTTGCATCCTGGAGAGCCCTTGCTTCTTCTGTGATGTCACAAGTGTTGTCGTGTCTTCAACTGCACCTCCTATATTCCTTCAGTTCCTCTAGGGTTTACCGATTAGCCTTCTATTCAGAGTAAATAGCCATTTGGGAGGGAGAAGAAAGAGGATGACGATATCAGAGATGGGGAGAAGGAACCTTCCATTCTGTTTTGGTATAGAAAAAGGATGAAATACATGGTCCTTGGGAATACTCAGTGATTCCTGGGTAGGGGTTGAGTGGTTCCACTGAAGAGATCGCTTGATCTGAGCATTCCACATACGGTAATTGGGAGCTGTCATACTCTTAGAAGCAGCTGGACTTCCCTCGTTGTAATGGTTCCTGACAGTCAGAGTTTAAATCATTAATTTCTTTATTCCAAAAACCAGGTGGTGGGATGTGCACTGTTGTTTTCCTCAAAGCTCATGGCTTTATTATTTTTGTCCTATAGAAAACGGTGTTAAGGAAGAAGGCAAATACAAATATTGTGTCCTCAGTTTAGTATAAACTCCTCCATGCTTTGGATTCCTATAGTGCAGTTTGTGTCTGACACTGCCATCTGGGAGAGAGAAGAGCTTCTAGTTGAGACTTCATCATCTCAGTCTTTCCACTAGTATTACTCTGAATACCATTTCCTGACAGTTACCATTTAGATTTCTGAGTCAATATGTGTAATTAGATGGCAGATTTCTTTTCTTTAATTTCTTTCATTTTTTTTAATTTTAGAAAATTTTATTGCTTGTTTAATTGGATATTCCTATATTTGCATTTTAAATATTATTTTCTTTCCCAGTTTCCTGTCCATAAGAGATGTAACTGGTACCCCTACACTTCTTCTATAACCTCCCTTTGTGCACCTTGATAATTCCGTTTATCTGAGAGTTAAACCTAGGATGCACCAGGAACTTCTCCTTGCATTGGTTCCCACCAATCAATCCTCTGCCACATATGCAGTTGGAGCCATAGCTCTGTCCATGTACACTCTTCGAATATTTGTCTAGTAACAGAACACTCTGGTTTATTGGTATTGTTGTTCTTATAGGGTTAAAAGCCCCTTCAGCTCTTTTACTCCTTTCCCAAAATCTACCAACATATCGTCCGTTTTCAGTTCACTGCTATGCCACAAATATTCACTTCTGTATTTGACAGATTCTAGCTGTGTCTCTCAGGAAAGGTATATATCTTGTCCCTGGCAGCATCCACTTCTTAAATTCTTCAATCTTATCTGGTTTTTGTGCCATATATATATATATAATTTTTTCCATGTGGACGTAATGCTCGGAATGGGATTCCTTCAGGTTCTCCTGTAAATTCTTAGATATTTTTGTTCCCCTTTTAAAAAGGAGTGAAGTGTGCACATTTTGGGTATCCTTCTTAGGCTTCCTGTGGTCTGTAGTCTGCATCTTCAGTAATTTTAGCTTTTGTGGCAATATCTATTTTTGGTGATTCCATACCATGTGTGTTTTTCTGTGGTTGTGTTACCTCAGTTAGTATTATATTTCCTAGTTCAATCCATTTGTCTATGAATTTCTTGAAATCATTGCTTTTGATAGCTGAATAGTATGCCATTGTGTAGATGTACTACATTTTCTATACCCATTCTTCTGATCAGTGCCATTAGGCTTCCTTCTAGCTCCTGATATCATGAATAAGGCTGCTTTGAACCTAGTTGAGCATGTGTCTTATTTGCATGTTGGAGCATCCTTTGATTATATGCCCAGGATAGATATATCTGGGTTCTCAGGTAGTGCAATTTCCAATTTTCTGAGGAATCTCCAGACTCATTTCGAGAATGGTTGAACCAGTTAGTAATCCCTCCAAGGAAGAAGCATCATTCCTTTTCCTTGACATCTTTATCAACATCTTCTGTCTCCTGAGTGTTTATTTCAGCCATTCTTACATGTGTGAAGTGGAATCTCAGGGTTGTTTTTATTTACATTCCCTTGATGACTAAGTATGTTGAACATTTCCTCAGATGCTTCTCAGATGTTTGATTTTCCTCAGGTGAGAAATCTTTGTTAAGTTCTGGAACATAATTTTAATAGGGTTACTTGTCTGCATGATGTATAACTTCTTGAGTTCTTTGTATGTATTGGGTATAGCACTCTATCAGAAGGAGAATTGGTATAGACCTTTTCCAAACCTGTTCCTTGCTGTTTTGTCCTAATAGTGTCTTTTGGCAGGCAGTTTTCTACTACATTGAAGAACTGTCTGTTAGTAAACTAGAACAATGACTGGCTCCTTCCATCTTTCCTACGTGTTCTGAACAGTAATTGGGGAAACTAAACAACCATGTTATACCCCTACAAGCATGCCTTTCTATAGTGGTGTGTCTAGAGAGACCTATCAGTGATTCTGGGCATCTGACAAAGAAATGTAGGCTGGTGGAGTTTGCAGTTTTCATCCTATGTTCTTTAACTACAGGCTATGGTATTGTGAAGCCAAGATACACCATGTGCAGCTGTGAATATGCCTGGGAAGGCTGACACTTTGGATTTATGAAGCATTGCTAAGGGATCCTGAGGCAATCAGCACCTCCTGCTCATCAGAGCTCTGGGAATACTGACAGTCTTGCTTCATCTCTATATGAAGCTAGGTCAAAAGATCACCTGTCAGGTATGTTCTTGAATATCCTTCAGTGTACTAGTACTGGAGTGCAATGAAATACTATTCAGGAGAGGTGTGGGAAACATGGGCACTCGTCCATTAGAAATCCGAGAGATGAGTTGTATTCACATTCAATTGATTGTGTATGTTCCTGGTCTTTGACTTTGGTCTTGCAGATTTTTCTCTCATATTTCATTGTTCATGTGGCCAAGTTGTGGGGGAAGCACAACTCACAATTATTTTCCATTTTCCCATCCTCCATTGTGTGGTAATAGATATTAGTGAAACCCTTCACGTTTCATATTGTAGACCTAACTTTTCTTTCATAAGCTCTTCTCCATATCTCTACACCGTGTGTGTGTGTGTGTGTGTGTGTGTGTGTGTGTGTGTGTGTGTGTGTGTGTATGTTTCTGTTTCAGTGCTTAAATAGTTAGTTTGTATGCAAGTTTACAGAAACTTTGTACTGAAAGGAATCTATGTAAGTAATCTATAAACTGTGGATGGGGCAGCATCCCAATGTTCTCCTACAACATGGCCTTCTAGAAAGAGTAGCATAATCTGCAATAAAATAATATACTTGAAAGTAAAACTTGGAGGAAATGCACTGGCATGTCTACATTATCACTGTTAACTGTGACATTTTTCTCGTGGCTTCTGTGGCCAGACATGAAGGCTCTGAAGCAAAGTTGCATCCTGTTGATCTGTGAATAAACTGAAGGAGGCTATCAACTTGGTCACATGAAGCATATGAAAGGGGTTACAAGACAGTTTCAGGCCATTGTGACACTGCCCTCCCAATGGAAACATGGAAGTGTTGACAATCACAGAGTGGGGTCTCATGTCTGAACTTTGACACCTAGCTAGGCAAAGTGTAACCTGTCAGTTAGCTTCCTGAGTACCATCCACAAGCCAAGGATAGGCTCAGATGAAGCACCAGTAAAGATAGCTGCTATTCCTTCTGAGCTACTTTTCAGGGTAAGCGGAAGACCATTCAGCCTCTTGTGACATGGGAGATCAGAGTAATTAGTGGCAGACAGTGGGGACAAGTATGTGTTTTTCATTCTGGACCACCATAACTACATTTTCCTGGATACGGATTTGCTCATTGAAGTCTAGTGTCTCACATTGGTATAGGCCAATCTCTATGCAGTCTCAATAGCACAACTGGAACCAGGGTTCTTTCTTAATTACTGAGATTTACAGGCAATCATTTATTCCTTGTCATCTAGATTCATAAATTATTTTCTGGCTTCATATACACAAGGCATAGTATTCTTTCGCCCTCTCTCTCTGTGTATGTGTCTTTCTCTGTATTTCTGTCTCATTTCTCTTTCTCTGTCTGACTATCTGTCCTCTTTTTCAGCTTCCCTACAACAGTCTTTTCTAATGATAGCATATTTCATGTCAGTTTATGCTCTTGCTTCTCTCATAAACCCCAGTGTGTTCTGAACTTGCTGACTACTGGAGAACCACCATTAAAAATAGAAACGATGTCCAAATCTACTAGACTAGAACTTTAACAACTGAGAAGGCGTAGAATATTCAACAACTCCCAACAAGCCTAGGGACCAAGGATCATGTATGGAAGGAAAATTTTCAGAGATCCTAGAAATGCATCCCAGCCCACCATGGACTGGCTTCTCTTTACAGGGATTGCCAGCCTCAGGAGAAAGCTAACATGGGGCTTTAATAAACATGCATCATGTAATAATACCTAGTCTCTTCCCTTACTTTACCCTTCCCTGTCTGTATTTTCCTAATGGATGTTGTACATAAATGTAGTAGTGACTGCCTTTCAGGAGTATAGAAGTTGCCATATGTGGCACCCAAATGAAGAATTTGACTTTTCTTCCCTGGCTGAAGCTCCTTACTAATGATCTACAACATCTTTTTCCCTATGACTACTGCTTTGTTTTGTGTGTGTGTGTGTGTATCTGTCTGTCTGTCTGTCTTTCTGTCTTTGTCTCCGTCTGTCTGTTTCTTCCACATGGTACCTGTCTATACAGCAGTTTCACTTCTTAATTTCTCATTCAAAGATTGACCCATCATCCTTTCTCTGAGTGTTTGCTTTTGATGACTCAAATTACACCTGTGTTAATCAATGTACCTACAGTCAGAACTGAGTTCAACTGATCACATCACAACCAGCCTCATGGCTAAAATAAGTAATTTTTGAGGCTCTGAGGGAAGTTCTTATATGAATTTATATGTTTTTTTCTGTATTTTTTCTCCCTTTACCAAACTTTTGTAGACTGTGGATCTTCCCCAAGTCTTTGCTTAATTGTATTTATCTATGTACCTGGCCTACTGGGAAGACATCATTCCAACCCTCCAATATTACTTAGCAGGAGGAATAGATGAAGAATTTGGAGAAATTGGTCATTTAGCTACAGAAGATGTCCCTGAGATGGATTAACTGTGTCGAATCATCACATCACTGACAAGCTTTCTGAACTATGTTCTCAGTTTATTTTCTTCATTGTCATGATGAGTGTGCTCCCTAAGGTGGGGAGGACCATTTGTGGGCTGTGTTTGAAAATTGAGTCTTCACTATGGACGCATGAAGGTGGTAAAAAATACAATAGAACAGTGGTATTTCTGGGTTAGAAGGGATAGTGATAGAAAATCTTCCCTTGTGACTCAGGCAAAGATCCTTAAAAGGGCAACTTGGCTTGTTTATTTGGATAAGATCTAGTTAATGGGTAATTATGTTTTGTTGAAGGGGACTCTCTTCTGGATACTCTAATGTATGCTGTAATTTCCATGGTATTCTCTGTGATGTCACTAATGTTATGGAAACAGAAACTGCCCTTGTGGCATTTAGTTAGTACTTATTGGTTTACCCACACAAATGTGTTTCAGGATGATCAACCTATTTACAGAGAAAACAGAGAGCATGCAGAGAAAAAAGAGAGGAAGAAGAAATTAAAATACTTTCCTGTTATAGAAGGGAAAACATAAATTATCTGGTGTAAAAGGGTGAGTGAGAGCAGTGGGCTGGTCTTGAGGAGCATCCAAGAGGAGGTGATATTGGCTCAGGCCTTCTAGGAGTAGGACTTATGATCTGAATGAAGACTCCGGATTCCTAAAGAAGAGACCCAGTTTCAGAAATATCTAATAAATTTTTTGCAGAGAGCCAGGAATTTTCAAGCACGTATCTGGTCTACTATGTGTTCCTTAATTTTATTCGGAATGAGGAGGAATACCAAAATGTGCCACAGGAATAATAGCTTTGACTCTCAGGGTAGAGTATTGAATTTTATCTTCAGTGGATCCCTGGTCATGCCATTGCATTTTTATGATAAGAATGGAGACAGGGCTACTCCCCTAGACATGCATCAAGGTCTCTCACTCTTTGTCTTGAACTTACATGATTAAGGCTTGGTGGTCCTAAACACTATGGACTCCAGGACTTACCTGCATCCCATCAGATATGAACTGAATATGTCCTCCATTTTTTCATGTCTTTGCCAGATTTTTTTGTTAAGGGCCAGGGGGACTGCAGCAGGGAGTGAGGCCTATGTCCAGCGACTTTGGTTGGGAGAAAGAAAATAGCCAATAGGTCCTGATTCAAGAGAACTTTCCTCCTATTTCAGTGCTTCCAAGTGTCTGTAGACTTCCCCTTTCATCATGCTTCATTGGGGGACTAGCATTTTCTCTCCTGTGTCTGGGCCATTACTATGCATGTTCCCTTGTGTTTCTCTACAGGGTCTGTTGGGAAGGCATCATCCCAAACGTCCACCATCAGTGAGCAAGTACAACAGATTAGGAAGTTGGAGAAATTGACTAATGACGTCCAGAAGATGACCTGTGAGTTGGGTAAACTCCCAGGAATGCTGACTCATTGCACCAACAGCATTTGGACAAAAGAAAGCCATTATGCCCACGTCTTTGTTGACTGTCCTGACCCCTCTGTGTTAACCTCAGTTTTCTCACACCACAGGAGAATGCAACTGTAATGTCCTCATGTACAAACTAATTTTCTTATGTGCCTCTCAGAGGCAGAACATGAAGAAAGGATAGGAGTGTGTTAGGAAACTATTTAATTTCTCAGAAAAGCATAATCTGTGTTTTGAATAGCAGTCTTGGGATACGACAAGTAATATGTGAGCTCTTATCATGGATTTTAATAGACAGAGAACACATTTTCTGTACTCAGAGGAATACAAAAACTTGTCAGCTACAGAAGGACAGTAACTTAATCTTAGAGAAGTAAACAATTATTTATTTACTTTAAAGATTTATTTTATTTGATTTGTATGATTATTCTGTAACTGTCAGACACAACAAAGTGGGCATCAGATTCCATTATACATGTTTATATGCCACGATGTTTTTGCTGGGAATTAAACTCATGACCTATGGAAAAGCAGTCAGAGCTCTTAAATGCTGAATCATCTTACCAGCCTACATTACTTTTGATGGTGATGGTATTGATGATGTTGATGGTATTGATGATGATGATGGTGGTGATTATTATTATTATTATTATTATTATCATTATTATTATTGTTAAAATTATTATTATACTGCAACTCTAATGGATCAAGACTTACCCTCCTCCAATGCTCTTGCCCCTCTCCTGTCACAAGAAGAAACTACAATAAGGAAAACACCATCAGAGCTGCCCATCCTACCCAGCATTAAACAAAGAAATGATTTACTTTGACTTGGTTATGGAGATTTTCTTGTTGACTGGGCTCATAGCTTTAGACTTGAAGCCACGTAGACTATGGAAATGGGAGCTCCTTTTGGTGGAATCTGATTATCTTGGAGTAACTGGGATATAGTGAGCTAGCATAAGATGTTGGTCCACCAACTTATCCCTTTTTGAGAATAAAGTCTCCTGGGAACTGGGTAAGCAGGATAAGCAGGAATGGCTAACTAGCCAATCCAGGTGGGTAAATGTTTGTTCATTAGGTATACAGGGGGGGAATTTCATTGACTAAGTTGAATGTATCCCCTGTCCACTATGTTCTAAAACCATGCAAGGAAAGTTTTGTTGATTTTGTCTATCCTGTGGCCCAGCAAGTGTTTTTCATATTCTGTGTGCAGTTTCTTTCCTGATATGAACCTTGTGAAAATAGAGGGAGCCAAGGAAATCCACAGACAACAACATTCTACATTCTAGAAGATCAAGGCCTTCTCATAAAAAAAATCCTTTTATTTATGAATTCAGCAGTGAAGTAATTTGCAACCACTGGTCATGCAGCTGATATCTGGTAGACAGGCCTGTTGACTAACTATTCCATGGGACAAAGAAAGCATCAAAAATTAGCATGAGATAAAAAAAACTTAAAATTGAGTAAGAACTCTGATACCTAGCAGTAACTTATCCTTATGAGGGTCACAAATAACAAGAAGTATTATCTTGAACAAGATTTACTATGCTGGAATTCCCAATTGTTCAGATGTGCTTGAAAATCTGTCACAGAAGACTGTATTGTTATCATACTCTAGTCCAGAAAGACCATACCAAAAAGTATATTATTCTGTTTGCAGTAGAGTGTGGCAAGTACTTCACTTCACACATTTGTATGTGACGCTGAAATTAATGTTCTACATAGATGAAAGCATTCCCTCAATCCTAGTCTTAGTAATTTTTTTTAAAGTTTGGAAAATGTCTGAGAATTCATCAGTTCCACACCTGAACTGAAGTAACTGTACTCTGACTGTATACATAGAGGACATCTGAGTAGTAGTTAACATTTTTATTCAGTGACGTCTCCCCATGGATCTGTTTGAGCCTGAATAAGCATGCATAGTCATATTTTACCTAAGCGAATCATTTAGTATCTAAAACATTACAGGATCTCTCTGTTGTAAATATTTTCCTTTCACACAGGTGAAGGCAGGTTCATAAAGAACTGTATATCAAAGTTTGAAGATATTACATCATCCATAGATGAAAATATTTTCATTTACACAGATGAAGGAAGGTGTATCAAAGGCAGTATATCAAAGGTTTGTAGATATTACACCATCCTTAGATGTAAATATATCAAGAAGAATTGAGTAGGGCTACACAGAATGATCTAAGTATCCCCACAAAATTCTAAGGCAGGAGGAACAAGAAATCACTTTACTAGCAAATTTAAAATAATCTGATGCTATGGTATGTAGACTGTTAATAGATAATGGAATATCACCTAAAAAGCACATGCGTATATACAAGATGCAATTCAAAAATATCCAAAGACAGTTTGCAACCTATGTTTAGCAGAAAGAGATTGATTCCCCACTTTACAGATTCTGATCAGAACCACTGAGCATTAATAAAACTATATTAGAACTCACTTGCATATCATAAGACTGTATATCTAGGTAGTCAGGGCAAACATGACATTATGGAAGGATAGCCTGACCTTGCCAAGAATGGAGGGAATGCATTTAGCTGATGATTTCTGGCCATAAAACTCAAATGTCCAAAATCCAAGATGGATTTTGAATTACAGAACCATAAATACTTAATGAGTTTTATGACAAAATTTGAATCTAAAGTCTCTGAAAATCTCAAAAAATTATTTATCATTGAGCTTTGAATCCCTATGGAGATTGGAGGATATTATGAGTTTAATCTGTGTCCCAGAGGTATAAGTAAATGGTGCAATTTGAAGTGATTAGATATGTTAAAGAGGCATGCAAAACAAAAGAGGCCATGGTTTCTTTGAAGAAGTGTGCTTATCCAACATGTAGCAGGAGTTACCATGGAGTCACCTAGACACACACACACACACACACACACACACACACACACACACACAAACACACACACACATCCTACTAATAAGTGCCTTCCTCTGTGCTGTTGGGGCATGCTGAATTGATCCAAGTTATGAGCTGTATACTCCACAAGTAAGTCAAACCCAATGTCAATGAAAGAATATAGAATTCCTCCTCCTTTCTTGGAAAAGAATTCTGTGCATGAGCAATACTTACATTTTAAACTTTAGAGGAATGATTTGAAAACAGTAAAAACTGAATCCCACTTTGAAAACATTTCAGAGATGTCTAGTGACTCGATTTTGATTTTATGCAACTGCGGTTGCTCAGTTCTCTTGATTGTAGGATTGAACCAGGTCATTACTAGTCATAACTCTGTAGGGACACTAAGAGATTTAACAATTCTTCAAGTTGAAAAACCCAAGAAACCATACTGGAACAGCTTAATTCACAAGGGAGAAACTTGTGCTTGGGTAAATCCAGCACCTAAGACTGAGCAGCTGGTTCAAAGCCAAGGAGAAACATTGTTTCTAAATAAGGACTTCCTAATGCAGAACCTGTTACTAAAATGAAGAATGCTAATGGCTTCAGGAAATATGCAGGAAGAATTTGAATGATAGAAATTATATACTATTAATTTAGTGGTACACATTGAGCGGACAATTTTTAAAATCTTAATGTCCTTGGGAGTGAAATTATTTGAGCTGAGTAAATGCTGTAGCCCAGGTAGGAAGGGGAAGTGAGATTCCATTCAGACATTGGGATTCCCTTCACACTGAACATGAACATGAGAGGGTTTCAAAGAAGTGTTTAAGCTCATTAAAAATTGCTGGGCATCCAGGAGGAGTTTCAGAGGGTCAATTCATTCTTGTTCTGAGGGATTTTCAAGTTTATTATTCGAAATCATTCAAAAGAAATTCAAAATCTAGAAACCAAATTCTGTACATGTCTCATATTAACCTTGGAAGTCCTTATTAGATCTAATCATGTGGCTGTTTATGTATGGGCCACATGTGGGGCACAGTCTGAATGAGTGTTATTTCTTCCTCTGTTCTACACTTTGCATCCCTATCCTCTGCCAAGGGTATTCTTGTTCCCCTTTAAAAAAGGAGTGAAGCATTACATTTAAGATCTGTATGGTAAGAACTTCAAGCCTCTGAAGATAGAAATTGAAGAAGACCTCAGAAGATGGAAAGATTTCCCATGCTCATGGATTGGCAGGGTTAGTATAGTAAAAATGGCCATTTCACCAAAAGTGATCTGCAGATTCAATTCAACCCCCATCAAAATACGAATCCAATTCTTCAGAGACTTACACAGAACAATTTCCAAATTCATCTGGAATAACGAAAAATCCAGGATAACGAAAACTTCAACAATAAAATGACTTCTGGGGGAATCACTATCCCTGAACTCAAGCAGTATTACAGAGCAGTAGTGATAAAACTGCTTGATATTGGTATAGAGACAGACAGAAAGACCAGTTGAATAGAATTGAAGACCCAGAAATGAGACCACAAACCTATGGTCACGTGATTTTTGACAAAGGAGCCAAAACCATCTAATGGAAGATACCATTTTCACCAAATAGTGCTGTTTCAATGGGAGGTTTGCATGTAGAAGAGTACAGATCGATCCATGCTTATCACCCTATAGAATGCTTAAATCCAAGGGGATTACGGACCTCCACATCAAACCAGATCCACTCAAACTAATAGAAGAGAAAGTGGGGAAGCAAGTCGAACACATGGGCACTGGAGAAAATTTTCTGAACAAAACACTAATGGCTTATGCTCTAAGATCAAGAATCGACAAAGGGGATATCATAAAACTCCAAAGGTTATGTAAGGCAAAGGACACTGTTAATATTTCTTTTTTACATAAGTGTTTTGCCTGCTTTAAGTGCTATGCACCATATGCATGCAATTCCCACTGAAGCCATTTGGGTGAGAGAATTCCACATGGAATTGGGTTATCTTTTTGGTTCTATGCTTAGCAAATGCTCAAAATGAATGAGCTAAGTTTCCAGCCCATGTCCATGACTTTATCCTTTCTTTTGTACTCTCTTAGTTGAACTGGATCAAACTCAAACAAAAGTTTTAGGATACCTACAGGAGTACATATATGGTGTAGACATGGTCATTTTCTAAACTGCCAGTCATCCATGTAGGTTATTTGTATATACTGCATTATAATTCAGCATCTCTGAACTCTCAAATCTCATCCTTGGTGACAAAAGAGATTTGACCCATCAGATGTAATGAAGAAATAAAACTCATCATGTGGTGAAAGTGGAAAGGAAATCACATTGATGTATCATAAATGCACTGCTAAGAGCAAGATCAGACTATTCTTTGGGGATGCAGCCTGCAGCTGAGACAACAGACATTTGGTGGAAAATGATGCAGTTCAAAAATGGGGAGGGAGAAAGGTAGTTGATATTGTTCTAATAAATTTCACAACATTTAAAATGCGTTTTTTCTAGATCAGTAAATGACTGTTCTAAAGCAACTCTGAAGTGAACTTTTGAGACCAAACATCAGCCTGAGAATTAATGTGTGAAAGAATTAATTCTGTGTCTCCCCAGACTGTTGCTTTGAAACTAAGAGTCAAAAGTATCCATTCTATGAATGATATATAAATATATACACATTATAGAAGGATGGATAAAGAGTTTCTTCATTTCCAACAATGAGGGATTAAGCAGGTGAATTGGGTCAGTAATAAAGGTAATTTTTGCTGACTCTTGATATCTGAAATCCTTCCCTAGAAGACCCATGATTGAAAGAAAGAACAAACTTCAGACAACTTGTCTCAGATTTTTATATAGTTCAGTTTTCCTAGTCTTGGTCAACAAAAGGAAATACATCTGGTTTTCCAATTCTTGTTTATCCTGCAATTCTTCTACATGATGCACTCATGTAAATATATTACTGTGAATTGACAGATTACTCTTTCTATTTTTATTCTGTTGCCAAGAATTATAAAATAAGAACTGTATCAAAGCTTCATATGAAAATCATGCTAAGGGAATGTGGCCATTGGAAATTTGTAACTGAGCTGAACCTCTTATTAGACAAAAACAGCTCTAAAAGTTCTTCTCTGGATTCCTGGTGCAGAAGCCGGTATTCCCTAACAGAACATAAAGGATGAATCTCTCTGTAGAGAGAAAAGGAGTTTGTCACAATTATCAAGTCTATGGCCCTCATAATTTAAGAATGGCTGGCTATTTGGAAAGTCCTAGAATCCATTAGTTTATTGATCCAAAAGGCTAGCTGTCTCATTTGTTCATTAGTATATGGATAAATCTTCAGAATGCAGGTTCTAATGTCTGTGAGTGTTTAGTAGCAATGTGAGTGCAAACAGGAAAAAGGAAAAGTATCTTTCTTCCATGTTTTCTATGGACTCAAGTAGAATGCATGGTTTAGAATACATTGGGATTTCGATTCTCAAACAGACCAGTATCTTCAACTGAACTTACTTTTCTGGGAAGCTGCAGCCTGTAAGCATGGCTCATGTGTTTGTGAACTGCAAGATCCAATCTGGGAAGGCGGTCCTGTTCATCGATTCCCACCTGTAACTTTTTGCAGCAATATGCAAGAAATTCTCAATCATCTCCCATTAAAACACGGTGTTCTGGGACTTGTAGACATGACAGCCACTAACAACACCAATGCGATTCAAAATTACTTACAACAGCTCAGTGGAGTGAGAATAGTTCCTTGGGTCTTCATAGGTAAAGAAAGACTGCATAGGCAGACACAGTGATCTAATCTCCCTCCAACAGAATGTGGACCTGATGACGTGGCTGAAGCAGATTGGAGCTCTGCAGTTAAGAAAGGGATGGAAGTAAAAACCCATGCTGACAGCAGACATTCAGTCATGCTGAAGCCAGTGCACCTCAGAGATTATGTGCATCATGGAGGATGTCAGTATTTTCTTATGATTGGAATTTTCAACAAATTGGTTTTATTCTATTCCTCAGTGCTAAAATTTGATGCTGTTTGCCTGAAACCATGGTGTAGGGAAGCCTATCAGATCACACAGGATTGACTATCCATTCTTCATGTGCTGATATGTCTCTACCTCTAAGCCCATATTTTACAATCCACTGAATCTAAATCTCCAGTAAATCATTTACTGTTTTTCTACCATGCTGATCTGCTGAGGTGATTTTGCAGAAGTACTCATCCTAATGATTATTAAAACAATGAATACTGTGAAATTGTTTATGATCTACACACTGGCCTTTCCCTCCCTCAAGCATGTACTTCTGTATTTACAACTCTCAGTCAGTGTTCTCAACCTTTCCCCACCACAACCCACAGAAGTCCACACTTGAATGAGGATGCTGTCTGAAAAATAGATGAAGAGCTTTAGCAGTGTTGTTCCTCACTATAGCAATATTAACATAGTCAGCAGACCATATGATGAATTCAGTTCTTTTCAGAAACTGTTTAATTGCCAAGAAAATCCCAAACAGTTGTGAGTTGATTCTAGTTAGAGTCCCAGAAAAGTCAAATATGAAATGCAAAATTTCAGAGCTCTCCTTCAAAGATTGTCTATGAAAGAAATTGCTGGCATAACACTGTCCTAAACTACTTATTCCATTCACAATTTTACCTTTTGCTTTGATGTCTTGCAATGATGTTTATTAATCATGGAACTGCAGGTCTCTTCTCTGGTCTCCAGTGTGAAGGATACATTCCTAAAAAAATGTATCTGCAGATGACTAAAAAAATAAAAATAAAGAATAGATCTTGATTAAAGTTCTGTGTCAAGATGTAACATCCTACCACAAAGATCAGATTAGAAGTACATTTGACATACATATGTATATGTGTGTGTATGTTAAATCAGTCTTGTATGTCTGGTATTTTAAGAAAGCTTACCTTGTTGAAGATTAGTTTTAATGTCGTTTTTAACCTGTTCACAAGGATTTTATTGAGAATATGTGTTTATCGGTGTATATTAGTCTGTAATACACAGTCTTCCTCTCTTTCTGTCTGTCGTCTGTAATTCTTTCACCCTTTCTCTGTACCTTTCTGTTTACCTCATTTTACCCCTGCCTCAGTTTCTCTCTCTTGTTCTCTGTCAATTGTTGGATAATACCAGATTCAAAATGGAATTTTAATGTATTCAATCCTTTTGTCCACTTTATGGAAACGTCTAAGAAACTTTTAATGCTCTTTGAAAGTCTAATCAAATTTTTAAACTGAATACATGTTGTCCTATGATATTTTAGGAGGGACATATTAAATGTCCGACTCTTTGTCATTGTTCAGTATAGTGCTGTTGAAATTATGCATATTGAGGTGATTTAATATTGGTACATCCAATACATCCAGGAAATATTTAATGCTTTAAAAATATTCTAGATTTGGGACTGTAAATACGAAAAAGTGTTTTCTCCAAGTCTCCTCTATTCTCTTTAATTTTGTTAATTCTATCCATTCTTTAACTAACTTGGCCAGAGGTAAAGACAATCTTGTTAATACTTTCCACGAATGAACTCTTCCTTTCATTCATTATATTGTTGTTCTCATTTTATTGATTTCAGCCATAATGAGTTGGATATACATGTTATACCCCTTCTACAAGGCTCAAAGGCCACCTTGAAACAAGGAGCAAAGAGACTGTATGTGCCCAAAATGTAGGGGTGATCATAGAGAAAGCATGTCTTCTGTATACGCAGAATGTTCACCTCATGACACATAGCAGCTGTGGTTCCCTGCACAGCTTCAAGCCAGTCAACCGTCCAGAATGCAGTGAAAATGCCTGAAAGTTGTTACTCCTAACTGACTCACTATGGACAGTTAATGTCTTCTGTTGGTGGGTTGAACGACTTCTGTAAGGGATCATCATGAGATTATTAAACAGTATTTTAAAATAGAAGATATACAAAGGTAGGATTCAAAGAAATATAGTGATGTAGGTAAAATAAATGTGAAAATTATCATCTAAATATTTTGGTGGAAATTCTCAAAAAAATAAAACAATTAACGTATACAGCTTAATATTGTGTACAAAGAGAATATTTTTTATATAGGGATGTTTCATAAAGTGACCTTAATGAATTCTGTTAGTTACAACAGATCTGCCAATTCTGTGAGTTTAGTGAGAGCACATTACATGATTTGATCTTAGTAAATTTAAAGTGGCTATTTTCAAATATTGCAAGCGTTTTTTTCCATGTACACGTTCAACAATGGGCTTCTATTAATCATAATGAAAAGACTAAAACAATGTATATCCAGAAAAAAAATAATTGGGTACATATCTAAACAAAAAATTCACAATTGAAGAAACTTAAATGACTAAGAATCTAATGCAAAATATATATCACCCATATACATTACAAAACTGCAAATCAAAATTATTCTGACATTTTTTATCCCTTTCAGAAACCTTAGTTTAATAACACATGAGCCAACTTATCATACTGTGTTATGAAGAGAGGAGAATATTGCTTTTCTCCTGGTGGGAATGCAAACTTCTACAGCAACTTTAGAAATCAGTATGATGTTTCTTCATGAATGTAGAAATGGATACACCTAAAGATATAACCCGAGGATATATATCCAAATGTTGATTTATTCTAGTATAAAAACTCTTGATAATTTGTATATATTCAAGTTGTTCTTTAACAAATAAATGAATAAGGAAAATATGGTGCATTGACAGACTAGAAAAAGGAAAGCATGTAATTTTCAGGACAGTGAATGGATCTTGTGAAAGTCATCATAGATGACTTAACCCAGATCAAAAAGGGAAAGTGGGGTACTTATTCATTTTAATCTGAATGTTAATTCAGCAACCTGTGTACCTGTATGATCAGTTTAGTGTCCTCTGTCCTCATTTCGGGAAGTACAAGTGTACATATGAATTGCTGAGGGACACTATCAGGAACAGGAATGTCAAATGTGAAGAGAGAGGGAAGAGGGCGACAATGGAGGGAATATAGAGATGTACAGCTAAATTGAGTGAAATTTCAGTCATTCAGTGGAAACCTAATGGAGTAGAAACACTTTTTTTAATTTTTGTCATGGTTAATAACGATTTATTATAGACACAGGGAGAGAAGATAAAAAATTGATTGGGTTTAACTATGTAAATTAGCAATATTAAGTACATTTCAAAAATTATGAATGTCAGCTTTCAGAAAGCCCATAGTATAGATTATGACTGTATCGTCCTTAAGGAGTAAGATGTGAATGTCTGTGCCGGAAAAATAAATGTATTATATTATAAACATTATATGTGTACAATAATCTATTCATTTGTTTACATTTCAAATGTTATTTACCCTACTTGTCTTTCTTCCTTGAATCACCCAATCCATTCTGATCCTCTTTCTTTCTAAGATGCTTCTCCCCTATCTACATGTCCACTTCCACTTTAGTCCTCTACTATCCCCTTCTCTGGGATATGACGTCTCCACAGGAACAATTGACTCCCTTCCCAGAGATGGAAGATTAGGCAGTTGTCTTCTCCATATGCTCTACGATCTATGTAGCAGAAGCCATGAACTGAAACAAGTATACACTTGTTTGTAGTAAATATCCTGAGCCTCTGAAGGGTAAACTTAATTGATAGTGTTGTTCTTCATATAGGGCTCCAATCCCCTTCAGATCCTTCAGGCAATCCCCTAACCATTCTTTTCTGGCTCTCTGTTTCTGTCAAATGGTTACTTGTATGTGAGTCTGTCACCGTCCGGTGATGGCAAAGCCCCTCAGAGGACAGACATATTAGGGTCTTATCTGCAAGCACATCTTTACATCAGGAATAGACTGAGGATTTGGAGTCTGTGAATGAAATGAATCTTCTATTCAGGTTGTCTCTGGATTGCCTTTCCTTTAGTCTCTGCTGGTTTTTTGTCTTTGCATTTTGTTAGACTTTGGACATTTATAGGTTAAAGATTTTGAACTGTGTGGGCATCACCTACTCTTCACAGGTGGGCATGTCTAGCTACAGGAGGCAGACTCTTGTGGTTCTATCTCTTTTATGCTTAGTATTTCAACTACCATCATACCAGGAAATATATGGGACCTTCTTGCATCCTGGCCTCTGCGACGTTTCTGGGTATACCCAAGTTCACCATGCACCACTTATGTTTATTGTTATTTATTCCAATTTTCCTCTAGGTTTCTCTCTTTTCTCTTTATATTGTTTCTACTCTCTCCATTTTGTCCATCCTTCTCTACTTCTAGCAAGGTCCCTCAATCACTCGGTCTTCCATTATCATTTTGTTCTCACTTCTAAGAGGGTTGCAAGAATCCACAGTTTGGCCTTCAAACATTTTGCCCTCCATGTGATAAATGATTTTTGTATTGGGCATACCGATCTTTGGGGCTAACATCGACATTTCACTAAGTACATCCCATGTTATGTCCTTTTCAATCTCTGTTACTTCACTAATTTCCAGGTCCATTATTTTGCCTACAAAGTTCTTGGTTTCCTCATTTTTAATATCTGAGTAGTATTTATTTGATTAAGTATAACACAGTTTCTGCATTTATTCCTCAGATGAGTTGACGTATATCATGATTTTATTCCAATATTTGACTAATATAAGTGAGGCTTCCATGAAAATGTCAAACACAAGTCACTCTTATATGTGGATCATGTGTGAGTATTTGTGTTGTAGTGAGTGGTAATGCTGTGTCTTCAGGTAATGCTATGTGCAATATTCTCTGAACCTCCATCTTGATATCCAAAGTGACTTTACATATAGCAATCAGTGGAGGAGTATTCCATTTTCTCTACATCCTAGCCTACTCTCTATGGCATTAGTTTTTTGTCTTAGTCACACTGATTGGTGTAATGTAGACTCTCAAATTTATTTCAATTTGCATTTTTCTGATAACTAAGGATGTTGAACATTTCTTGATATGTTTCTCAGCTACTGAGATACCTCAGTTGAGAATTCGTGGTTTAGCTCTCTAACCCAGTTTGAAGTTGGGTTACTTGGTTGTGTGGGAGTTTCACTTTCTGAATTATTTGTATATTTTTTTTTATTATAGCACTCTACCAGATAATGGGTTGGTTAAAGTCTTTTCCAAATGTGTAGATTTCTGTTTCATCCTATTGGCAGTGTACTTTGCTCTAAAGAAAAATTTGAGATTGATGAGATTTCATATATTGACCGGTGATCTTAGAGTCTGAACCTTTGGTATTTATTTCTGAAAATTTTCTTCTGTGCAAATGTGATTTAGGCATTTTCTGACACTTTCCCTTCTGTTGGTTTCTGGAAATATTTTTTTTTATAGATTTCCTTAATGCACTTGAAATTGAACTTTTAAGAAAGAGATAGAAATGGATCAATTGGCACTCAGCTATATCCAGACCAACAGTTAGGGTAGCATCTTTTCTTAAAATGCTTTCTGTTATGTAAACATACTTAGTCATCAGGTAAATGCAAATAAAAACAACCCTGATATTCCACCTCACATGAGTCAGAATGGCTAAGATCAAAAATTCTGGTGACAGCAGGAGAGAATTTGGAGAAAGAGGACCATTCCTTCATTGTTGGTGGGATTGCAAACTGGTACAACCTCTCTGAAAATCTGTCTTGAGTTTCCTCAAAAATTGTACATTGCAATGCCTGACAACCCAGCTATACCTCCTCTGGGTATATACCCAAAAGATGCTCCAAAATACCACAAACACACATGTTACACTATGTTACTATCACGCTTATTCATAATATTCAGAAGCTGGAAATAACCCAAATGCCCTTTACCAGAGGAATGGATACAGAAAATGACATATATTTACACAAAGTACTACTATTCAGCTATCAAAAACAATGAGTGCATGTAATTTATAGTGAAATTGATGGACCTTGAAAATATCATCCTGAGCGATGTTTCCCAATCACAGAAAAATTACAAAGTATGCACTCATTGATAGGTCGATCTTACCCCAAATGCTCAAATTACCTAAAATACAATGCAAAGACCATGGGAAACTCAAGGAGAGAGAAAACGCAGATGATTCACTACTTCCTTAAAAGGGTAACTAAAACATCCATAATAGGTGTAGGGAGGCATTGTTTTTAGGAACCTGAAGGAATGGCCATTCAGAGTCTGCTGGACATGTACCTCCATTTATATATATATATATATATATATATATATATATATATATATATATATATATACATACATATAACAAAACTTGATAAGTTTGATGAAGCTAAGAAGTGCATGCTGGCAGGAACTGTATAAAGATCCCTCCTGAGAGACACAGCCTGAGCATGTGAACACAGAGACGAATACCAGCAGCAAATCACTGAACTAAGCATAGGACACCCTTTGGAGGAATTAAAGGTAGGACTGAAGGAGCTCAAGGAACTTTCAACTCAAAAAAAAAAAAAAAAAAAAAAACCAAAAACAAAACCTCCCAGCCAACCAGATCTTCCAGGTACTAAACCACAACCCAAAGACTATACATGATCTGACCATAGGCTCCAACTCTATATGTAGCAGTGAATAGCCTTGTTGGGGCACGATTGTGAAGCCATTGGTCCTACTAAGGTTGAATGCATCATGTAGGGGAAAGTACGGAGGGGTGCTTTAAGGAAGGGAATGGATGTGGAGGGGACAGCCACATTGTAGAAGGGGAGGGGGAGAGGTTTGAGATGATAAACTGGAAAACCAGAAAAGCAATAAAATTTGAAATTTTAATAGTAAATACCCAATTTAAGAAAAAATGGAAAAAAGTGTAATCTTACACGTCAAAAATCTTACTCTACATAAAATAGGTTTTGATATTTTAAAATATTTATTTCCTATGGAGGATAATATTGTGTATGCACATGGAATTCAAGTGCTCAGCACTATATTATCTAGTTATATGGAGCCTGAGAACTGAACTCAGATGTTCTAGAAATATCTTTCAGAATAATTTAAAAAGGTTTTTGAACTATTTCTACATTTATCTGACAACTCTTTATTGACTACGTCCAATTTCTGTTAAAAAGATACAGAAAAGTACTTATTGTTTTTGAAACATTTTTACACATATTCCAGCACTGACTCAATATGAAGAAGAATGGATATTATAAGGTATTATAACCTATTGTCTTCTATAAAAGTAAAATGTGTACCGATTTGTTTATTGAATCATTGATTTTTTTATTGTATGAAATATAAAAATCTGCATTTGCATGCCATTATCATTTACATAAAATATTAATTTAATTGATTGTAATATGGCCCATTTGTAGTGGACCATGGGAGAAATGTAAGGATTGCTGTAAAGCATACAGTCTCCTCTTTGTTAAGCTTGGTATGTATCAAAATATATAAAAAAGAATGGTAGAGTTACTGATATTCATATGTAAAAACGAAGTACTTACATATGGTGTCCTATGCTGTGGAAATTATAAGCAATTCAATATTTAAGATTATTAATATTTAAAGAAACAAAGTTATGTTAGATTGCTTTTAATGGATGTCCTTTTTAGGAGATAATTGGGCCTTAGTAACAAATGCCCACAAATATGATACACTGCTATGCTTATTTTTTTTAAATTAATAATGCCAGGATTAGGCAAATGCTGGATGAAGTTTCATTCACTATACCTCTGTTTAGAGATTGGAAATGTTAGAGATGAAAAGGGTTATCTTCGGTTCCTTATTGAATTTTATTTAATTAAATGAATGTTTTCAAAAAGAAATATTAAAAATATAGCCATACCTGAACAGATTTTTGTAACTGGTTTTTGTTAGTGTTCTCACTCTGTGTAATTTCACTATTGGATCAAGCAATATTGTTAGTATATATGAGTCATTCATCACATTAAATCATCCACTAACCTGCAGCATGTTAAAATTGACAACATTCATATTGAAACCTGTATCAACTTTTAACTTTATTTCCTTTTCTGCCCTAATACAATTTGATGCCATTTTTCTAGTATTTACCATTGGTTTATAAATAAACCTGTTTATGTAACACACTCAGAATCACTAGTAAATATCCGTCAATAACTTTCACTCAATATGAAAGTTCAGGTCTTTTACACTTTTTGTTTACAATTGCATGAAGCACTTCCCTACATGAGGTCTTCTACAAGCCCTGCTTTCTTTTCCAGAAGCGTTCTACCTATGATTCCTCTCACATAGACAGCTTTCAGTTCTAGGACTGAGTAGAACTAAAACTTTGTAAAAACTTTGTTTTCTTGTCTAAAGTTTCAATGGAGCAAACACTTGATACATAATTTATTAGGGGAAAAATAGAACATTAATATTTTCACAAATATAGAGCAACTATAAAATGGTTGATGTTGAAAATGGTACTGAAAATATTGAAGGGGATAGTGATCATATTGGTAACAGAGAAATAATAGTTACCGGTATGAGAACAATGTTAGTGAAGATAAAAAATGATTCTTCGTGATTAATTTTCGTGAGAGCACATGAGGATTTGTTATAGACTTAAATATAGTGATAGGATTTGAGGTAGAATGCAGAGCAGGGTGGAAAGTAACTGAAGATTTGAACTTGGAGACAAAGTATGATGTTTTGCATTTAAGTAACAAAGACAATATGATGGGAGAATTTGACAGATTAATGTAAAGGAAGTTAAGTATTTAATGTCTGTTAACTACCTGAGGGGAATTTTCAAATAGACATTTTATTTTAAAGATTATTGCTGATAAATCTCCCTTTAGGTATTAAAATATGAACATAATTCACATTTAAAATTTTGCTTCATATAAGAAGATATTTTCACATTTTAATACTAGTTATTTCATGATAGATGATTCTGAGTATGTGTTATTTGTCTACTTTTTATCTGTGATCTTTCGTCTTTGTAATTATGTCTGTCTGTCTGTCTGTCTGTCTGTCTGTCTGTATGTATGCATCTAGTTATCTATCTATCTATCTATCTATCTATCGCTCTGATCTATCACATATAGCAATCCATTTGTTATATTTTCTACCTTACGTAGGTCTAGTATCCTGAAATTTTATCACATGACGGAAAAACTAATTAGATATGTCACATGCTAAAACATATATACAGTGACATTACTAAATTAAATCTTTGAGTTTTTATGAAATAGATGAGGATATTTGATAGTATAATAATTAACTACCTACATTGAATCTATTTTCTGAACTGTGATTTTAAAATGAATCAATATTTATAAAGCAGCATTTAAAATTCTAGTGTACTAATGTATTTACCAATAAAGTTACATAAAATTAGAAATTAGAGTGCATATGTATGTTACATATTTATATGTATATACATGTACATATACACATACAAACATATATATATATATATATATATATATATATATATTTGTGTCCACATAAACACATATATGCATATACACATGCACACACGTATAAAGATATATACATATGTCCTTATGTACACATCCACATATAGACATATATACACATGTACATACATATACACATGCTTCTTCAAAGTAAAAACCTTGCTTTTAATAGAATCTGCCTAGGCCTAACATATATGGTTTAGCCAAAGAAGAGAAAAATGATGTTATTGCTAAATGCCTCTTTCTGAGTACTCATTTTTGCTTGTTTAACACGATGATTGTTTTAGCGATCTGACTTCAATGTACTTGGGTTTTGAAATGATGTCCTTTGCTTCTCTAATTCACTCATACACGTAGTTTTTGCTTTCTTCAAAGAGCTTCATCATCTAGTGAGGACATAATCAAATATCATTATTTATTACGTATATAATCTGCAAAATTACTTTTTTCCTATTACATCATTTTGCTCCATCAAAAATTTATTTAGTTATCAGAACATTAATTTTTTAAATACAGGAAACAATAGTGAGAAAAAGTCCTTTTTAAAATAAGATAGTAATGGAGTTAAAATTCAAGTTCACATAGTATATTGCTCCAAGCCATTTTTAAAAATACTTGCTGCCTTGAGTCACCAAGTTCAATAAATTGTAACTATTTTGTTAGTAAAATATAAAACAAAATATAATCTAAGGGACGTAAATTAATAAGATAGAATTACAAATTGTTTTTCCACTCACATATTCCCTTCTATATCTTTACATTTAACATAGAACTAGAGGTTTGGGGATTTAGCACAGTGGTAGAGTGCTTGCCTAGTAAGAGCAAGGCCCTGGGTTTGGTTCTCACCTCCAGAAAAAAAAAAACAAACAAACATAGAACTAGAAAAAAATTAAAACCTCTAACACAACTTCCCACCTCACTGGGATCATTGTTTGGAATGGAATTATTTAGATGAAAAGTGAAAAAAAAATGAAAGTATGTGACGCTGCTAGTAGATGCTTGAAAAAACATGAATACTAATGTTGAGGTTCTACAATAAACCTGACTTATCCCTACGACTAGATGGTGTGTGCTTTTGGCCAAACAGAACAGGAAATTTAATAGATGAGCTCTTTGTCTTACACACAATATTTTGTAAATTTGCTTAAAATCATAGTTTTGATAATTATCTTAACCAAAGACAGAATCAGGCTTATATATTCAAAAGCACCTTGTTGTCACCTTTTGTTAACTAACTGTATTTTATTTCATACAAGAGTAAGAAAAAGTAACTGCTATTGAGTTGGTTTTAAGAGTTTGCAGTACCATTAGAGCTCATTGGTTGTAAGTGTTTTTAAACTTTTTATATTGGAAACATGGTCAAAGGATTTACACTGTCTTGATTTTTCTCCTCTGATCATATATTGGATTACCCATTTCAACATTAGTGGCAATAGCTGTAAATGATTGGAATAATCTCTATCCTTCTGAGGAGAAAATGATGTACAGGATTACTCAGCTACAGTAATATATTTGTAGAAGCAGCAAACATTTCAAACATCTTATATATTTCCAAGGAAAATCTGGCTATAAAGACTGTGACATACAAATAAAGGAGCAGCAACAATACTTGTGCATCTTGAGTCTCTGCTGATCTTCAATTCCCTGAGAGAAGCATCGCATAGAACTTCTCTGTCTCCAGGCTACTTACAGAAGCCTGGCTATTCTACCAGTTTGTGCCACTGATGCTGTTTTCTGTTTGTTAGGACAACTCTACAGAACTGAACAACTAGTGTATTCATGAAATGTTTCTAATGGAACAAGCTGCCTATTCCTACTTGAGAACTGAAATTCTGCTCTCCAGACAACAGAGATGGGAGTTGCTCCAATGAACCTTTCTAAACAGGGCCACCAACCCCACCCCACAATTCTCCCCATCTTTTCTTTTACCTCTGGTGCCGGGAGGGCTACAGGGAGGTTAAAGCTTTTAGGAGTCATCAGGAAATATTGATATTTGGAAAAAATAAAGTTTTAGTTTTAAGAGTTATCAGCTGTGGGCTCTACTTGGGGTGTAATATCACTCAGTTATTTGATGTATGCTGCAAGGAAGGACCCTGAGGATGACAAATTAACAGCAAAAAGACAGGTATTTTCTGGTCCTGCATATCAGTGTATATAAGGTTTTTTATCAACAGTGATAAGAAGCAGAAGTTTTGGGGTCTGGGAGGAGAGAGAAGGAAGATGGTTACTATGTGTAAAATGCAAGGCATCTCATTCAAAGAGATCTGGGTAAGAGAGGGAGTGACAGGTACAAACCAGAGAGGGTGAGCACTTTACCAAAAATTGTAAAGTGCTAGGTTTTGTGCTGCATATATTTTGATACCAAACCAAATCAAAGAAAACAAAAAAAAAACAAATAAAGAACCATGAGTGTGTATAAAGTTCTGCTGGAAGAACTTTGTCTGAGGTTCTCAATATTCAACATTACATAAATAATCTAAAGTAAATGATGATCGCTCACTCATGGAGCAGGCCACCAAGTAATTTTGGCAATAGTACTTTGAAACAGCATTGAATCCCACAGCAAGTGTTCATTGCACAATATGTGGGAAATATTTGCATGCTTTTTTTCATTGGGAACCAAGCTCTGGTTACATGTGTGTATGCATTTGTGTGAACATTCACCTTCGGGAGGTCCAGGATCACTGACCATTGTTTTCCTGCTTCAAGGACAGCACTGACAGCAGTGACTCATAATAAGCTGTTGTCCAGTGAATGAAGAAGGAAGTGGGGGACTAAATACCAATCAAAGAGTACACATGGAGGTATCCATGGCTTCAGCCTCATATATCGAAGAGGAGGGCATTGTCCATCATCTATAAGATGAAAGGTCTTGGTCCTATGAAGTCTGGTTTCCCTAGTGTAGGGAATGCCAGAATGTTGAGGTGTGAGTGGGCAGGCAGGATTGGTAGCAAGCTCACAGAATCATGGGGAGGGTGGATGGGAGAGAGGTGAACCAGGAAAGTGTATAATATTTGAAATGCAAATACATAAAATTTCCAATTAAAAAAGAAGGAAATAAGTGAGAAAGGAACAGGAGACTTACCTCAAAGAAATGTGAGAGCTTCAAGATGCTGGTTTAAGTTAAAAGATTCAAGAATCTTTGTTATGTATGAAAGACAAGGGTCAGCAGACTATAGCATTTCATGTTTTTAAAGAAAAGTAATTGAAATAATAGTTCCATTTTCTTTTATGAACACACAAAATTATTGGAGAAAAAAAATAGACAGCTGGTTTTATTGATTTAAGAATCATTGGCATATCTTCCAACATAGCTTAAACCACTCTCAGAAAGATTTTTATGGGCTAAGACAGCAATAGAATGTATTGGGTCAGTGTTGGGATACAGGTATCTTCCATGTATTTTCAGTCACAAACAAACCATCTTTTAAAGGGTGAAAAAATAGAATTATTAATTGATTGAATGGAATGGAAGAATATAATTCCTGGCATGAAGCAGTACTGTCTGTGTATATGACTTTCACACTTAGAATAATATTAGGAGATGAATTCATTTAAAAATTTGTTAAAAGTGCTGTGGTATAGTGGGGGAATAGAGCATCTACAGTCTTACTGTCTGAGATGGAATACTGGCTCTACATTATCTAATCGTAAAGCAAATAAGAATATAAAGAGACAAATACCTCTGAGAAAACACTCACTATAAAATATAAACTGCCCTTATACATTCAAAAGATTACTATAAATATTTTTGATCTTCTAAAAGGACATAAGGATGATTATGTTAGAATGGGTTCATATTGCCATACAATATATTTTATTTAATATTTAAAGGTCACACGTGTGAAGTTTTGTTTGGTCAGAACTGTATTCCAGCTAGCATGCTTTAATTTTCTACATGACTTTCCGCTTTAATTCTAATTGACTGATTTTTTTGCAACATTCTAAATTGCCAAATTTTTGTCTGCTCTGTGGTAGCAACAACCATTTGTGTGTGGATGTATTTGTCAAACATGTAGAGCCAGGATAAATCTGATGTTTCACGGTGAATGGAATTGCAACAATAACTAAAGTTTACAGGATATATTTTGATATTAAGTACATGCCTAAAGGAAACTTTGTAGTACATATATTTTTGCAAAACTTGTTTGTAAATATTTTGAGATAAAAATCTAAAAGCATGTTATTTGAGAAAATGAGATTACCCGATTGTTAAAGTGCCAGAAAATATAAGATAGTTATTCGGAATTGCAAGGGAATTCCAAATCAAAACTAACAAGACTAATTTGATGCGATAGCTATTGTGTATGGAATATTTCTATGTCACAGAATTATACCCTTACATTAGTACTCCTTGGTATATTAAAAAGCAAAATGACCAAACTGCATTTTATTTCTTCAAGGACAATTAAAAAGAACCCAAATGCTGTCCTTTTAAATTTTTTAAAAACATATTTTGCATTAGATAAATATCTCCTTTAATAAGAGTAGAATGAATTTTTTCTAAAGTACTTTTGCTAACTTGAGACATTCAAAAATGAATTTTGCTTTTTTTTCCAAATGCCAATATGAATATACATGAAGAAAGTCCATCAGTAGTGAGAAAGATAATTGCTGCAGTTCTTCAATAATCATTTCGTTTGGCAAGTGGAATATTACCCAGGGATTTCAGAATTAATCTAACTATTGTCATTTCCATCAGTAGATGTAGAAGAACCATGATATAAACAAATGGAATTCACTGCTACAGTAAAATCTCATTAATGTAAAACCATATCTGCAAGCTGTAAGAACTTTTCCAAGCAATTCCAATTGACATTCATACAGAAATTATTTTTATAATAAATGTAGTAAACAAAATACTCCCATGAAATCAGTAATATCTTTGGAGTTAAGGTCACAATGAATTCAAACTTTCTCTCTAGATATAGAGTCTTATTAATTAATCTATTATTGCTTTGAAAGGAATAAAAGAGAATCTGGATTGTGTTGGGTAGCAGGCAGCAATCAGAAGCATCAACCTCTTTGTGGTAATCTAATAGATATGAATTTCATTTCTTCCATGAATGTTTAAATAAGATTCTTCCTTTTTAATATTCCCAGTCTCTTGATTTATTTCCAGATATCACAGATCCCATAAGGGTTGGATTAAAAAGTGTTCACTATGTCATGATAATAAACTTAGTCTTAGAATTTCCCTACTTATTGCTACCTCTGAATAAGGAAGTTTGAATCAGATCAAGCAACTTGACACAGAGATGTCACCCTTCTCTAATTAGGATTTGCATACTTTTGTCCATAATACCATGTCTTAGCCAGAGTTTCTGTTGCTTTTATGAAATATCATGACCAAAAGGAAAAAAGAAAGTTGCGGAAGAAAGTGTTTATTTTAGTTTACATTTCCTTATTTTTTTAAATTTTATTTAATAGAATTTTACAATCCAGATTTCATCCCTCTAACAGCCCATACTCTGACTGTTCAACATCCCATACCTACTCCCCAAATGCCCATCTGAATAAAGCTGTCTCCCACTCCACCCTGTCTACCAGAGCTCTCCACTCCTGGGGATTCCAATCACTGTACGGTTAAGTGCATCTTCTCTTGTTGTGTCCAGAAACAACACTCCAGTCTTAGAGGCCTCATATTAGCTGGTGCATGATGGCGCATTGATGGCTCAGTGTCTGCTGGTTCTGCTACAGGGTTGCTCCACTCCTCTGCTTCCTCCTGCGTTTCCCTAGTTTGACCACAAGGCTTAGCAGCTTCTGTTCATTGGCTGAGTGTAAATGTCTGCATCTGACTTTATCAGCTGCTTGTTGGGTCTTTCAGAAGGCAGTCATGTCAGCTCCGTTTTGTGAACATGACAAATCATGAGTAATAGTGTCAGGCCTTGTAGACCTCTACTAAACTGGTTCCCAAATATGGCGGGTCAGTGGAATTTCTTTTACTCAGTCTCTTCTCTGGTTTTCTCCCTGATGTTCCAACAGAGGGGAACAAATATTGGTCAGGGTTTTGATTTGTGGAAGGCAACCTTATCACTCACTTGATGCTCTCTCTTCCTCATGGAAGTAGTCGCTATAAGATCCCTCTACCCACCCCAGGATATTTCATTGAGTCCTGATAGTATCTTACCTCTCAGGTCTCTGGTATATTCTAGAGCCACCCCCACCTCCAACCTTTTAGCTCCTTAGGTTGCCTGTTTCCATTCATTCTTCTGGCACTCAGACCTTCAGTCTGACTCCCCACCAAAACTTGATCATGTTCCCCTCTTTCCCTTACTGTCTCCTTTCTCACCCAGGTCCCTCACTCTTCCCTCCTGTGGTTCATTCTTCTCCCTCTCAAGTGGGATTGAGATTCTTCACTTTTGCTCTTCAGCTTGTTAAAATTTTATTTTTCCTTGTATAAAAAATGAATATTTTTAATTTCAAATATTATTCACTTTCCCAGTTTTCCAGTCATAAGACTCCTATCCCTTCCCCCACCAGTTCTTCTTTAAAGGTGTTCCCGCTCACCAACTACTCCCTTTCCCAGCACCCCCTGACATTCCCCTACACTGGGGGTTTCATCTTTGATATGTCTAAGAGCTTCTCCTCCCATTGATGTCCAACAAGTCCATTCTCTGCTACAGATGCAGTTGGAGCGATAGTTCTATCCATGTACAGTCTTTGAATGTTGGTTTAGTACCAGAAAGATATGGGTCATTGGCATTGTTGTTGTTATGGGTTTGAAAGCCCATTCAGTCCTGGTAATCCTTTCTCCAAATTTACTAACAAGAGGTTCGTTTGCATCCCACTGGTTTGCCAATAACCTTCACTTCTCTATTTGACATGCTCTATCTGGGTCTCTCGGGAAAATCTATATCCATTTCCTGGCAGCATGTACTTCTTAGCATCATCAATCTTATGTAGTTTTGTGGCAGATCTATCTATGGTGGCTCCTACACCTATGTGGTTAGGTGGAATATTAGGATGGATTCTGTGGAACTAGGTCAAAAATGTAAAATCACCGAAGGCCAATGCCAATTAGACTCCCTCCTGTTATTATGGACCTATTGAAGTTGATGTATCTCTCTGTACTTCAAGCCATTCCTCTTCCTGCCCATCCTCCCGAATCTTTTGTTTGACCTGAACAGAGAATAATGGTATAACCTCCGAAACCTTTAAGTCTGGCCCTCGGAACACAGCCAGGTAGATATTATAGAACAGATATCTAATGGGACTAGAGATCCTCATTCTATAATCCATGGTATTCTGTCTTTACTGATGTATCATAATTTTTGGATGAAATAAGGATTTGGAAGTTTATCATTTGAATGAGTTACACAATATTTACACTGTTATATTCACTCTACAGCTGGACAGGCGTTTTTGCTAATTCATTGCAAAAAATGTAACTGCAAAACAATTTTTGAGTACACATTCAAAAATGTATATATAAAGTCTCCTATAAAGGAAAGTACAATAGGAAAATGAAATACAATATTCAATCAAATAAAGTTCTGTAGGGAAAATAGTGGTCTTTGGGAAACAGAGATAACCTAGTAATTTAAGGTGTACGTAACAGGAATGGACCTGGAAATAGAATTAGTATCCAGAATAAAAACCTCCACCCCATTTTCCAAGATCTTTTCTATCCATGCCAAGTGCCTGACTAACTTTGTCTATTCAGAGCATGAAACCACTAATGAAGCAAAAGGAAGTCTCTAGCTTTAGAGAGAAGGAGTAAATAAAGGTTTTCCCTGTGTCACAGGAAACACTCTTGGAAAAGGCACTCTCCAAACTGGTCAATGTAAGGAAAGCTGTTTAGAGGTAGGCCATGGCAGTTCTCAGAGACATCATCATTATGCCTTTCCTGAAAAATCTCTTGTAACCTGGAGATAACTAGCTTCTTCTATGATGTCACAAGTGTTGTCCTGACAGCAACTGCCTCTCAGATATTCCTTCAGTTCTTCTAGGGTTTACTAATTGGCCTCTAATTCAGAGTAAACATCAATTTGGGAGGGTGAACAAAGAGGATGAAGAGATCAGAAATGGGGAGAACGAAGGAAGCTGGGCTTCTGTCTTGGTATAAAAAAAGGAAGAAATATGTGGTCCTTGGTACAGCTCAGTGAGTACTTTTTAGGGATTTAGTGGGATTGCTAAAGGGATAGCCTTGATCTGAGCCTCCCACCTATTGGAATCAGTAGCTGGGAACCTCTTAGTAGCATCTGGACTTCCCTGTTCTTACTGTTCCTAAATCAGAGAGTTTATATCATTAATTTCATTATTTCAAAAGCCAAGTGTTGGGAAGGGCACAGTTGTTTTCCTGAGAGCTCATGGCCCTTACTCTTTTTGAGAAGAAAAAAAAAAAGGTCCTAAGGAAAAAGGGAGAGACAAGTATTGTTTCCTAGCTCAGAATAAACTCCTCCATGTTTTGGATATCTATAGTGCAGTCTGGGAAACAGCAGTGCTATTAGGTGACACTTCATCATCTCAGTCTTTCGATTAATATTTCCACTGACTACCACTTTACTTTTCTGAGTCAATAGGTATGATTACTGTCAGCTTTCTCTTCTTATTTCTTTATTTTTTTTATTTTTTAGCAATTTTTATTGCTTTTTTAACTTGATGTTTCTATATTTACCTTTAATGTTATTTTGTTTCCAATTTTCTGCCCTTAATATTGCTTATCGTATCATTCCCCTTCTTTTCTAACTCCCCTAACTGTGCCTTCACATACCTGGGAGACAAACCTAGAGAGGACCAATAGCTTTTGCTTCCATTCGTGATGAACAAGGCCATCCTCTGCCACATGCAGTTTGAGTCATAGCTCTGTCCGTGTACATTCTTTGAACATTGGTCTAGTACCAGAAAGCTCTGGTTCAATGACAGTGTTTTTCTCATGGGATTGAAAGCTCCTTCAGCTCTTGTAATCGCTTCTCAAAATCTGCCAACAAGAGGTCTGTTTCAGTTCACTGGTTTGTCACTAGGATTCACTTCTGTAGTTGACATGCTCTACCTGTGTCTCTCAGGAAATATCTATATCCGGTTGCTGACACAATGCACATTTCAGATACATCAATTTTATCTAGTTTTGGTGGCATATATATATATATATATATATATATATATATATATATATATATATATATATATATATTGTTGGCTGCTACAGCTTTGTGGTTAGGTGGAATGGTAAAATGGATTCTGAGCAACTAGGTTAAGAATGTAGAGTTCAGAAATGACAAGGCCAAATAGACTCCCTCCTATTCTTAAGAACCTATTGAAATTAAGGTTTCACTGGTCCGCAAAGCCATTATTCTTTCTGCCCATCCTCCGGTATCTTATGTTTGGCCTTAACAGAATCATCCTAAAACATCCGACCCTCAAGTCTAGCAATGGGAACACAGGAAGGTAGATGGTGTAGTAGTCACATCAAATAGGACTAGAGAATTGAATGCCATACTCATTTTGTCCTTTGCTTTGCTGAAAATGGAATTGGAAACAGAATTTTTGAGTACACATACAGGAATATTAATAAAACTCTTATCAAGGAATGTATACTGAGAAGGTGAAATACAATATTCCTTCAATTGAAGGTCTAGGAAAAAGACTGGCCTTTGGGAAACAGAGAAAACCTACAAAATTCAACTGTATATCACTAAATGTACCTGGGAATAAAATTAAAATCCAGAAGAATCTCCTTCACTCCATGTCACAAGATCTCTTCTACCCATCCTAGGCCTTTAACTAACTTTTTTCATTCAGAGCCTGTAACCACTAATAAAGCATAGAGAAGTCTCTAGCTTTAGAAATTGAGTACACAAAGGTTTCCACTGAATCGAAAGATACAAACGAGGAATGAGCATCCTCAAATCTAGTCAATGTAAGGAATCTGTCCAGCAGGTAGGCCATGACAGTTCTCAGTGACATCATCATTAGGCCCTCCCTGAATAATCTCTCGTATCCTGGAAAGTTCAAGCTCTTTCTGTGATGTCAAAAGTGTTCTCCTGACTGCAACAGCCTCTCAGATATTCCTTCAGTTATTCTAGGGTTTACTAATTGGCCTCTAATGCTGAGTAAACAGCCATATGGGGGGGGGAGAACACAGAGGATGAAGATATCAGACATGGGGAGTAGGAAGCTTGCCTTCTGTCTTGGTATAGAAATGAAGAAATACGTGGTCAATGGGAAAGCTCCTTGAGTCTTGGTTAGGGGTTGAGTAGGTTCACTGAAGAGATAGCCTTGACCTGAGCCTTCTACATATGGGAATCAGGTACCGGGAGCCTCTTAGAAGCATCTGGACTTCCCTGCTTGTTATTTTTCTTGGAAGTCAGATAGTTTATATAATTAATTTCTTTATCCCAAAAGCCAGGTGTTGGGAAGGACACTATAGTTTTTCCTGAGAGGTCATAGTTTTTATCCTTTTGCCAAGAAGGAAAAAGTCCTAAAGAAGAAACGTAAAGCAAGTATTGTGTCCTCAAGACAGAGTAAACTCCTCCATGCATTGTATTCTAATAATGCAGTTTGTGTCTGGCACTGATATCTGGGAGGGATAAGTGCTTCTAGATGAGACTTCATCATTTTCAGTCTTTCCACAAGTATTATTCTGATTACCATTTCCTGACAGTGACCCTTTTAAATTCTGAGCCAATATGTGTGATTAGCTGGCAGATTTCTTTTCTTTCATTTTTTTAATCTTTTTAACAAATTTTATTGCCTTTTTAATTGGAAATTTCTAAATTTACCTCTAAAATATTATTTCCTTTCCCAGTTTCCTGATTATAAGATCCCATACCAGTCCCTTTACACTTCTCCTATATCCCCCCTTACTACCCCTGGACATTCACTTGAACTGGGAGTCAAACCTGGGCAGGACCAAGGATTCTCCTTCATTTGTTGCCCAACAAGGCCATCCTCTGCAAAATATGCAGTTGGAGACATAGGTCTTTTCATGTTCATACTTTGAATATTGGTCTAATACCAGAAAGCTCTGTTTCATTGGCTTTGTTGTTCTTATGGGGTTGAAAGAAACTTCACCTCTTCTTATCCTTTCTTAAAATCTACCAACAAGAAGTCCGTTTTCAGTTCACTGGTTTCCACTAGGGTTCATGTTGTGGTTTGCCCTCAAGTTATCTCTGTTTGATGCCAATTCCACTGCCCCAAGGTCAGCTAAATAGTGCTGTACTCAGAATTCAGGTTACTTCACCAGAAGCAAATCTCATTTGAATTTGTAAAGTATATGTGAGTGGCAGGAACTGGATAGAAGGAGGGTTATCATGGGAGGAGAAGAAAGAAGGGGCATGAGAGATATTTGAAGGAAGAGGAAAGGACTAGAGGAAAAAAAGAGAGAAAGGAAGATGACAGAGTGAGAAGCCATGGTAGGTGAATTTAAGATTCTGCTCTGTGTATTTACATGTCCTTATTAATAATCCTAATGGGGGGAGAGAGACCTGACCACCTGGTCAGGTGGGCACTCCTGAGGCTACAGAGCAGAAGAGACCACCAACACTGCCCACCCCTGCCCACATCCCTGGCCCAAGAGGAAACTGTATAAGGCCTCTGGGTTCCCGTGTGGGAGGGCCCGGGAGCGGCAGCACCACTGTGTCTTGGACACCTCTGGAAACTAAAGGAAACACACCGGATAAACAGTTATCTACAACCAAATCCCGTGGGAGGGAGAGCTAAACCCTCAGAGAGGCAGACACGCCTGGGAAACCAGAAGAGACTACTCTGCATACACATCTCGGACACCAGAGGAAAACACCAAACACCATCTGGAACCCTGGTACACTGAAGCGCCCGGAAACGGCGGCACAGATCTTCCTGGTTGCTGCTGCCACAGAGAACTGTTGAGCAGCACCCCGCGAGCAAACTTTTGCCTCGGGGCCACAGGTAAGACCAACTTTTCTGCTGCAAGTTACCTGTCTGGTGAACTCAAGACACAGGCCCACAGAAACAGCAGAAGTCCTGTAGAGAGGGAAAACTACACGCCCGAAAGCAGAACACTCTGTCGCCATAACAGGCTGAAAGAAAACAGGAAAACAGGTCTACAGCACTCCTGACACACAGGCTTATAGGGCAGTCTAGCCACTGTCAGTAATAGCAAAACAAGGTAACACTAGAGATAATCTGATGGCAACAGGCAAGCGCAGGAACCCAAGCAACAGAAACCAAGACTACATGGCACCATCAGAACCCAATTTTCCCACCAAAACAAACATGGAATATCCAAACACACCAGAAAGGAAAGATCTAGTTTCAAAATCATATTTGATCATGATGCTGGAGGACTTCAAGAAAGACGTAAAGAACTCCCTTAGAGAACAAGTGGAAGCCTACAGGAGGAATCACAAAAATCCCTGAAAGAATTCCAGGAAAACATAATTAAACAAGTAGAAGCCCATAGAGAGGAGTCACAAAAATCCCTGAAAGAATTCCAGGAAAACAAAAACAAACAGTTGAAGGAATTAAAAATGGAAATAGAAGCAATCAAGAAAGAACACATGGAAACAATCCTGGATATAGAAACCAAAAGAAGAGACAAGGAGCTGTAGATACAAGCTTCAACAACAGAATACAGGAGATAGAAGAGAGAATCTCAGGAGCAGAAGATTCCATAGAAATCATTGACTCAACTGTCAAAGATAATGTAAAGCAGAAAAAGTTACTGGTCCAAAACACAGGAAATCCAGGACTCAATGAGAAGATCAAACCTAAGGATAGTAGGTATAGAAGAGCGTGAAGACTCCCAGCTCAAAGGACCAGTAAATATCTTCAACAAAAATCATAGAAGAAAACTTCCCTAACCTAAAAAAAGAGATACCCATAGGCATACAAGAAGCCTACAGAACTCCAAATAGATTGGACCAGAAAAGAAACACCTCCCGTCACATAATAGTCAAAACAACAAACACACAAAATAAAGAAAGAATATTAAAAGCAGTAAGGGAAAAAGGTCAAGTAACATATAAAGGCAGACCTATTTGAATCACACCAGACTTTTCACCAGAAACTATGAAGGCCAGAAGATCCTGGAGAGATGTCATACAGAACCTAAGAGAACACAAATGCCAGCCCAGGTTACTGTATCCTGTAAAAATCTCAATTAACATAGATGGAGAAACCAAGATATTCCATGACAAAACCAAATTTACACAATATCTTTCTACAAATCCAGCACTAAAAAGGATAATAAATGGCAAAGCCCAACATAAGGAGGCAAGCTATACCCTAGAAGAAGCAAGAAACTAATCGTCTTGGCAACACAACAAAGAGAAAAAAATCACAAAAACATAACCTCACATCCAAATATGAATATGACAGGAAGCAATAATCACTATTCCTTAATATCTCTCAACATCAATGGCCTCAAATCCCCAATAAAGAGACATAGATTAACAAACTGGAAACGAAACGAGGACCCTGCATTCTGCTGCCTACAGGAAACACACCTCAGAGACAAAGACAGACACTACCTCAGAGTGAAAGCCTGGAAAACAACTTTCCAAGCAAATGGTCGGAAGAAGCAAGCTGGAGTTGCCATTCTAATATCAGATAAAATCAATTTTCAACTAAAAGTCATCAAAAAAGATAAGGAAGGACACTTCATATTCATCAAAGAAAAAATCCACCAAGATGAACTCTCAATCATAAATATCTCTGCCCCAAATACAAGGGCACCTACATATGTAAAAGAAACCTTACTAAAGCTCAAAACACACATTGCACCTCATACAATAATAGTAGGAGATTTCAACACCCCACTCTCATCAATGGACAGATCATGGAAACAGAAATTAAACAGAGACGTAGACAGGCTAAGAGAAGTCATGAGCAAATGGACTTAACGGATATTTATACAACATTCTATCCTAAAGCAATAGGATATACCTTCTTCTCAGCTCCTCATGGTACTTTCTCCAAAATTGACCGTATAATTGGTCAAGAAATGGGCCTCAACAGGTACAGAAAGATAGAAATAATCCCATGCATGCTATCAGACCACCACAGCCTAAAACTGGTCTTTAATAACAATAAGGGAAGAATGCCCACATATTCGTGGAAATTGAACAATGTTCTACTCAATGAAAACATGGTGAAGGAAGAAATAAAGAAAGAAATTAAAGACTTTTTAGAATTAATGAAAATGAAGGTACAACATACCCAAACTTATGGGACACAATGAAAGCTGTGCTAAGAGGAAAATTCATAACGCTGAGTTCCTGCAGAAGAAAAAAACAGGAAAGAGCATATGTCAGCAGCTTGACAGCACACCTAAAAGCTCTAGAACAAAAAGAAGCAAATACACCCAGGAGTAGTAGAAGGCAGGATATAATCAAACTCATAGCTGAAATTAACCAAGTAGAAACATAAAGGACCATAGAAAGAATCAACAGAACCAAAAGTTGGTTCTTTGAGAAAATAAACAAGATAGATAAAACCTTAGCCAGACTAACGAGAGGACACAGAGAGTGTGTCCAAATTAACAAAATCAGAAATGAAAAGGGAGACATAACTACAGATTCAGAGGAAATTCAAAAAATCATCAGATCTTACCATAAAAGCCTATATTCAACAAAACTTGAAAATCTGCAGGAAATGGACAATTTCCTAGACAGATACCAGGTACCGAAGTTAAATCAGGAACAGATAAACCAGTTAAACAACCCCATAACTCCTAAGGAAATAGAAGCAGTCATTAAAGGTCTCCCAACCAAAAAGAGCCCAGGTACAGATGGGTTTAGTGCAAAATTCTATCAGACCTTCATAGAAGACCTCATATCAATATTATCCAAACTATCCCACAATATTGAAACAGATGGAGCAATACCGTATTCCTTCTATGAAGCCACAATTACTCTTATACCTAAACCACACGAAGACACAACAAAGAAAGAGAACTTCAGACCAATTTCCCTTATGAATATCGACAAAAAATACTCAATAAAATTCTCGCAAACTGAATCCAAGAGCACATCAAAACAGTCATCCACCATGGTCAAGTAGGCTTCATCCCAGGCATGCAGGGATGGTGTAATATACAGAAAACCATTAATGTGATCCATTATATAAACAAACTGAAAGAACAAAACCACATGATCATTTCATTACATGCTGAGAGAGCATTTGACAAAATTCAACACCCCTTCATGATAAAAGTCCTGGAAAGAATAGGAATTCAAGGCCCATACCTAAACATAGTAAAAGCCATATACAGCAAACCAGTTGCTAACATTAAACTAAATGGAGAGAAACTTGAAGCAATCCCACTAAAATCAGGGACTAGACAAGGCTGCCCACTCTCTCCCTACTTATTCAATATAGTTCTTGAAGTTCTAGCCAGAGCAATCAGACAACAAAAGGAGGTCAAGGGGATACAGATCGGAAAAGAAGAAGTCAAAATATCACTATTTGCAGATGATATGATAGTATATTTAAGCGATCCCAAAAGTTCCACCAGAGAACTACTAAAGCTGATAAAAAACTTCAGCAAAGTGGCTGGGTATAAAATTAACTCAAATAAATCAGTAGCCTTCCTCTACACAAAAGAGAAACAAGCCGAGAAAGAAATTAGGGAAACGGCACTTTTCATAATAGACCCAAATAATATAAAGTACCTCGGTGTGACTTTAACCAAGCAAGTAAAAGATCTGTACAATAAGAACTTCAAGACACTGAAGAAGGAAATTGAAGCCCTCAGAAGATGGAAAGATCTCCCATGCTCATGGATTGGCAGGATTAATATAGTAAAAATGGCCATTTTACCAAAAGCGATCTACAGAATCAATGCAATCCCATTAAAATACCAATCCAATTCTTCATAGAGTTAGACAGAACAATTTGCAAATTCATCTGGAATAACAAAAAACCCAGGATAGCTACAACTATCCTCAACAATAATAGGACTTCAGGCAGTATTACAGAGCAATAGTGATAAAAACTGCATGGTGTTGGTACAGAGACAGACAGATAGACCAATGGAACAGAATCGAAGACCCATTAATGAACCCACACACCTATGGGCATTTGATTTTTGACAAAGGAGCCAAAACCATCCAATGGAAAAAAGATAGCATTTTCAGCAAATGGTGCTGGTTCAACTGGAGGGCAACATGTAGAAGAATGCAGATCGATCCATGCTTATCACCCTGTACAAAGCTTAAGTGCAAGTGGATCAAGGACCTCCACATCAAACCAGACACACTCAAACTAATAGAAGAAATACTAGGGAAGCATCGAGAAACACATGGGCACTGTAAAAATTTTCCTGAACAAAACACCAATGGCTTATGCTCTAAGATCAAGAATCAACAAATGGGATCTCATAAAACTGCAAAGCTTCTGTAAGGCAAAGGGCACAGTGGTTAGGACAAAATGGCAACCAACAGATTGGGAAAAGATCTTAAACCAATCCTACAACAGATAGAGGCCTTATATCCAAAATATGCAAAGAACTCAAGAAATTAGACCGCAGGGAGACAAATAACCCTATTAAAAAATGGGGTTCAGAGCTAAACAAACAAATCACAGCTGAGGAATGCCGAATGGCTGAGAAACACCTAAAGAAATGTTCAACATCTTTAGTCATAAGGGAAATGCAAATCAAAACAACCCTGAGATTTCACCTCACACCAGTGAGAATGTCTAAGATCAAAAACTCAGGTGACAGCAGATGCTGGCGAGGATGCGGAGAAAGAGGAACACTCCTTCATTGTTGGTGGGATTGCAGACTGGTACAACCATTCTGGAAATCAGTCTGGAAGTTCCTCAGATAATTGGACATTGAACTGCCTGAGGATCCAGCTATACCTCTTTTGGGCATATACCCAAAAGATGCCCCAACATATAAAAAAGACACATGCTCCACTATGTTCATCACAGCCTTATTTATAATAGCCAGAAGCTGGAAAGAACCCAGATGCCCTTCAATAGAGGAATGGATACAGAAAATGTGGTACATCTACACAATGGAATATTACACAGCTATCAAAAAAAACGGCTTCATGAAATTCGTAGGCAAATGGTTGGAACTGGAAAATATCATTCTGAGTGAGCTAACCCAATCACAGAAAGACATGCCTGGTATGCATCCATTGATATATGGCTATTAGCCCAAATGCTTGAATTACCCTAGATGCCTAGAACAAATGAAACTCAAGATGAATGATCAAAATGTGAATGTTTCACGCCTTCTTTAAAAGGGGAACAAGAATACCCTTGGCAGGGAAGAGAGAGGCAAAGATTAAAACAGAGACTGAAGGAACACCCATTCAGAGCCTGCCCCACATGTGGCCCATACATATACAGCCACCCAATTAGATAAGATGGTTGAAGCAAAGAAGTGCAGACCGACAGGAGCCGGATGTAGATCGCTCCTGAGGGACACAGCCAGAATACAGCAAATACAGAAGCGAATGCCAGCAGCAAAACACTGAACTGAGAATAGAACCCCCGTTGAAGGAATCAGAGAAAGAACTGGAAGCGGTTGAAGGGGCTGGAGACCCCATATGTACAACAATGCCAAGCAACCAGAGCTACCAGGGACTAAGCCACTACCTAAAGACTATACATGGTCTGACCCTGGACTCTGACCACATAGGTAGCAATGAATATCTTTGTAAGAGCACCAGTGGAAGGGGAAGCCCTGTGTCCTGCTAAGACTGAACCCCCAGTGAACTAGACTGTTGGGTGGAGGGCGGCAATGTGGGGAGGGTGGGGAGGGGAATACCCAAAAGGAAGGGGAGGGGGGAGGGGGAGGGGGATTTTTGCCCGGAAACCGGGAAAGGGAATAACACTCGAAATGTATATAAGAAATACTCAAGTTAATAAAAAAAATAATCCTAAGGGATGGATGGTACCCAGCTTTGTATGTTTAAGTGGGCAATTATACCTAATCAAGTAGATCAAATATTATTGTGTTGTATGTATTTTATGTGAGAGTTTGAGTATAGGAATGTGTGTGGTGGTACGAAACACTGCACAGCTGAGGAGTGAGAAGGTGTTTATGTCAAGATATCTAGCAGAGAATTTCAGACACTTCAGTGCCAGAGTTACCAGGGTAAAAGTAAAATTTACTTTTTTCATTTTTATATTTTTACAAAAACACATTCACTTCTGTATATAATATGCTATAGTTGTGTCTCTCAGGAAATATCTATATCTGGTTCCTGGCAGAATGCACTTCTTAGTTTCATCAATCTTATCTAGTTCACTATATATATATATATATATATATATATATATATATATATATATATATATATATATATATATATATATATTCTCCTCACATGGATTCTTCTCAAAGAAGTCAAGAATGTAGAATCCACAAAGGACAATAGCAAATAGACATCCTCCTGTTCTTATGAAGATATTGAAGTTGAGGTTTCACTAGATCTCAAGCCACTGGACCTCTCCCTGTCCTTCCTCTTGTATCTTATTATTCCTGAAGAATGAATCATGGTAATACATCCACAACCCTCAACTCTCTTCCTGTGAACACAATAAGGTAGATAATACAGAACTGATATCAAATGGGATTAGAGAATTGAATTCTATAGTCCATGTTGCCCTTTGCTTTACTGATGTCTTTTAATTTTTGGATAAAATAAGGATTTGGGAGTTTATCATTTCAAGTAGGCACAAAATACTTACACTGTTATACTCATTCTATAGCTGGACCACATTTGTTCCAAAATCCTTGCAGAAATTGGAATTCGAAAACAGAATTTTTGAGTACCCATTCAGCAATTTTTATTAAGTTCCATATCGAGGAATATACAATAACAAAATGAAGTACATATTAATTCAATTGAAATTCTGTAGGGAAATACTGCCCTTGGGGAAACAGAGAAAACCTACAAAATTGAACTTATATCACTAAATGTACGTGGAAATACAATTAATATCCAGAAGAATCTCCTCCTCTCCATGTTAAAAGATCTTTTCTACCCCTTCTAAGCCCTTGACTAACTCTTTCCATTCAGAGCATGTAACCAATAATAAAGCAAAGAGAACTCTTTAGCTTTAGAGAAATGGAATACATAAAGGTTTACACTGAATCACAAGACACATACCAGAAAATGTCACCATCAAATCTGGTCAATGTAAGGAAAGCTGTTTACCAGGTAGGGCATGGCAATTCTCAGTGCCATCAACATTAGACCCTACCAGAAAAATCTCTTGTAACCTGGAGAGCTTTATCTTCCTCTGTGATGTCACAAGTGTTGTCAAGACTGCATCTGCCTCTCAGGAATTCCTTCAGTACCTATATAATTTAGTAATTGGCATCTAAGTCAGAGTAAACAGCCATTTGGGGGTGAGAACAAAGAGGATGAAGAGATCAGAAATGGGGAGATGGAAGCTGCCTTTCTGTGGTGGTCTAAAAAAGGAAGAAATATGTGTGCTTGTGAAAGCTCAGTGACTCCTTGGTAGGGGTTGAATGGTATTGCTGAACAGATAGCATTGATCTGAGCCTTTCACATATGGGAATCAGGAGCTGGTTTCCTCACAGAAGCATATGGACTTCTCTGTTCTTATGGTTCCTGGAAGTCAGAGTTGATACCATTCATTTCATTATTCCAAAAGCCAAGTGATTGGAAGGGCACAGTTGTATTCCTGAGAGCGCATGGCCTTTATTCTTTTTGACAAGAAGAAAAAGCACCTAAGTAAGAAAGGAGGGACAAGTATTGTGTCTGTAGCTCAGAGTAAACTCCTCCATGCTTTAGGTATGTATTGTGCAGTTTGTGTCTGACACTGATATCTGGGAGAGAGAAGTGCTTCTAGTTGAGACTTCACCATCTCAGTCTTTCCACTGTTATATCTCTGACTACCATTCCCTGACAGTGACCCATTAGATTACTGAGTAAACAGCTGTTTTAGGTGGCAGTTTTCTTTTCATTTATTTCTTATATATATTTTTTTATTTTTTACAAATTCTGTGCAACTAGGTCAAGAATGTAGAATTTACAAACAACAATGTCAAATAGAATCCCTCCTTTACTTATGAAGGTATTGAAGTTGAGGATTCACTGTTCCTCAAGCCTTACTTCTCCCTACACATCCTCCTGTTTCTTATATTTGGCCTTAAGAAAGAATCATGCTAACACATATAAAACCTTCAAGTCAGGTCATGGGAACACAGAACGGTAGATAGCGTAGTACAGATATTAGGTGTGAATAGAGAACTGAAATGTATAGTCATGTGGTCCTTTGCTTTACTGTGTCGGGTAATTTTTGGATAAAATAAAGATTTGGTCGTTTATCATATGAAAGAGGTACACAGTATTAACACTGTTATTCTCAATACCTGGGTCCCCTTTGTTGCCAGAGTCATAGCAGAAAATGGAATTGGGAAACATAAGTTTTGAGTACATATTCAGGAATATTTAGAAAGTCCCCTATCAAGGAATGTTCAATTAGAAAGTGAAATACAATATTCGTTCACCTAAAGGTCTGAAGGGAAAATACTTGCCTTTACAAATCAGAGAAAACCTAGAATATTGAACTTTATGTCACGGGAATAGACCTAGGAATAAAAATATTATCCAATAGAATCTCCTCCACTCCAAGTTCCTAGATCATTACTACCCATGCCAGGACCCTGACTAACTTTCTCCATTCAGAGCATGTAACCACTATGGAAAAAAAGAGAAGTCTTTAGCTTTAGAGAGATGGGAGTACGTAAAGGTTTCCCCTGTGTCACAGGAGACATAACTAGAAAAGGCACTCTCAAAACTGGTCAATGTAAGGAAAGCTGTTTGCAAGTAGGCCAAGGCAGTTCTCAGTTACATCATCATTAGTCCCTCCATGAAAAATCTCTTGTAACCTTGAGAGCCCTAGCTTCTCCTGTGATGTTACAAGTGTTGCCGTGTCTGCAAATGTCTCTTGGATTTTCCTTCAGTAACTATAGAGTTTTCTAATTGGCCTCTAGTTCAGAGGAAACATCAATTTGGGACTGAGAACAAAGAGGATGAAAGGCTCAGAGATGGGAAAACAAAGATGGCCTTCTATCTTGGTTTAAAAAAAGGAAGAAATATGTCGACCCTGGGAAAGCTCAATGAGTCCTTGGTAGGTGTGGAGTAGGTAGATTGAAGAGATAGAATTGATCCGAGCCTTCCACACATGGGATCAGGAGCTCAGAGCCTGTCAGAAGCATCTGGACTTCCCTGCTTCTAGTGGTTCCTGTTAGTCAGAGAGTTTATATCACTAATATCTTTATTCCAAATGCGAGGTTTTGGGAAGGACACTCTTCTTTTCCTTAGAGCTCATGACTTTTATTTTCTTGCCCAGAAGAAAAAGGTCTTAAGGAAGAAGTGAAAGACAAGTATTGTGTCCTCAGCCCAGAATAAATTCCTCAATTATTTGGATACCTATAGTGTAGTTTGTTTCTAATACTGGTATTTGGGAGAGAGACTTGTTTCTAGTTCATCATATCAGTCTTTCCACTAGTATTACTCTTATTCCCATTGCCTGATGGTGACCCTTTAGATTTCTCAGTCAATATGTGTGATTAGCTGGCAGTTTTCTTATATTTATTTTATTTTTTTTATTATTACATTTTTTTACTTTTTTTAATTTGATTTTTCTATATTTACATTTCAAATATTTTTGCCTTTCCCAGTTTCCTGCCCATAAGATCCCTAACAGGTCTCCCTATCCTCTTGTATAATCCCCCTAATTGCCCTTTGACATTGCCTTGAATTGGTAATAAAACCTAGTTTAGACAAAGGGCATCTCCTTCCATTGGTGTGCAACAAGGCCATTCTCTGCTACATATTCAGTTGGAGCCATAGGACTATCCATGTACTAGCTTTGAGTATTCATACAGTACCAGAAAACTCTGGTTCTTTGGCATTGTTTTTATTATCGGATTGAAAGCTCCTTCATCTCTTTTAATCCTTTCTCAAAATCTACCAACAAGAGATCTGTTTTCAGTTAACTGGTTTGCCACTACCGTTCAATTCTCTATTTGACATGCTCTAGCTGTGTCTCTCAGGAAAGACCTGTATCTGTTTCTTCTAATCATTCAATTCTTAGCTTCATCAATCTTATCTAGTTTTGGTGGAGTATATGTATATGTATATGTATATGTATATGTATATGTATATGTATATGTATATGTATATGTATATGTATAGGTATATGTATAGGTATAGGTATAGGTATAGGTATAGGTATAGGTATAGGTATAGGTATAGGTATAAGTATAGGTATATCTACATCTACATCTACATCTACATCTATATCTATCTATATATCTATATCTACATCTAATCTATGATATATATATTATATGTATATGTATATATATATGTATATGTACATATGTGTTTACGTAACCTACAACTATGAGTTTAGATGGAATTTTAACATGGATTCTGGGAAACAAGGTCAAGTAAGTAGAACCCACAAATGACAGTGCCAAATAGACTCTCTCCTGTTCTTATGAACCTAATGATGCTGAGGTTTCACTGGACCTCATGACATTCTTCATACTGCACATCCTCCTGAATCTTATGTTTGGCCTTAAGAAAGTATCTTGGTAAAACATCCAAAACCCTCAAGTCCATTCCTGGGAACACGGAAGGTAGATATTAAAGAACTGATATCTAATGGGTTTATCCATGCTCTCATTTACTTTAATTATGTCTGATAATTTTTGGATAAAATAAGAATTTGGGAGTTTACCATTTGAAGAAGGTACTCATTATTCAAACTTTTACATTCACTCTAAAGCCGTGCCCCGTATGTTGACAAAATACTGCAAAAAATTCAATTGGAAAACAATTTTTGACTATACATTAAGGAATATATATATAATGTCCCCCCTCAAAGAATGTAGAAAAAATTTAATAAAATATTTAATTGAAAGTCTGTAGGGAAAATACTTGCCTTTGAGAAACAAAGAAAAGTAAGGAAAATGAAGTGTAGGCACAGGAATGTACCTGGGAATAAAATTATTATCCAGAAGAATCTCCTCCACTCCATGTTCCTAGATTTTTTTCTACCCATCAGGACACTAACTTCCTCCATTCAGAACATGTAAACTCTAATGAAACAAATAGACATACTTAACTTTAGTGAGATGTAGTATGTAAAGGTTTTCACTGTGTCATAGGAGACACTCCTGGACACGGCACCCTTGAATCTGGTCAATGTAAGGAAAGCTGTTTAGCAGGTAGACCATGGTGGATCTCAGTGACTTCTTCATTAGGCCCTCCATGAAAAATCTCTTGTAACATGAAGAGCCCTAGCTTCTTCTGTGATATCACAAGAGTTGTCTTGACAGCAACTGCCTCTCTGATATTCCTTCCATTTATCTATGGTTAACTAATTGGCCTCTAATTCAGAGTAAAGAGCCATTTGGGAGGGTGAACAAATAGGATGAAGAGATCAGAGATGGGGAGAAGGAAGCTGGTCTTCTGACTTGGTATAAAAGAAAAGAAGAAATATGTGGTTCTTGCGAAAACACCCTGGGCAAATGGCTTTAGTTCTTTTTTTTCTATGGGTTAACCGAGCTCATGGGGAAGTTGCAGAACATCCTAAAGACCTTTGGGCAGATGATAAAGTTTCTAGATAACCCTTTTTAGACTTTGATGGTCCTGGGGATTGTATGGCTGATGGTAAATGTTTCCCAGGAAGAGTGCTAGAGCCAGATTGATTTTTAGATGCTTTAGAAGACATGGAATTGTTTTGATATACTTGGGCTAATGGCACAAGGTCTAAATGATTTTTTTGATGCGTGCTTTCCCTCAGACCTTTGCAAAAATATAAAACAATTTGTATTTTTGAAATCTAATTTGCAAATTGACAAATCACTTTGAGCATGGAGAACATTTTCTGGAGCCCTAGAGAGGGGTGAAGAAATTCCCTGAAACTCTAGGGAAGACGGTGAACATGCCTTTTTGGTAGAAGGAGGAGTTACTTGAGCATCTTGGGACAATATGGAACGCCCAGCATGCCCTTTTAAGGATTGGCAACTTTCCACAATTCCTTCGTCATTTTTGTAAAATTCCATGGCTTTTTGGACAGATGTAGAAGGTGTGGGACTCACCTGAGGAGTAGTTGCAGCTTTTGGTGTCTCTTTGGCAGCAGAAGAAAGCAAATGTTTCCTTTCGGCAGAAGGGGGAAGGTTGAAACTCTCTTCCTTATATGAGAAATTTACTAATACTCCAACAGAAGGATCAAATCTTAACCCTTTGTTTATAGAAACTGGATGCCTGTGGTCCATTTTGGTAGAGGGAGAATGTCGACTATTTCTCCCCAGAGAGGACATGTGAAATAAATCTACCTGGGTAACTGGGGATAGTTGTAAAGCATGCTGTTCAGATGCAGTAGATCCTAAGATATCCTTCTGAGATGAGGAAGGTCTTAATGTACGTGTATATGTGTGGATATCCTGACTGTGCAGTCAGAATGGGGGTTAGGTAGTAGAGCTACCTCTGAAGATGTGACTTCTCCTAGAGCATCATGGACATATGGGAGAGGTCTCAGAGCCTCATGAGCAGATAAGGATGTTTCTAGATATCATTGTGTAATTGTGGAACTTCCATGAAAAATTTCTTCTAATGGAGAAGTGGAAACAGACTTTTGTGTAGAAGTGTCAGGTGCCCTAGCCTGCTTGATAGGCAAAACAGGTTCCCTGGCCCCTTCCGAAGATGAGGTAAATCCAGAGCCTTTGAGGTATTTGTCAGACATTTTGGGTCTTGTTGTGGGTATAAAAAGACTGGAAACACTTTGTGCTTATTTGGAGGAGTGTGTAGCATATTCTGGAGTTGGGGATGTTGGCTGATCCGGAGGTGATAAGGAAGTTCCCTTAGCCTCCTGTGAAGTTTCTGGAGGTCATATGCATTCTTTTGCAAAAATAGAATCCAAGGAGTCTGTTTCTTTAGAAGTCAAGGATGCAACAGACACTGGTGTTTGCATATCATGTTCCCTCACTACTCGTTCACATATGGTTGGATCCATAACTTTCTCTACAGATGGAATATGTCCTAAAACATGTTTTGTACAAGTGTCATACCCACAAGCCATTTCTAAAGATGTGGGTGTGGGTAGAACTCCTTTTGCAGATGTTTGTATTCCCTCAGTCTCTTTATGAGATAGAGTACTATACATATAATCCTGTTCAGTTTTGGGAAAATCTAGCATCTCTGATGTATATGAGGAAAATTTTGGAGCCTCTCCTTTCAGGACAGAATGATCTAGAGTCCCGTGAGAAAGTAGGGGATGTTTTATCTTCTCTGTATATAGTATTAATATGGCTCATTGACTGTGTGTTGTGATAAACTTGGCTTTTTGGGTCTGATGATAAGTCAGGAGGGTGGTTTTCAGTGGTAGAGAATATTTGAATAATTTTCTGTTGTATAGGAACATTGGAAGTACTGAGGGAGATGGTGAGGGTGCTAGATCATATTTTTTATGAGCAGAAGGCACAAGAGTCCCTTGGGTGAACCCAGAATTTCTTCCACATCTTGCATGTGTGTGAAACTCTCAAGAAACCCTTCTGAAACTGGCAATGATCCTTGATCTAATGGTGTACATTCAGAAAGTTTTGTCTCTGTTTGGGCTGGTATGTGTGTTATGAGATTCACTTGGTGATTTGTGACTGTATTTTGTCCCCCTTGGACCATAACTGGTGATTTAAGCCCATTTTTAATAGTGGAGGACTTTGAAGGTCCTCTTGGTTTAATAGGGAATTTCTGAAATCCCCTTTGTCAGCAGAATCTGCTTTCAAACTCACTTTACTCGAATCAGATTGCACAAGTCGCTGTGGTGGAGATGGTGGACTTCTTTGACTGTCTGTGTGAGTGGACATAGCTCTCTGCCCTGCTTTGGCAGCTGGCAAAGTTATTATAGTCTTGTGTGGAGAGGGGGCAATACGTAATTCATGTATGGAATATGAGAAATCACTGAGATTAGCTTTAAGAGAAGAACTTTTGAAGCCCTCTTTGTCTGATGGGGCCTTTTGTACCTTCCTTGACCAGAGGGGTCTTCTCCAACACATTTGGAGGTGAATTGGAAAGACGGGAGACCTGTAGGATAGAGAGTGAACATTTGAAACTCCTTTGGAATCTCTGTCGGACAGAGAGCTGATCACCCAATAGAGTGGGCAATACTGAGACCTCAGAGAAGGAGAGAATGCCACTTCTGCCCACCTGTGCCCACATCCCTAGCCCAAGTGGAAACTGTATACTCCCTCTGGACACATGAATATTGGATTAGTGAAGCTGCAGGACACCTGTAGTCTAAACTGTACCTGGATCTGAACTGGTCCAAACTGCATCCTACACCCAAATCTCGTGTGGGGTGGGGAAGACTTAAACCACCAGAAGGGCAGAAATCCCTGAGAACTCTGGTCATGTTCCTGACCTAAGACAAAAACACATAGCTCCATCTCGGCCTCCTGTTCATAGGGACCTAGGAGCAGTAGGGGCCGGATATTTCCGGTTGTGGCTTTCAGAGAGAGCTGAAAGTCAGCCCAATGATCGACTTCAGGCCTGAGACCAAAGGTGAATCCAACTATTCTGCTCTAAGTGACCTGAATAGTGGACTCAGTACATGAAAGGCAGAATTCCTCTGTGACCAGGCACTTCCAGTTTCTAGCTGGCTCCTGAACCTTGCTGATCCCGAACCAGAGCTCCCTACTCCTAGACGCTGTAGGAGAGAGAGCTGATTATCCCGGAGTTTTGGCAATACCTAGCGTACAAGGCACAGAGACTGCAACTTCTGCCGAAAGTAAGAAGTCAAAATAGCACTGTTTGTAGTTGATATGATAGAATACTTAGTGACCTCAAAAGTACCACCAGAGAATTGCTTAGCCTGATGAAAAATTTCAGCAAAGTGGCCAGGTATAAAAATAACTCTTGCACAAAACCTAAACAAGGGGAGAAAGAAACTAGGGATATGACACCCTTCACAATAGCGCCAAATAATATAAAATATCTCGGGGTGACATTATCCAAGCAAGTAAATATCTGTATTAGAAGAACCTCAAATCTCTGAAGAAACTGAAGGAGATTCCAGAAGATGGAAAGATCTCTCAAGCTCATGGACTGACAAGATAGTAATAATATAGTAATTATAGTAATTAATATCGTAAAAATGTCCATTATACCAAAAGTGATCTATAGATTCATTTCAATCCCCATCAAAATTCCAATCCAATTCTTCATAAAATTAGACAGAGCAATTCATAAATTTATCTGGAATAACAAAAAACACAGAATAGCTAAAACTGTCCTCATCAATAAAAGGACTTCCTTGCGAATCACTATCCATGAACTCAAGCAGTATTACAGAGTAACAGTGATAAAAGCTGTATGACATTGAGACAGAGGCAAGCAAATAAACCTGTGGAATAGAATTGAAGACCCAGAAATGAACCCACATACACATGGTCACTTAATTTTTGAGAAAGGAGACAAAACCATCCCATGGAATAAAAGATACCATTTTTAGCAAGTGGTGCTGGATCAACTGGGGGTCAGTATGTAGAAGAAGGCAGATCATTCCAGTGTTAATACCCTGTAGAAAGCTTAAGTCCAACTGGATCAAGGACCTCCACTTCAAACCAGATACACTCAAACTAATAGAAGAAAAAGTGGGGAAACATCTCGAACACATGGGCACTGGACCAAATTTCCTGCACAAAACACCAATGGCTCATGCTCTAAGATCAAGTATTGACAAATGTGATCTCATAAAACTCCAAAGTTTCTGAAAGGCAGAGGATATTGTTGTTAGGACAAAATGGCAACCAACAGATTGGAAAAAGATCTTTACCCATCCTACAATTAATAGAGGGCTTATATCCAAAATATACAAAGAACACATGAAGTTAGCCTGCAGGGAGACAAATAACCCTATTGAAAAATGGGGTTCAGAGCAAAACAAAGATTCACAGCTGAAGAATATTGAATGGCACAGAAATACCTAAAGAAGTGTTCAACATCTTTAGTCATAAGGGAAATGAAAATCAAAACAACCCTGAGATTTCACCTCACACCAGTGAGTATGGCTAAGATCAAAAACTCAGGTGAGAGCAGATATTGGCTATAATGTGGAGAAAGAGGAACAGCCCTCCATTGCTGGTGAGAATGCAGACTGTTACAACCATTCTGGAAATCAGTCTGGAAGTTCCTCAGAAAATTGGACATTGAACAACCTGATGACCCAGCTATACCTCTTTTGGGCATATACCCAAAAGATGCCCTAACATATAACAAAGACTCATACTCCACTATGTTCATAGAAGCCTTATTTATAATAGCTAGAAGCTGGAAAGAACCCAGATGCTCTTCAACAGTGGAATGGATACAGAATATATGGTACATCTACACAATGAAGTTTCATTAAAGATACCAAGTTAATAACAATGGAGAAAAGAAAACTTTACTGGCTCTTTATGTGAGATATGGATCATATGTATAAAACACAAAATACATTTTTTTATAAATAAAGTAATTCAATTATATATGCTATGTACTTGAATAAATGCTTAAAATAATGGCACAATAATTTCAAAAATTACATGAAAAATGCTAAACCCTCAAATCGTTGATGAAATACAAATGCAAATGACAGTGTTTGTATAGTGTTGCTGGAATAAAGAACCGTGGTATATGTTTGTTAGGTCTAAAATATAATATACCTACAAAAGAAATTAATATAAAACTGAAAACTGAAATCATTTGTGATTCAATATTACCACTGAAGGAATATGTACCTGAAGGAATCTGTCTATTCCAGTTATAATTCCATGTATGTCTTTACTTTCTTGCTGTTCACAATATCCATGTTACAAAATAGTCAAAACAAATTATATAGGCACTAGACCTTTATTTAACCATAAAAAGAGCAAAATTTTTTCATTGGCATGGATATTGATGAAACTAGATATCATTGGGCCAGTTGAAAATTCAGATATAAATACAATTATCTAAATCGTATGAAAGTGGACAACTGCTGTTTGTTTGAATTTTAAGCCTTTTCTATAGAAGGATACTCAGATGTCATATTATAAACACGGTCACAGTTTTCTCATGTCTCACATTGCCATAGAGAGGATCCTACTATTCCTGTTGTGCTAAATGGACATTATGTCAAACTGCCTTCCAATTCTTATTGTTTTTGTCCATACATTACTCCTTTATTAGCTGTGGTCAGAGAAATGTAATGGTGTACTGTGCAGCAATTACTATAGATCTGTGTAACTGGTATAAGTGCTAAGACCATGAGAAGAAGAAAGCGGAGCATAAGGCTGGGGAATCATTGCAGAAAAGGAGAAGGCAGAACTTGAGGAGCGAGGAGATGAAATCATGACATCTAGACATGACGCAGTTATTGGACATATGGACTCACTGCATCTACAGTCGTATGCACAAGTCCTGTACACAATTCAGACAATGAATTAGGGAAGATCACAGCAGGAAGTACTCCGTGAACCAATGGATTATAAAGAAAATAAAACAGGAAATATAAAGAACATGAAGCTGGAAAGGGAATGTATCTAGAGAGAGTAGAACCAAGTTAAGGATTGGTGTGATCAAGGTACATTGTATATGTGTGTGGAGAATAAATAAAAATTCTAAAATGACAAAAAGTTCTGAAAATATATTAAGGATTTTTATATCCTATGGAAGTCATTTTTCCCTAAAAGTAGAATAGAGTATCCTAACTTTTGTTAAGTTGCAGAAAATTCAGTGAAAAAACGTAGTTACATTGGTTCAGTGCATGCTGTCTGCATTATGGAAATATCAAACTGAGGCTCATTATTCTGTATAATTAACTTATATCACCTGCTCAAAGAAAATAAATTGAAACACTGTGTAATGATCCACCAAAACCAAACTGCACACTAGAGAAGTAAATGCAAACCAAAAAATGCCCTGGTCTTAAACGCAACCATTTTATTCTTTGAACCTCTGAACACATATGAATATAAAAGTTTTAACCTGATACACATCATATATTATGGTGTCTTTGTGACTTATGTGGTAAGACTTTTTGGGTTGCACATTGCCGTCAATTATGTCATTCATTTATAAAATCCTAGGACATCAAGACCTAAAATCCATGGACTTTGTTCCTGACAGCCAGGGATTGCACTCTGTACATGATCACTTTATTTTAATTAGCTAAACTCTGAAAGGCAATTTGCTGCCTCACAATATAATTGGTTCATTGCTATGGTTATAATAAGGGTTTCTTGTGAGAATAGATATAAATTTCTCATAACATAATTTGCTTTCTCTTCTGGTGTTTTGTGGGGTATTGATGATCTTAAACCTCTTCCTTCCCAACCTAGCACTTACAATACATTATTTTTCACTGACGATCCTAGACACACTAAATATAGGAAAAACACTGAAAATAGTACGGGCTTTGTTCTGTCTCCCAAAAGACCGTTTTTGACTTCTTTTTCATCATCTTTAACACCACCACCACCACCACCACCACCACCACCATCAACATCATCATCACCATCATCATCATCTAATTTACATGAAATTGAATTTGGAATTTTGTTACATCCAAGAATGAAATGATAATTACTCTGCTTTAAGAAGAGATATTGATGAACCTAAGTCTTGTTCATTCATTTTAATGTTATAAAGACATTGCCAAAGTTGCTTCAGATGATTGATAGAAATGCTAGTGCTCTATACAACAGGGTTTAAGAATCCCTTAGTGAGAGAATGGTCTTTTACAGCAAGGCCTTTATTATCAGACTTTGATTTAACCCATCTACCAATGAAGTGAAATTATCCCAGACATAAAATAGTGCCTCTCCAGAAAGAGCTCTTATCCACTAATATGCATCTACTTCTCTTTCTTAATTGTCATGTTGATATGGGTTTAGGATACAAGTGTTCTGATTTATAAATGACATTTTTGTATTATTTGGGTTAATGCTCAAAATTTCAAAGGAACATACCTATGCCATGATTGTATCCCATACTACATGTAATTTGATCTTGAAGTGTTTCATGAAAACTGAAGTATCGAAAATGTATATCCTCCCATTGAAAATTTGTAACATCCATCATGTGAAATTCCCACTGAAACTCCGTGGATTGATGTCTCTGAAAGCATTTAAAGACTCACCTACTGCATTATTGCAACTCTACAGAAGCTTCACTCCCATAGCTGCAGTTCCAGATCAGCTATAATCAAATCATTTTGTGCCTTGGAAAGGGTTTAAAATATTTTCATTAGCTTTTGATATGAAAGTAGTTAGGACTTTGAGAAAAGGGGGCAGACAGGCCCTAGAAAGTATGTTTTTAAAATTCTTTTCTTAAAATTAGACTTTTTCATGGAATATATTTGAAGTATGACTTCCCTTCCCTCTATTCCCACTCTTCTATTCCTCTTCAGTCATCTGTATCTACATTCTTCTGACTCTCACTAGAAAACACACATTCATCTAAGGGATAAAAATAAAATGAAAGATAATGAACTGGAGTAGAACAAAACAAGCAGATAGAAAAGAGCCAATGCAGGTTACAAGAACCAGATACAGACACAGAGACCCAGACTTCCTTTCACACACACAGGAATTCCAAGGAAAAATAAAACCAGAAAAAATATATATACACAAAACATACCGAGTAAAAATTAATAGATAAATAAACAAATAACAAAAGGAAAAAAAACATTCTGAAGAAAAAGTCCTGACCCATTAGGAGACAAGAATCTTCCAAAGATGATGTTCAGTTCTGTTAGTGCTTTGTATGCAGTCTACCCTTAAATTAGTTTGTGTACCCAGTGAGATTCCCTTGGAGAAAACTAAGTTTTCATTTTCAAATGATTACCCAATGGAGATAACTTCCAGTTTAGAGATAAGGTGATATGCAGGCTTGCCCTCTTCAAAAGGCTAATTAATAGGTAAGGAGATCTATGAGATGCTGTCCTCTGAGCATGATACAGTGTTGCACCCAGGAACTCACAATAGTTACATTTATCAGATCAGACTCTATATAATATTGATCCTGCCTATTCAAAGAAACTATACACAGTGCTGGAGAATGAAAATGATGTAGCCATGGGTATCTTACCAGTTGTTACCTGTATAGCTTCATGCCCATGTAAAGAGGCTCAATTTTAATCCAGGTGGTCATGAAGTAAAAAGAAAAAGGCATGTATGTGCTATGGGGATTTGGTCTAAAAGGGTATGTTGGTTGGGGCAGACAAAAGATTGGGAGTGTAGACGGCTTCCATACATGTGTTGTGCATGTATAGAAATTTCAAAGAATAACGTGCTTTCTTAAAACTTCCAAATGTTACAAGAACAGTTTGGCAGACATTCTTTCAAATCTGATCAATTTGTTTTTAAAATTGGGTCTCATTGTGTAGTTCAAATTGACCTAGAACTCCCAGTGTTCTTTCTACTGCCTCCCATGCTCTTGTAGCATGTTTACTCTATATTGACAAAATTATAGAATATGTATACATCTTCTGTTATGAAGTTTGATTACATAATGAAATATTCTGTCATTTGTTTTTCATTTAACAATATACCTTGAATACATGTTCATGGGGAATTTCTTCATGGAACATCATGCATTTAATAAATGGTAGTACACTCATTTGTTTAAACAATAATGTATGGTGGCTTTCAGATTATTTCCATTTCATTAATTAAAGTTCGCTACAGAAAATCAGCATGGACACTGACTCACGCACTTTACTCAGTGGTGATTATTTAATTATATTTTGTATAAATTACAAAACACGTTGTAGGAATGATGTCAAGGCTGTTAAGTAATTTAATACCTGTATAAATACTGCCAAATTTCCATCTCAGAAGACTATAATAAAGACATATTGCCATCAATTTTATATGATTGAACCCATAATATACCATTCAAAATTAAATAATACATATATTTAAAATGGTATCAACCTCTGACTTCTGTCACTTGTTGAATTAGGGGAAGGATTGACGAAGCTGAAGCAGGGGGCAACCTCTATAGGAAGACCAGCAGTCTCAACGACTCCGGACCGCTGAGATCTCCAAGACACTGGCAAACAACCACGAAGCATACACAAGTTGGTCTGATACCCTGACACATGTATAGCAGAGGACTGCCTGGTGTGGCCTAATATTTGAGAGACTTGACCCCACAGGGACTATGGTGCCTGGCAGGATCTGCGGAATATCCTCTTGGAGTCAGGGAAGGAATGGGTGAAATGGGATGAGGAATTGTGGGAGGGGAACAGCAGAATTTACAATGGAAGAATGTAAATAAATAAAATAATTTATAAAATAGTTTCACTCATAAATTCAAATGCTAGATTCTTTTTAACATCTACATTGCATTTCAATCGTGAAGTTTAGCGTTTTATGCGTATTGAACTGTGTAAGCATTAAGCCTTAATTTACTCTTCATACTATTTGCGATTTGTCTCCTTTCTTATTACATTGCATCAATTGTGTTTGCATATGTAGAAGGCTTACAATTTATGATTTGTGCAGAAAAAACAATCATGAAACTTTTTATTTTAATGATCTGTTATGTGTGAACGTCTATGTATAGATTTTTGCACATGAACACAGGCACCTGGGGAGACCATAGATATCAGATCTCCTGGAGCTGCTTTTACAGCTGGTTGCAAGTGGCTTGATATATGTTGGAAACTGAACATGTTTGCTCTAAAGAGCCGAAAGTGGTCATAACCACTAAGCTAATAGTACAATACTTATTCCATAATAAAATCAACCTATTTATAATTTTCTCATGTATTTCAGGGTATAATTGAACTTGAGACATCTTGCCACATTCTTGGTTCTGAGACTACATTCAGGCATTAATTTTTCCAGCTTTCTTTCCTTTATCATAGTAAGATGTGTTGGGTTTAATATGTTAATATTATGCAGTAAATCCACCAAATGTTTACTTGTAGAAACTTGGCTTAGTGTCTGTTTCGTTCCTTTGCAATAACTATATTAATTTTACAGTTTTAGTTTTTCTTTGAATAGTTAATGTACTAAGAAAATGTGTTGAGCTTACCATTTTAAGGCCAATACAATACATTATTTCTTTAAAATGTTCCTAAAGTTTTGTTTTTTCTTTATCCTATTATTATTGATCTAATTGATCTCATTATTAATATTCTGTGTAATCATTTATGTGTTCAGGTCATGTAGCGAATATGGAAGTCTTCCAAACATATATGTGTAGGTATCAAATTTAGGTTCTTGATTTTCATGGCATGAAATTTTATCTACTCGGCCACCTCACTGGAACAGACTATAAACACTATAAAACATTAAGCTCCAGGCTGCTTTTATATATACAATGTTTTCAGCATTTTGCTTTTAATAAATATTTTTTATTATTCTAATATATTTTGTTTTCCATGTCCAGTTGGTAAATCTAGTATGCTTAATATTTAGTTAATAATTTAATCATAATTATTATGTATTTGATACCTAGCTAATATAAAATTATCTTAGAAAAATTGAATAAATCTAATAAGTTACCTTCAGCATGAAGCTTGGTACATAATTTTGTTCATTATTACTATGCATTTGCATAAAACAGAGAATATTTCATTGTCCCTATCCGGATACCAATTTTATACAGTATGACAGCTACCAATTATATGTGATTTTTAATCATTTAAAAGAAGTTAGGGTTATATTGTTAAATGATATTTCCACACCATCAAGTAAATAGATTTTTTTTTGCTTCAAAAAATTAAATGCACTATAGCAGGAAAAAGTTTAATTTCCTTTTGTTACATTAAGACCAAATTTAAATTTTCCATTCTCCTGCCTATCAGAAAGTCAATATTCTTATACAGGAAGAAGTGCCAAGCACAGGTCAATTTCTAGTATAACATGTAATGACAATCATCAGTCTTGTCAGTTTCAAGGGATTGTTCACATCATGCCTGTAAAATACAATGATCAACATGACAGGATAACCATAAGGACAGTGCAATGGCATAAATAACTTGGTGATAGCCGACAGCTGTCTAATTTTGCTTAAGTCCTGTTCAATGAACATGGATGTTACTAGTAATTTAGCCACATATATAAGGCTATTGAAGCTGTGGTTATGGGGGAGAATGTACAGCCCCTTACTTACTTAAGCCAGTATCTTACCTAACAACAATCTTAGCCATGTGTCCTTATATACAGAATTAATTACAGTCTCTACAACAAAGATCACAATAAATATCCAAGCCATTCAAAATGCAGGATAGAAATTTCAAGTCTAGCCTCAATGGCTCTATCTACAAAATGTCACTTGATTCAAGGCTGAGGAACATTACAGAGGAAGGTGCGAGAAAATTATAAAAGAGTAAAGTTTACTATGATATGGTTTCTCAAAGTATTATCAGAAATTACACTCATAACGTCTCACTATCATGACTGCCTAAACAACAGCTGAAAAAGAGAGGGGATGGGGAAGAATTAAAGTTTAGTTTTCGTTCTGTTTCAATTCTTCTTCTTCTTCTTTTTCTTCTTCTTCTTCTTCTTCTTCTTCTTCTTCTTCTTCTTCTTCTTCTTCTTCTTCTTCTTCTTCTTCTTCCTCTCTCTCTCTCTCTCTCTCTCTCTCTCTCTCTCTCTCTCTCTCTCTCTCTCTCTCTCCCTCTCTCTCTCTGCCTCTTTCTCTCTCTCTTGTTGTTCACAATTTCCTATTTACATTTCAAATGTTATTCCATTTTGAATTTTCCAGTTCTTAAGCCCCTTAACCCTTCCCCCCACCCTTCTATAAGGGAGTTCACATCACCACCCACGGCCTCCCCACACCTCCCCACATTCCCCTACACTGGGGGGGGTCCAACCTTGGTAGAAACAAGAGTTTCTCATTCCATTTTTTACAGCAAGGCCATCCTTTGCAACATCCAGTTGGAAACAAGGGTCAGTCCATATATAGTTTTTCTGTTGTTGTTTGGTCCCTGGAAGCTCTGGTTGGTTGAAATTGTTATTATTATGCGGTTGGAAATCCCTTCAGCTCTTTCAATCCTTTCTCTTATTCCTCCAACAGGGGTCTGGATCTTAATTCAATGGTTTACTGATGGCATTTCCCTCTGTATTTGACATATTCTGGCTGTGTCTCTCAGCAGCGATCAAAATCCAGTTATTGTCAGTCTGCACTTTTTAGCTTCATCCATTTTATCCAGTTTTGGTGTCTGTATATGTAGGGGCTACATGTGGACGAGGCTCTGAATGGCCTGTTCTCCAGGCTCTGCAATAAATTTTGCCTCCTTATCACCTCCTATGTGTATTTTTGCTCCCCTTTAAAAGAAGGAGTGAAGCATCTGTATTTTGGTCATCCTTTTGTGTTTCATGTGATCTGTGCATTGCATGATGAATAATCTGAGCTTTTTGGCTAATATACACTTATCAATGAGTGCATATCAAATGTGTTTTTCTGTGATTGAGTAACATCATTCTGGATGATGACTTCTAGTTCATTCCTTTGCCTATGACTTTCCTAAAGTCATTGTTTTTGATAGCTGAGTAATATTCCATTGTGTAGATATACCACATTTTCTGTATCCATTCCTCTGTTGAAGGGCATCTGGGTTCTTTACAGCTTCTGGCTATTATAAATAAGGCTGCTATGAACATAGTAGAGCATGTGTCTTTGTTATAGGTTGGGGCATTTTTTGGGTATATGCCCAATATAGATATAGCTGGATCCTCAGGCTGTTCAATGTCCAATTTTCTGTGGAACCTCCAGACTGATTTCCAGAATGGTTTTACCAGTCTGCCATGCCATCAACAGTGGAGGAGTGTTCCTCTTTCTCCACATCCTTGCCAGAACCTTTTATTACCTGAGTTTTCATCTTAGCCATTCTGACTGGTGTGAGGTGGAATCTCATGGTTGTTTTAATTTGCATTTCCAGGATGACTAAGGATGTTGAACATTTATTTATGTGATTTCTGGCCATTTAATTAACTTCAGCTAAGATTGTTTTGTTTCTTGCTGTACCCCATTTTTAATAGGGTATTTTGGCTCTCTAGAGTTGAACTTCTTGAGTTCTTTCTATATTTTGAATACTACCCACTATCAGATTTAGGATTGGTAAAAATCTTTTCCCAATCTATTTGTTGCAGATATGTCCTAATGACAGTGTCTTTTGCCCTACAGAAGCTTTGCATTTATATAAGATCACATTTGTCGATTCTTGATCTTAGAGCACAAGACCTTACTGTTTTGTTCAGGAAATTTACTCCAGTCCCCCTGTGTTCAAGACTCTTCCCCATGTTTTCTCCTATTAGTGTGAGTGTATCTGGTTTGATGTGGAGGTCTTTGATCCACTTGGACTTAAGCTTTGTACATGGTGATAAGCATAGATCCATCTGCATTCTTCTACATGCTTATGTCCAGTTGAACCAACACCATTTGCTGAAAATGCTATGTTTCTTCCTTTGGATGGTTTTATCTCCTTTGCCAAAGATCTAGTGACCATAGCTGTGTGGGTACATTTCTGTGTCTTCAATTCTGATAAATCTGTCTGTTTCTGTATGAATACCATATAGTATTTATGACTATTGCTCTGTGATACTGCTTGAGTTCAAGGATAGTGATTCCCCTTAAGTTCTTTTATTGTTGAGGATAGTTTTAGCTCTCCTGGGTTTTTTATCTATTCAAATGAATTTGCAAATTGCTCTTTCTCTCTATATTAAAGAATTGGGTAGGAATTTTGACGGGGATTGCACTGAATCTTTAGATTGCTTTTAGCAAAGTGTCCATCTTTACTATATTAATCCTGCCAATCAATGAGCATGGAAGATCTTTCCATCTTCTGAGATCTTCCACAATTTCTTTCTTCTGAGACTTGAACATCTTGTCATACAGTTCTTTCACTTGCTTGGTTAAACTCACACCAAGTTATTTTATATTATATGGGACTATTGTGAAATCTGTGATTTCATTATTTTCTATCTCAGCCTGCTTATCCATTGAGTAGAGGAAGGCTACTGGTATGTTTGAGTTAATTTTGTATGCTGACTCTTTGCAGAAGTTGTTTATCATGTTAAGAAGTTCTCTAGTGGAACTTTTTGGGTCACATAAGTACACTATTACATCATCTGCAAATAGTGATATTTTGATTTGTTCCCTTCCAATTTTTACCCATTTGACCTCCTTTTGCTGTCTGCTTGCTCTGGATATGACATTGAGTCCCATATTGAATACGTAGGGAGAGAGTAGGCAGCCTTGTCTCACCCCTGATTATAGTGGGATTGCTTCAAGTTTCTCTCCATTTAGTTTGATGGTAGCTACAGGTTAGCTGTATATTTCTTTCACTATGTTTAGATATGGGCCTTGAATTCCTGATTTTTCCAGGACTTTTATCCTGAAGGGTTGTTGAATTTTATCAAATGCTTTTTCAGCATCTAATGAAATGATCATGTGGTTTTGTTCTTTCAGTTTGTTTATATAATGGATCACGTTGATAGTTTCCGTATATTAAAACATCCCTGCATTCGTGGGATGAAGCCTATTTGATAATGATGGATGATTTTTTTTATGTGTTCTTAGATTTGGTTTCAAAGAATTTTATTGAGTATTTTTGCCTCAATATCCCTAAGGGAAATTGGTCTGAAATTCTCTTTCTTTCTTGGGTCTTTGTATGGTTTAGGTATAAGAGTAATTGTGGCTTCCTAGAAGGAATTCGGTATCACTCCATGTGTTTCAATTTTGTGGAATAGTTTGGATAGTATTGGTATGAGGTCTTCTATGAAAGTCTGATAAAGTTCTGCACTAAACCCATCTAGACCTGGGCTCCTTTTGGTTGGGAGACCTTTAATGACAGCTTCTCTTTCTTTAGGAGTTATGGGGCTGTTTTTATTTGTTACTGATTTGACTTTGCTACCTGGTACCTGTCTGCAAAATTGTCCATTTCCTTCAGATTTTGCCGTTTTCTTGAATATAGGCTTTTATAGTAGAATCGGATGATTTTTTAATTTCTTCAGATTCTGGGTAGTTATGTCTCCCTTTTCATTTCTGATTTTGTTAATTTGGATATAGTCTCTTTGACCTCTAGATATTCTGGCTAAGGATTTATCTCTCTTGTTGTTTTTCTCAAAGGAACAGCTCCTGGTTTTCTTGATTCTTTGTGTAGAACTTTTCATTTCTACTTGGTTGTTTTCAGCCCTGAGTTTGGTTATTTCCTGCCTTCTACCACTCTTTAGTTTACTTATTTCTTTTGGTTCTAGAGTTTTTTACATGTGATGTCAAGCAGCTTACATATGCTCTTTGTTGTTTCTTTTCTCAAGCACTCAGAGCTAAAAGTTTTCCTCTTAGCTTCTCTTTCATTGTGTCACATATGTATGTTGTATCTTCATTTTCATTAAGTTCTAAGAAGTTTTTAATTTATTTCTTTCTTGATCAAGTTGTCATGGAGTAGAGCATTTTTCAACCTCCATGCACATATGGTCTTTCTGTCATTATTGTTATTGTTGAAGACCAGTCATAGTGTGTGGTGATCTGATAGGATGCATGGGATTATTTCTATCTTCCTGTATGTGTTAAGGCCTGTTGAGTGATTGATTATGTGGTCAATTTTGAATAAAGTTCAGTGAGGTTTTAGAAGAAGTTATATCCTTTTGTTTTAGGATGGAATGTTCTATAAATATCTGTTAAATCCATTTGGTTCACAACTTCTATTACTTTCTCTACATCTCTGTTTAATTTCTGTTTCCATGATCTCTCCAGTGATGAGAGTTGGGTGTTGAAATCTCCTACTATTATCATGTAAGGAGCAATGTGTGCTTTGAGCTTTAGTAAGGTTTCTTTTATGAATGTAGGTGTCCATGCATTTGGAGCAGCTTTGTGGATGTTTCCTTTGATGAATATGAAGTGTTCTCCCTTATCTTTTTTAATGACTTTTGATTGAAAGTCAATTTTTTTGATATAAGAACGGCAACTTCAAATTGATACTTCATGCAATTTGCTTGGAAAGTTGTTTTCCAGCCATGTACTCTGAGGTAGTACCAATCTTTGTCTTTGAGGTATGTTTCTTGCATGCAATAAAATACTGGATACTCTTTATGTATCCATTGTGTTAGTTTGTGCCTTTTTATTAAGGAATTGATTCCATAAATGTTGAGAAATATTAAGGAATAATGTTGGTCACTTGTGTAATTTCTGCTGATAGAGATAGAATTAAGTTTGTCTTTCTTTTGGTTTCTTTGCAGGGAAATTATATTCTTGCTTTCGGTATGGTGTATTTTCTCCCTTTGCGTTGAAGTTTTCCATCTATTATCTTCTGAAGGCATAGATTTGCTGAAAGATATTGCACATATTGGTTTTGTCATGGCATACTTGATTGATCCGTTAATTGAAAGTTTTGCTGGATACAATACCCTGGTTTGGCATTTGTGTTCTTTTAGGGTCGGTTTGACATCTGTCCAGGATCTTGTTAATTTCATAGTCTTTGATGAAAAGTGTGGTGCAATTCTTATAGGTCTGCCTATGTATGTCACTTGTCATTTTTCCCTTACTGCTTTTAATATTCTTTATTTTTGTGCATTCGGTATTTTAACTATCATGTGATGGTAGGAATGTCTGTTCTGGTCCCATCAATTTGGAGTTCTGTAGACTTTTTGTTTGTTTATGAACATCTCTTTCTTTAGATTTGGGGAGTTTTCTTTTATAATTTTGTTGAAGATATTTACTGGCCCGTTATGTTGGGAGAGTCAACTCTTTCTTCTACACCTATTATCTTTAGGTTTGATCTTTTCATTGTGTCTTAAATTTCCTCTATGTTTTGTGCCAGGAGCATTTAGTATTACATTATCTTCATCAGTTCAATGTTTTCGATGGTATCTTCTGCCCTGAGATTCTCTCTTCTGTCTCTTGTATGCTTTTGGTGATGCTGGTTTCTACATTTCCTTTTCTCTTCCTTGGGTTTTCTCTCTCCAAAGACATTTATTTATTGTTTCTATTTCGTTATTTTTTCTATTTCTTTTTCAAGTTGTTCACCTCTTTGATCATGATTTTCTGTAATTCTTTAATGTATTTCTGTGTTTCCTCTCTGACTTTACTTGTTTACTTGTTTTTTCATGCATTTTTCAAAGAGGTCTTTATGTTTTCTTAAAGTCCACCATCATTATCAATAAATTTTATTTTATATCTAAATCTTGCTTTTCTGGTGTATTTAAATATCCAGTATTTTCTTTGGTGGGATAACTGGGCTCTGTGGATGCTAAGTACTATTAGTTTCTGTTGCTTAGGTTCCTACACTTGCCTCTAGTCATTGTGTTGTCTATGCTGTTTGCTTGTCTTGCTGCTTCTGAGAGCGACTATTCTCTGCTTTGGCCTCTGTATCAGAACTTTTGTAGAACTGTTTTCCTGTTTTCTTTCAGCCTTTCCTGAGTACAGGTGTTCTGTTTTCATGTGTGTAGGCACTCCTGGAGAAAGTTTTCCACCCCTAGGTGCAAGCAGGAATTAAGGATACAGTTATATCTCTCTTGGGCATGTACCAAAAAGATGTCCAAACATATAACAAAGACACATGCTCCACTATGTTCATAGCAGCCTTCTTTATAATAGCCAGAAGCTGGAAAGAACCCAGATTCCTTCAACAGAGGAATGGATACAGAAAATGTGGTACATCTACACAATGGAATATTACTCAGCTATCAGAAACAATTCCTTTATGAAATTCTTAGGCAAATGGATGGAACTGAAAAATATCATCCTGAGTGAGGTAACCCAATCACAGTAAAATACACATGGCATGCACATCTTGATAAGTGGCTATTAGCCCAAATGCTTGAATTACCCTAGATGCACAGAACACATGACTCTCAAGAAGGATGACCAAAATGTGAATCGTTCACTCTTTCTTTAAAAGGGGAACAAGAATACCCTTGTCAGGGAATAGGGAAGCAAAGTTACAGAAGCTAAAGGAACAGCCATTCAGAGTCTGTCCCACATGTGGCCCATACATATACAGCCACTGAACTAGATAAGATGCGTGAAACAAAGAATTGCAGGCCGACACGAACCGGACGTAGATCTTTCCTGAGTGACACAGCCAGAATACAGCAAATACATAGGCAAATGTCAGCAGCAAACCACTGAGCTGAGAGCACGACTCCTCCTGAAGGAGTCAGAGCAAGGCCTGAAGGAACTGAATGGTCTTTAGATGCCATATGAACAAAAATGCCAACCAAACAGAGCTTCCAGAGACTAAGCCACTACCCAAAGACTATCCATGAACTAACCCTGGTCTCTAAAATTATAGGTTTCACTGAATGCCTATTAGGGGCACCAGTGGAAGGGGAAGTCTTGGGCCTCCCAAGACTGAACCCTCAGTGAATGGCATTGTTGGGAGAAGGGCAGTAATGTGGGGGTGGATCGGGAGAGGAACACCCTATAGATGGGGAGTTGGAGGGGTTAGGAAAATGTTAACCTGGGAACCTGGAAAGGGAATAACATTTGAAATGTCAATAAGAAATTCCCAAGTTAATAAAGATTGAAGAAAAAAAAACAACCCTTCTGGAAGAGGAGAATATATGATTTTCCATTCAGGATCTCTGGGAAGAATTTTGGACACCTTGGCAAATGTGGAATAACCCTATAGAATATTAGAAACATTTGGTTATGTGTGGAAAGTCTTGGGTGGGTAGGAACATCTTGGAGAAAAATGGGAGATTCAAGTTCTCCATGTCTAGATAGGGAAGGATGTTGGGAACTTGGAATGTGTGGGGAAATTACCTTCCCCAGTTTGTCAAAAAAAGAGTCAGCAGAAGGTGGTCCAGGCACAGTGTGATCTTCTTTGAGTCTTTCACAGTTCTCTCCTATACAGTGTTTTGTAGATGTTGCAGGCACTCTGGCTACCAACTCGTCATAGTCCATATGTTCTTCAAACCCAGGAGACATAACCCGCTTTTTTTTTTTTTCACCTTCCCAAGAATGGGCACTAAAGATGAGGCCACTCTTTTTCTGGTAGCAGGATGTAAAGCAGATATTCTGGTATCCCTGGTCAGTGGGTTACTTAGTGATCTGCTATCCTTGGTCAGTGGATTAATCATGCCCTCAGGAACACTCACAGGAAGTGGACCTGTCGATTTCTTCTTCTCTTTCAGTTCCCTTCTGGGGTCTAGGGCCCCCTTATTGACTGAAGCCTTTATAAGATCTTTGAGTTTCTGTAGCTTTTCTGTAACACGGGAATCACGTTTTTTGAATCTCTGGTCTTCATAGGGTTTTGTGCATCTGAACTTGTGCCGAGTCCGTATAAGTAGTCCCGGAGGTGCAAAGTCGCTCGGGTCTCTGCTGTTCAAGTGCTTCCCCCGTTGGAGTAGGATGTTGTAATATGGTTGGGAGACACTGAGTGGGTTCTCAGGTCGTGGAGGATGGGAAATCGGTAGTGCACGGTCAGAGGGTAACGTCCGGGATGAGGCTTACTGACCTCTCTCCACACATCTGGTCATTTAGTCGTTAAGGAAATTGAACAAGAAATGGCCAATGGGCTACAACCCCGTGAAGGGGCAGTGAATATACTTGGCAGTGGTGAGTCATGGCGAGTATCAATTGGGCTGTATCCTTTGAGTATGGCTCTCTCTCCCGAGAACCATGGACATGTCCTGAACGGGAAGCAGGCCAAACTCGAGTGACCATTGATCTCGAGAAACAAGCAATGCTCGAGAGGTTCTTTCCTCGAGTTAGCAAGGGGCAGTAGCGAGGACTGCGTGGGGCACTTGTGAGGTCTGCACGTGTCAGGCTCGAGATCTGCATGGGCCAGTCAGGAGCTGCCTCACTTGTCAGTTCTGCTTATAGTAGTGGGGCAATCATCCAAGATATCTGAATGAGGAGGAACCCTTTCGACTCTCTTTCTTTGAGTCCAGAGTACTACCAGTTTTGTGCACACTGTCAGGAGCCAAGACAAGGGATTCCTGAAGGAGCAACATGAATGGAAAGAACAAGGGGTGCTTAGGAGACTGTGCGGTCAAATGACTCTTAAAGTAGGGTATATCCCTCTAACCAGAGGGCAGCTTTCTTGCACGATGTGTCTTGGAGTCTCATAACCAAATGGGAAAGGCTGATCCAGACCCTTGGTCACCAGGGACTGCAGGGTCTAGAAAATCACTGGAGGACTGTGTTAGGGAATGAACATGTGATAGGATCTGAATAGATCATAGAATGCGTGGGATTGTTATTAGAATTCCATGTGAGTTACAGGTGTTACTGTGACGCTTCTCCTTAATGTCCCACTATTTTTCCTTGTCCTAAAGCTCTTAATATTCTTTCCATGATGATAGTTTTGAAATATTGCATATGCTACACAATGGAATGTATTTGCTCTGGTCACATAAATTGAAATTCTAAATGTCTCTTGGCATCCTATGCTGTTGCCTGGCCAGAAATCCTGGGATGCTATCAATACTGGTAAGTTGATTGAACACAAACTGTTTGTGTTACAAGCTTTTCTTGTAAATGATTCTTTTGGTGACCCCCAATTAGATTGTAAAAATGCCTCCTGTATTTTACAGACATATCTACAATCACCTTTGCTTGGAGAAAGGAGTTAAGTGTTATGCCTTCTTTGAATGAAGAGGAAGACCTAAGGCTACAATCCTCAGAGAAACAAGATATCAGGAATTTAGGAAGACATATGCATCTAGGTAAAAATAAGTGTTCCAAGCTAACCTGTGCAGTAAAATAATGTATGGAAAATACATTATTAGTAGTATTACTAATTATTGTGTTTGTTTATATTTCAAATATTACCCCCTTTCCATAAACTCCATCTCCACATATAACTCCTCTTTCTTTCAGCCTCTGCACCATTTTTGAGCCTGCATTTCCATTAGACAGGGATAACTCTTATTTAATAAGAAATGGGTGAGTGGTCCCATCCTTGCACTGGGGACTATGTCTATCTACTGCAGGTGGTGGCTTCAGGTTCAATTTCACTGTTGTTGTGTATGTTGCTAATGTCAACATTGTTGGGTCCCAGGAACCTGTTGCATCCCTAGTATTTGGGACATCCTAGGGGTTTCCCCCATCCTTCACTGTTCCTTCTTTCTATACTCATTCTCCTAGTCCTCTGTTCTTCTCTCCTGTCTCTTCCCACATCTGATCCTGCGCTCCTGTTTTCACATTTGACTCCCCACTCCCACACAGGGTCCTTCCTCCTTCTGCCTCCCATGATAATTTTCTTCCCCCTTCTTATTGGTACTGAACCAATCCCTCTTTGTCATTTCTTACTGAGCTTCAGAGTGTATATGAGTTTATTCTTTATATTCTGAGCTCTTAGGCTAATTTCCACTTACCAGTGAGTGTATGCTATTTGCATTTATTTGTGTTTTGGTTAATTCTCTCAGGAAGATATTTTCTAGTTTCATCCATTTGACTATAAATTTCATTAAACCATTCTATTTAATAGCAGAGTACCACACCATTGTATAAATGTACCACATTATATGAGTCCGTTTCTCTTTGTAGGGACATCTGGGTTCTTTCCAGCTTTTGTCTTTTACAAATAAGGCTGCTATGAACATAGTGCAGAATGTATCCTTGTTGTAGGTTGGAACAACTCTTTTGTTTATGTGCCATTGAATGGTACAGCTGGGTCCTCAAGTAGTAAATTCTATGTTCAATCTTCTGAGGAACCTCCAGCATGGTTTCTAGAGTGTTGCAATTTCAACAGTGACAGAGTGTTCCTTTCTCTATACATCCTTGCCAGAGTCTGTTGTCACCTGACCTTTTTATCTTAGACATTCTGACTGGTTTGAGGTAGAATCTCAGAATTGTTTTGATTGGCTTTTTCCCAAAGAGTAAGGATGTTGAATATTTCTTTAGGTGCTTCTCAGCCATTCAGTATTCAGAAGTTGAGAATTTTTGTTTAGAAGTGAAGCCCACTATTAAATAGTGTTATTTGATTTTCTGAAGGAAAGCTTATTGAGTTTTTTGTATATATTGGATATTAGCGCTCCATCAGAATAGGATTGGAAAAGATCTTTTCCCAACCTGTTAGCTGCTGTATAGAAGTAATGACAGTGTCCTTTGCCTTACAGAAACTTTTAAATTTTATGATGTTCCATTTTTTTTCAATTTTTGATCTTAGAACAAAGGCCTTTGGTGTCCTATTCAGGAAATTTTCCCCAGTACCAATGTGTTCAAGGCTTTTCTCTGCTTTTTCATCAGTTAGTTTCAGTGTATATGGTTTTATGTGGAGGTCCTTAATCCACTTTAACTTGAACTTTGTACAAGGAGATAAGAATGGATTGATTTGCATTCTTCTACATTCTGCCCTTCAGGTGAAACAGCACAATTTTTAAAAAAATGCTATCTTCTTTTTCCACTTGGTGGTTTTAGATCCTTTGTCAATTTTCAAGTGGCGATAGCTGTGTGGGTTCTTTTCTGCATCTTCAATTCAATTCTATTCCATTGATCTACCTGCCTGTCTCAATACCAATACAATACACTTTTTCATCACCATTGCTCTATAATACAAGTTGAGCTCAGGGATGGTGATTTCCCCAAAATGCTTTTATTTTTCAGAATAGTTTTCTATATCCTGGTATTTATTTTATTCCAAATAAATTTGCAAACTGCCATTTCTATGTCTGTGAAGAATTGAGTCGGAATATTGATGTGGATTGCATTGGTTCTGTAGGTTGCTTTTGGCAAAATGGGCATTTTTACAATATTAATCCTGCCAATACACGAACATAGGAGATCTTTCTAATTTCTGATATCTACTTCAATCTATTTCTTCAGAGACTCTAGTTCTTGTTCTTTATATCTTTCAATACTAAAGTCACACTGAAGTATTTTGTATGCTTTTTGACTATTGTCAGGTGTGTCATTTCTGTAATTTCTTTCTCACCGTCTTTCTCTTTTGAGCAGAGGAAGGCTACAGATTTTTTTGAATTAATTATATAATCTGCCACTTTGCTAAAGTTGTTTATTTGCCTTAGAAATTCACTGGTGTAACTTGTGGGGTCATTTAAATATACTACCACATCATCTGCATATAGTGACATTTTGAATACTTCCTTAGCAATATGTATGCCTTTACTTACATTTGTTTTCTAATTACTCTGACTAGGATTTTGAATACTATATTGAAAAGGTAGGGAGGGGGGTATACTTGACTAGTTCCTGATTTTAGTTGGATCACATTAAGTTTCTCTCCATTTAGTTTGATGTTAGCTAAATGGTTTGCTGTACATTGCTTTTACTGTGCTTCAGTATGGTCCTTGTATTTCTGATATTTCCAAGACTTTTAACATGAAGGGGTAAGTTAAGAAAAATGTTTTCTGGGCATTTAATGAGATGATTGCTTTTTTTTTCTTTGAATTTGTTTTTATACTGAGATTAGGTTGATTAGTGACCAGTGTAATGGGATGAGGAACTGTGGGAGGGGACCTGGAGAGGCAACAATGGCAGGAATGTAAATAAATAAAACAATTTTTTTATTAGTTTTAGTCATAAATTCAAATGCTCATTTCTTTTTAACATCTACATTGCAATTCAATTGTGAAGTTTAGCGTTTTATGCTTACTGAACTGTGTAAGCATTAATTCTTAATTTACTCTTTAGGCTATTTGAGAATTTTCTACATTCTTATTACATGCATCAATTGTGTTTACACATGTAGAATGCTTAGTATTCGTAATATGTGCAGAAAATACATTCATGAATCTTTTTATTTTAATGATCTGTTAAGTGTGAATGCCTATAGTGTATAAGTGTATAGATTTGTGCACATGAACACAGGGACTTGGGGAGACCAGAAGATGTCAGATCCCCTGAAGCTGCTTTTACAGCTGGTTGCAAGTGGCTTCATGGGTGTTGGAAACTGAACGTGTTTGCTCTACAGAGTAGTAAGTGCTCTTAACCACTAAGCTAATACTACAATACTTATTCCATAATAAAATCAACCTATTTATAATTTTCTCATGTATTTTAGGGTATCTTTGAACTTGAGACATCTTGCCACGTTCTAGGTTCTGAGACTACATTCAGGCATGAATTTTTCCTACTTACTTTCCTTTATCACAGTAAGATGTGTTGGATTAAATATGTTAATATTATGCAGTAAATCCTCCAAATGTTTGCTTATCGAACCTTGGGTAAGTATCTGTTTCTTTCCTCTCCAATGACTACATTAATTTTTTTCAGTTTGCAGTTCTCTCTTTCTTTACACAATCCATCTGATGTGTATTTGCTTTCATATAGAATGAAGTAAAAGCATTTTAGTTTTCCTTTGAATAGTTAATGTACTAAGAAAATGTGATGAATTTCCTATTTTAAGGCCAATACATTATTTCTTTAAAATGTTCCTAGCATTTTGTTTTTTTTATTTTTCTTATTATTATTGTTATCCTTAGTCTCATTATTAATATTCTGTGTAAGCTTTTATGTGTTCTGGTCATGTAGTCAATATGGAAGTCTTCCAAACATATATGTGTAGGTATCAAATTTAGGTTCTTGGTTTTTCATGGCATTAAATTTTATCTCTTAACCACCTCACTGGTACACACTATAACACTGTATGGTGACATATATCTCCAGGCTCCCTTTATATATACAATGCTTTCATCATTTGTCTTTTAATAAATATTTTTGATTATTCTAATATATTTTATTTTCCATATCCACTTGGCAACTCTAGTATGCTTATTTTAATATTTAATTAAAATTTAATCTTAATTATTATGCATTTGATACCTAGCTAATTTGAAATTATCTTAGATACAATTGAATAAATGCAATTAGTTACCTAAAGCATGAAGCTTGGTACATAATTTTGTTCATTATTCCTCTGCATTTGCATAAAGCAGAGAATATTTCATTGTCACAATCCTGATGCCAATTTTACATAGTGTGACAGCTAACAACTATCTGTGACGTTTAATCACTTAAAAGGAGTTAGTATTACAGTGTTAAATGATATTTCCCCAACATCAAGTAAATAAATTTTATTTTGCTTCTATTAATTAAACATGCTATAGCAGGAAAATTTTAATTTCCTTTTTTTGGTCAAGACTAAATTTAACTTTTACATCCGCCTAACTATTAGAAAGTCAATGTTCTTATACTTGAAGATGTGCAAAGCACAGGTCGAATTTCTAGTATAACATGTAATGACAATCATCAGTCTTGTCAGTTTCAAGGGATTGTTCACATCATGCCTGTAAAACACAATGATCAACATGACAGGATAACCATAAGGACAGTGCAATGGCATAAATAACTTGGTGATAGCCGACAGCTCTCTAATTTTGCTTAAGTCCTGTTCAGTGAACATGGATGGTACTAGTAATTTAGCCACATATATAAGGCTATTGAAGCTGTGGTTATGGGGGAGAATGTACAGCCCCTTACTTACTGAAGCCAGTATCTTACCTAACAACAATCTTAGCCATGTGTCCTTATATACAGTATTAATTACAGTCTCTACAACAAAGATCACAGTAAAAATCCCAGCCATTCAAAATGCATGATAGAAATTTCAAGTTGGGCTCAATGGCTCTATCTACAAAATGTCACTTGATTCAAGGCTGAGGAACATTACAGAAGTGGGTGTGAGAAGATTCCAAGAGACTAAAATTTACTATAAGATGGTGTCTCAAAGTAACCCCAGAAATTACCCTTATAACCTCTCACTAACATGACTGCCTAAACAACAGCTGAGGAAGACAGGGAATGGTGTAGAATGGAAGTTTAGTTTTCTTTCTGTTTCAATTCCTTCTTCTTCTTCTTCTTCTTCTTCTTCTTCTTCTTCTTCTTCTTCTTCTTCTTCTTCTTCTTCTTCTTCTTCTTCTTCTTCTTCTTCTCCTTCTCCTTCTCCTTCTCCTTCTCCTTCTCCTTGTTCTTCTTCTTCTTGTTCTTCTTCTTCTTCTTCTTCTTGTTCTTCTTCTTCTTCTTCTTCTTCTTCTTCTTCTTCTTCTTCTTCTTCTTCTTCTTCTTCTTTCTCCTCCTCCTCCTCCTCCTCCTCCTCCTCCTCCTCCTCCTCCTCCTTCTTCTTCTTCTTCTTCTTCTTCCTCCTTCTCCTCCTCATCCTCCTCCTCTCTCTCTCTCTCTTTCTCTCTCTCTCTCTCTCATTGTTGGATATTTCCTGTTTACATTTCGAATGTTATTCCCTTTTCCAGGTTTCCAGTCCATAAGCCCCTTAACACTTCCCCCTATTCTTCTATAAGGGTGTTCACATTCCCACCCATGGCCTCCCCAACATCCCACATTCCCCTACATTGGGGGTCCAACCTTTTCAGAAAAAAGTGTTTCTCATTCCATTGTTTCTCAGCAAGATCATCATTTGCTACATATGCAGTTGGAACCATAGGTCAGTCCATGTATAGTCTTTCTGTTGTGGTTTGGTCCCTGGAACCTCTGGTTGGTTGACATTGTTATTATTGTCTGGTTGCAAATCCCTTCCGCTGTTTCAATCGTTTCTCTAATTCCTCCAACTGGGGTCTGATTCTTGGTTCAGTGGTTTGCTGATGGCATTTGCATCAGTATTTGACATTTTCTTGCTATGCCTCTCAGGAGGGATCAATATACAGTTATTGTCAGTCTGCACTTCTTAGCTTCATCCATCTATCTAGTTTTGGTGCTGTATATGTATGGACTACATGTGGGCCAGGCTCTGAACAGCAGGTCCTTCAGTCTCTGTTATAAACTTTGCCTCCTTATCCTCTCCAATAGGTATTTTGGTTCCCCTTTTAAAGAAGGAGTGAAGAATCTGCATTTTTCTCATCCTCCTTGAGTTTCATGTGGTCTGGTATTGCATGATGGGTAATTCAAGCTTTTTGGATAATATCTACTTATCAATGAATTCATACCAAGTGTGATTTTCTGTGATTGAGTAACCTCACTCAGGATGATATTTTCTAGTTCATTCCATTTATCTATGAATTCCATAAAGTCATTGTTTTGATAGCTGAGTAATATTCTATAGTGTAGATGTACCACATATCTGTGTCCATTCCTCTGTTAAAGGGCATCTGTGTTCTTTCCAGCTTCTGGCTATGTTAAATAAGCCTGCTATGAACATAGTCGAATGTATTTCACTGTTGTATGTTGGACCATCTTTTGGGTATATGCCCAAGAGATGTATAGCTGGGTCCTCATGCCATGGAATGTCAAATTTTCGGAGGAATCTTCAGATTGATTTTCTGAAGGGTTGTACCAGACTGCAATCCCACCAACAATGGAGGAGTATTCTTCTTTCTCCACATCCTCGCCAGCATCTGCTGTCACCTGATATTTATATCTTAGCCACTCAGACTGGTGTGGGGTGGAATCTCAGATTTGTTTTGATTTGAATTTCCCTAATGACTAAGGATGATGAATATTTATTTAGGTGTTTTTTGGCCATATGATAACCTTCAGCTGAGAATGTTTTGTAACTCAGTATACCCCATTTTTAAATGATACTTTTGCTTTCTACAATTTAACTTATTGAGTTCTTTGTACATTTTTGATATTACCCACTATCAGATATAGGATTGGTAAAAACTTTTCCCAATCTGTTGGTTGCAGTTTTGTCCGAATGACAGTGTCTTTTGCTTTATAGAAGCTTTGCTGTTTCATGAGGTTCTATTTGTCAATTCTTGGTCTTAGAACATAAGTCATTGGTGTTTTGTTCAGGAAATTTTCTCCAGTGCCCATGTGTTCAAGTCTCTTCACAACCGTTTTTTCTTTCATTTGAGTGTATCTGGTTTGATGTGTAGGTCCTTGATTCACTTGGAGTTAACCTTTGGACATGGTCATAACAATGTGATAATTTGCATTTTTCTACTTGCTGGCTTCCAGTTGAACCAGCCTTATTTTTGGAAAATGCTATGTTTCTTCTTTGGATTGTTTTGTCTCCTTTGCCAAAGATCAACTTATAGGTGTGTGTGCTCATTTCTGGGTCTTCAATTTTATTCCACTTGTCGATTGGTCAGTCTCTGTACCAAACCTTTGCAGTTTTTATCCCTGTTGCTCTGTAACACTGATTGAATTCTGGGTTGATGATTCCCCCAGAAGTTCTTTTATTGTTGAGGATAGTTTTCACTATCCTGAATTTTTCTTAATCCAACTGAATTTTCACATTGCTCTTTCTATCTCTATTAAAGAATTGAGTTGGAAATTTGATGGAGATTGCATTGAATGTGTACATTGCTTTTGGCCAAATGGTCATTTTACTATATTAATACTGTCAATCCATGAGCATGAAAACTCTTTCTATCTTCTGAGATCTTCCTCAATTTCTTCTTCAGATATTTGAACTTCTTGTCATACAGATCATTCAGTTGCTTGGTTAAACTCCCACCAAGATATTTTATAATATTTGGGACTATTGTGAAGTGTGTGAATTCATTATTTCCTCAGCCTGTTTATGAATACATTGAGGAGAGGGAGGCTACTAGTATGTTTGAGTTAATTTTTACCCTAACACTTTGCTGAAGTTATTTATCAGGTTAAGACGTTCTCTGGTGGAACTTTTGGATCACTTAAGTGTACTATCGTATCATGTGCACATAGTGATATTTTGATTTCTTCCCTTCCATTTGTATCCCTTTGTCTTCCATTTGCCGTCTTATTGCTCTGGCTATGACATGGAGAACTATGTTGAATAGGAAGGTAGAGAATGGGCAGCCTTGTCTAGTCCATGATTTTAGTGAGCTTGCTTCAAGTTTCTTTCCATTTAGTTTGATCTTAGCTAGAGGTTTGCTGTGTATTTCTTTCACTATGTTGAGATATGGGCCTTCAATTCCTGATTTTTCCACGACTTTTTTCCTGAGTTGTTGTGGAATTTTGTCAAATATTTCTCCGCATCTAATGAAATGATCTCGTGTCCTTATCATTGAGTTTGTTTACATGTTGGATCACATTGATGGTTTTTTGTATATTAAAACATCCCTGCATCCCGGATCATGATGGATGAATGTTTGATGTTTTTTCGATTTGGTTTGCAAGAATTTTATTGAGTATTCGCATCAATATTCATAAAGGAAATTGGTCTCAAGTTCTCTTTCTTTGTTTGGTCTTTGTGTGGTTTAGGTATAAGAGTAATTGTGACTTCACAGAAGCAATTTGATAGTTTCAATTTTGTGGACTAGTTTGGACAGTATTTTTATGAGGTCTTCTATGAAGGTTTAATAAAATGATGCACTGAACTCATCTGGAACTGGGACATTTTTGGTTGACAGACGTTTAATAACTGCTTTTATTTCTTTAGGATTTATGGAGTTGTTTAGATGGTTTATTTGTTCCAGATTTAAGGTTGGTACCTGGTATCTGTCTACAAAATTGTCCATTGCATCCATATTTTCCAGTTTTCTTGAATATAGGCTTTTATAGTGGAATCTCATGATTTTTGCAATTTCTTCAAATTCTGTTGTTATGTCTCCCTTTTCATTTCTGATTTTGTTAATTTGGATACTGTCTCTGTGGGCTCTGGTTAGTCTGGCTAAGGATTTATATATCTTGTTGTTTTTCTCAAAGAAACAGCTTCTTGTGTTGTTGATTCTTTGGAAAGTCCTTTTTGTTTCTACTAGGTTGATTTCCGCTCTTAGTTTGATTATTTCCTGCCTTCTATCCCTCTTGGGTTTACTTATTTCTTTTTGTTCTATAGCATTAAGGTGTGCTGTCAAGCTGCTGATATATGCTCTCTTCTGCTTCTTCTCAGAAGCACTCAGAGATATGTTTTCCTCTTAGCCCTGCTTTCATTGTGTCACATATATTTGGGAATGTTGTATCTTCATTTTCATAAGTTATCTTTAATTTCTTTCTTTATTTCTTCCTTGTCCAAGTTGTCATAGAGTAGAGCATTATTCAACTTACATGTATGCGTGAGCTTTCTCTCATTATTGTCATTGTTGAACACCAGTGTTAGTGTGTGGTGATCTTCTAGTATGCATGGAATTATTTATATCTTCCAGTATATATTGGGGTCTGTTTATTGACCGATTATATGGTTAATTTTAGAGAAGGTTCCTTGAGGTTCTGAGAAGAATGTATAACTTTTATTTGTATAGTGGAATGTTCTATAAATATATGTTAAATCCATTTGGTCCATAACTTCTGTTAGTTTCTCTACATCTCTGTTGAATTTCTGTTTCCATAATCTCCAGTGATGAAAGTGAGTTGTTGCAATCTACTATTATCATGTACGGTGCAATGCATGCTGTGAGCTTTAGTAAGGTGTCTTTTATGAATGCAGGTGCCCTTTCATTTGGAGCATAGATACATAAGATTAAGAGTTCATCTTGTTGGGTTTTTCCTTGAATGTAAAGTCATCATCCTCTTTATCCTCCATAGGAAGCCATGTCATTCCTTATTTTTTTTAAAGACTTTTGGTTGAAAGTCAATTTTATTTGACATTAGAATCCAACTTCACCTTGCTTCTTCAGCAATTTCCTTGGAAATGTGTTTTCCAGCCATGTACTCTGAGGTAGTATCCTTCTTTGTCTCTCTAGTGTGTTTCCTGCCTACAGCAAAATGATGTTTAATTACCCATTCTGTGAGTCTGTGCCTTTTCATTGGGTAATTGAGCCCACTGATGTTGAGAGATATTTATTTTTCTAGTTAGAGGTAGAATTATCTTTGTCTCTCTTTTCACTTCTTTGCAAGGAAATTATATTCTTGTTTTCGGTATGATGTATTTTCTCTCCTTCTGTTGGAGTTTTCCAATTATTATCTTTTGTAGGCCTGGATTTGCTGAAAAGAGATTTCATAAATTTGGTTTTGTCATGGAATATCTTGGTTTCTCTGTCTATGATACTTGAAAGTTTTACTGGATACAATAACCTGGTCTGGCAATTGTGCTCTCTTAGGGTCTATTTGACATCTGTCCATGATATTCTCACTTTCATAGTCTCTGGTGAGAAGTCTGGTGTAATTCTTATATGTCTGACTATATATGTCACTTGGAACTTTTTCCCTTACTGCTTTTAATATTCTTTCTTTGTTTTGCACATTTGGTGTTTTGACTAATATGTGATGGGAGGAATTTATCTTCTGCTCCAATCTATTTGGAATTCTGTGTGCTTCTTGTTTGTTTATGGGAATCACTTTCTATAGGTCAGGGAAGTTTTCTTTTTTAATTTTGTTGAAGATATTTACTGGCCCATTAAGTTGGGAGTCATCTCTTTCTTCTATAACTATTAACCTCAGGTTTGAACTTTTCATTTTGTCCTGGATTTCCTGTATGGGGCCAGGAACTTTTTGTTTTTACATTATCTTCATCAGTTGTTTTGATGATTTCTATGGAATCTCCTGCACCTGAGATTCCCCTTCTATCTCTTGCATTCTGTTGGTGATACCTTTATCTCCGTCTCCTTGTCTCCTCCTTTGTTTTTCTATCTCCATCTTTGCCAACTTTCTGTTTTCTTTATTATTTCTACTTCTATTTTCAAGTGCTCCACCTGTTTGGTCATGTTTCCTGTAATTCTTTCATGGATGTTTGTGTTTCCTCTCAAAGGGCTTCTACTTGTTCACTTGTGTTTTCCGGCATTTTTCTAAAGGAATTCTTTAGGTTTCTCTCAAAATCCTCCATCATCATCAACAAATGTGATTTGAAATCTAAATCTTGCTTTTCTAGTGAGTTTAAATATCCAGTGCTTTCTTTGGTGGGATAACTGGGCTCTGCTGATGCCAAGTAGTATTGGTTTTGTTTCTTAGGTTTCTACGTTTGCCCCTAGTCATTGGGTTGTCTGGTGTTCTGTTTTCACGAGCTTAGGCAGCTCTCTTCCCTATGGGATTTGGGTACAGGGAACTGTTTGGCCATTCAGTGCAGTCCTCGCTTCAGACCAGAACCGTGGGTACCGGTGGCTGACTGTTCATATATCCCAGTGTCCAGAAGCACTGTTCAATTTCTTCTTGCATCAGGGATGTGGGCTGACGTGCGCAGATATGTCAATCTGCCCTGCAGCCTCAGGATTTCCCCCGAATCATTTTATTGCACATATTTAAATGTAAATATAACATTTTGGTTCTTGAGTTGATTTTTTGGAAATTTAACTGTGAGAGGAAAGGCCACACTCTCTACCTAAAGAGGTGCCTGTACAAATACAGAAACTACTAATGAAAAGGAAGTTTCTTTATAAATATTTAAAAAATTATTCATTTTCTGTGTTAACTGTGGGAAGGTTGTTTACGTGTTTTTGTTTGTTTGTTTTAATTTAATATTGAGAAAAATTTACAGTACATCAAAATAAGTGTGAATTGCATCACAATAGAATCCTCTGAATTCCACCAATTTTTCTATAAGAGCAGAGTCCACTCAGATGTCAAGAATGTACAACAGAACTCATGCTTCATAATTGTCACAGCTTTAAGTCTGTCTCATTTTCTCCACACTTAGATTTGTATAAATTTTGCATGAATTGGTGCAGATCCAATATAATAGTTCTAATAAGTTAGTATACCAGATTATGTCTCCTGCCCCCATGAGAAACTATGTATTGCTATGCTTTTTTGTTGTTGCTGTTTCGGGAGCTGTGTTTTTTATTATCCCCAATACAAAATTAATCTAGTGATGAATTAGTGAAGAGAAACGAAAATTATGTATGATGATGAGAAATTCCCCAAAACAAAGTGTACACAAAGGTAAATCTGAAATGTGTGTTGGTAGACATACACACATGCTCATGACCCATGTACCTGACAAGAATTCAACACCAAATCAACTTAAGTGATTTGGGAAATTAATTTATTTCACACACAATCAAACTCATAGCGAATACATTGTTTTCTCACCTGTGTCTTTAAGTGACCTAATGGTGAAATGGGATGTAACAAATACTGTTAACCTGCATTGCTGTTTATGCTAACATTTTAATCCATGTACAATCTCCATGTGCTTTTTCTCTATTCTGTTTCTCTTTGTCTGTGTTTCTGCATGACTATATAGGCACACATGTGTATTTGGCATACATGTGAGTGTGTGTGCATGTGTGTGTGTGTGTATGTGTGTGTGTATGTTTCTTATTTGGTATTTGTAAACATAGATAACATGTGTATTTATAATTTTGGAAATACTGAAATTCACATTTGATTTGTGGATCAACCATGTGACTGATCTACACACATATCTCTGAAATCCCATTATATCAAGTGAATGGAGAGAGAACTTAAAAGGCTGGTGGTATCTCCTATTCTACCCTTGTCAGGAAAAAGTATTTTTTGGCCATAAAACCCAAACTTCAGCAAAGACATATACAGCCTACAAAACAGGAAAGGTTATGTCATTTGAAGGGAAAAGATATCAGACTGGAAGAAAAATGAATTTGCCACATCTCCAATACTTGAGAGACATGAGATTGAGCTTCAGAAGATATAATGGGAATGGACAGGCAGAATCCCAAAGGAGCCAAAATAACTAAACACTGAAGCTCTCATTAAATAAGAGCTCATGGATTGGTAAGGATGGTAAACATAATGATAAGAACTTTGCAGTCCATACTCAGTCACCATATAAGGCTACAATGTCAACAAGGTGAAAAGTAGTCACCACCATAGTGCTAACAGCTACTTTACAAGTTACAGTGTGAAAAACTGTAACTGTAGAAATAAGAGAGGGTGGTATCTGAAAACAGACAAGGATGTGCTGGAATTGAACGTCTTTTCATATAAGTTAGCAAGCAAGCCCACAGCAGCTACCTGATGCAAAAGTGAGCAAAAAGGAATGAACTGTATAAATACTATGTGTACAGAAATACAGGCAATTTAGTGGAATTCTAAGATGTTGAGATGAAAGGATAGGAAGAAATTTCTATCAAGCCAGGCACCATGTCTTGCTCTTTGAATACTCACATTCAAGAGACTGAGGGAGAGAAATAAGGAATTTCAGGTTAGCCTGGAATACATATCTGTGGAGAGCTGCAATAACATTCGCCACCACAAGATGGTGCTGGCTTCTACTGCACCCCGTGTGGAAAGGTGGGATAGCTTTTGCCATTATACGATGGCGCTGCCTCACCCCCCCCCTGCACCAGCAGACTTTCTTTCAGGAAGTTAACTGTGTGCGCATGTGCAAGAGTGCCTTCATGCCAGGTTTTGCCCACTCGGGGTGTGCCTAATGAGATCATGGGTAAGCGACCAATCAGGTGTGGATGCGCCGCGCTAGGGTGTATATAAGCCGTGACATGCTGGCGCCCCAGCGCCCTTTCTTTAAGATACAATAAACGTTTATGCTGCAGAAGGATTTGTGTGTCCCCGCGTGTTCTTGCTGGCGAGATAGTGCAGGGCACATATCAACACCTCTTTTTTCTATTTTTAAATTTAATTCAATAGTCTGATTGATAGAATATCATGAACAATATTAAGGAAACAGAAATTTAGCGCATACACAGTGATACTTTCACTAAGAAAACATTTTCTATAAAGAGACAGAAACTATTAAGTTACAGATAACAGCTGCCATATTGAAGGATCCAGCATGAAGGGTTAAGATCCTGTTTGGTTGTTCCTTCTTCTCTTTCATGGCTCAGATGTGTCTCTGACCATGTCATTATTGTGCAGACATCTAGATGTTCCCTGGCTTTAAATTTATGTATGTAAACCAGTACACATTTATATATCAAATGATTATTTGATTTTACTTTATCTTCAAAAATAATGGGTCTTGAGAAATGATAACATTATTGTGTGGGTTTGAATATTCATAATAGGAGTCAGAGAATTATCAGGGCCCAACACACACACAGGGTGGTTGTAGAGACTATACCTGTGGCAACACGAAAGCATAGAAATGATTGGGTTGATCTGTTTTTCTGCATAACATTGATGACTAGTTAATGATAAGAATGGGTAAAAAATTGAGATACAGTCAAGGTTTTCTTTTCCTTAATTTGAATGAATGCTTATACAGCATGTGAAACTGAACTCCGACCCATGGTAAACCTTCTTCATGAGCTTCATTAGTGCCAGGACTACAAGTTTGCACCATCTTTGTAAATACTTGGACACTTGGCTCAATGCTTAACACACTTTGTAAAATCCCCTGGTGTTAAGACAGGAAGTATTAGACATGAAAATCTGTGATAATAAATCACTTCTAAGCTTTGATTTTTGTGACTACAGAGAAAGAATTTGACTCTGATGTAAGTGAGTGTCTAAAAGTATTAAAAAATCAATATCTCTCATTTGCAAGAATTCTTCTAATGGCTTACTGCTGTCTTCCAAGAGATGAGTGTCAATTTTGTCAATTGCTCTTTGTGGCAGGAAAAGGCTTGTCTGTCAAATGCTTTGCAATTGCCAAGAACTTTGAGGTTCCTGGAGAATGCTTCCTCCTGTTCACCCTCATTCTGCTCTCATAGCCTTTGCTATCTACACTAGTCCATCTCTACAAACTCCCATGTACTTCTCTCTGGTGAACTTATGTATCCTGGAAATTGGTTACACTGGATCTGTCATACCGAAGATATGGAAAGCCTTGTAAATGAGATATGAGGAATCTCTCAGGAGGGATGTGCCACACAGATGTTTTTCTTCACACTTTTGGTATAACTGAGTGCTGCCTATTGTCAGCCATGACCTTTGCCACTGTATGGCCTTGCTTCACTATGAACCCAAATGGGTAGTGAGGTTTGTGCCCATTTGGCAATTATTTCATGGGGAATACGTTGCCTTGTAGGGTTGGGACAAAATTACTTGAGACGCAAATCTAACCACCAAAAAGGAGTTGATAAATTCTTGATCATCTTCCATACCACAGTGACATCCATGCTGAACCCCATCATCTATAGCTTAATTAACCAAGAAGTCAAGGCAGCTTTGAAAAGAACTCTGGGTGTGAAGAAAGTTCTGATAATAAATAGGTAATTAAGAATCCCAAAGTGCTCTTTCAGAAAGGTGCATAGTCTGTGAAAGAAAGAAAACAAACAAAAAACAAAAACAAAAACAAAAACAAAAAACAAAAAACAAAACAAAAAAACTCTGCTCTTTCTTGCTGTCTTGAAACAAACTTTAAGAAACATCCCTTTTATTAAGAGTGTTCTCTTTATTTACCACCATCCTTAATTGCAAACAATTGTAAAGTATGCTTGCTACTAAATTACTTTAGTAGATTAGTCCAGTACTTAAGCAGTTTCATCTGGACAGAGTTTAAACAACATCCTAATGTCTCAGGGTCTTGAAAATCCTCTGTATCTATTCTTAGCTATTTGGAAATCTTCCAGACATTGATTGTAAATGGTCCCAGCTCGTTATGCTACAATTCCATATTCCTTAGTACATGTAAATTCATTTCTTGGACTGGAACTGCTAAGTAGTTCTCAGGAGAGTGAATTGTTAGGCTCTGCTTTTTGTAACATTTGGTCAGTCCATACTTCAGTTCTGGGCACCCAGGGCCTATGATTTTGGAACAGGAGTAGTCTTTCCTCCACTTTTTGATTTCTTAATGGTGGGGGAAAAGAATTTCAGCCAGGTGATTCTCAATATCAATATCATAGTTTCAGATCAACATACACACAAACACACACACACACACACGCACACACTCACGCACACATGCACACACACACGCACACACACACACACTCACAGACACACACACACACGCATGCACAAACACACACACATATGAATGCACACATTTTACAGGAATTGAAGTGGGTTTACAAGTGACAGAATTCAAATATAAAAGTCAACTAGTGTCAGATAATTAAATTCTGGTTGCTATTCAACAAAAAAATAAAATAACATAAAATTAGAATCTTGAGTCTTTATGAATATAATGAAACAAAAATATAATTCCATTTAAGTGTGCTAAAAATATGGAAGACCTTAAAAAATTACCATGACACTAAAACTACAGTTAAGTTTTAGGCATGTGTCACCTAAACAGAAAGACAATAATTATATTCTCATCGGACTCATTGTTCTGAGTCTACTTACATGCTGTAAGGCCATTCAGGTCAAGATGTTGGTAAAAGAATGACCGAGGAGCTCAAAACAAAGCCAAAAGTTTTCAAAGGACACACAGTCTTTCCATGGGTTTTAAGTAATTCTCCTATAACTTCTATTACTTCATAAGGAAATTCAAAAGAAAAATACATTAAAATATTTTAACTATGAAAGGAAAGTAATTTAAAATTATTTCATTGCTCTGTAATTGGGTGTTGTTAAGATGACAGGCATCCTCCTAATGCTTAACTGCGATAAGCAAAGCAAGAAACAGTTTTTGGTGTCTGTGTCAAGTACATGTAATCTCAATCTAAAAGAGAAAAACTAATGGCCAAATCCAAATTCAGAGACATTCCAGCAAAGTAATTATTTGTCTTCAAAGGTGTGGTCACAGAAGATAAAAATAGTAATGAATTATCACAGAACAAAATGACGTAAGTTATGCAATAATTAAATGTCAACTGGATTTCTGGATTGGATACAGACATAGAAAGTGTACATTTCTAGAAACTTTGTTGTTATGATTTGGTCAACCTACTGTGTAACTTTTAACAGTTTTTTTCAAATTTCTGATTTTTTGAGAATTAGTTATAAAATTGATTAAAGATATTAAATTCAGGAATTAGATTATGATATAAAACCATACTGTTTCCTATCAATTAAATATGATTTTCCTGTACCGTTTGACTTCTGCTTTATTTTTTGTATTTATTTATTTTATTAATTTATTTATGTCTCAAATGCTGTGGTCCTTCCTTTTTTCCCCCACAGAGTCCCTTACCCCAACCATCATCTCTTTCTGATTTATTCTTTCCAAAAGTCAAAACAACAGTAGTTATAAGGCATGCTTAGTCCCTGAATAGTTGTTTATTTGGCCATGAATTTGAAAATCGACAACATTGATAGTGTAGACATCAGGAAGTAGCTTCAAAAATGATCTTCAAAAATTAAATATTCTCCATTTATCAGCTATCAGCTTGACAAAACTGCAAGAATCCAAGAACAAAAATATCCAAATTAATGTACATAGAAAAAATTGATCAGAGAAGAAGAAAAACATATAGCAACCTTCCTGAACTCCACACAAGAGAGCCTAAGTTCCTGTAGTGTATTCTGCCTGAATATATAGAGTTTATGGGCTAATACCTGGAAATGAACTCCTACAAAAACAAACGACAAACTAAACAAAAAGTGCAATATTTATAAAAGCCAAACAAATAGGTGGAAAGTATTATTTTCAGCTCTGTATGAGCATATTACTGTTTATTAATTTGTATATTAATAAAATTTTAATATCACTACTGAAAATTTTTATTGCAAATTTTTGAATAAATAGATTTTAAGTGATTCATGTGATCTTTAACTTTAGTGGCTTTTATTGCATTATTGATCAATAAAGTGTTTATTTGACTATGATCATCACTATGAATATTCACAAATATCAAATTATTTCAACCAGGAACTACTCTTCTGCTTTTATACTTCTTGTTGTACATATGTAAGAGTTTTACCTGCTTGCTCACGTGTGCAACACATCAATGCCTAATGTCCAGGACGTTGAAGAGTGTGTGAGATTCCGTGATGCGGAAATTACAGCCACTTGTGAGCTGTCACTTGGAAGCTAGGGATCCGCTCTGGGTTCTCTGGAAGAACAGATAATGCTATTAATCACCAAATCATTTCTTCATCTTCAGCAAATGCCATTTTTTTGTAATTATAGTGCCTAAGCTATCCTGTCTTCTGTATAGACCACTGTTTTCTTAAATGTGATAATTTAATATTAAACCCGCACAAACATGCTTCTTACTTTCATACATACATACATACATACATACATACATACATATATATACATATATATATTCATACAGACATACACACATACACACACACAGACACATGAACAATTGCTGTTACCTTCAAGTTTTCTTACATACACACACACACACCGGCTTCATACCTGCAAGTTTACTTAGCTACAAACACACACACACACACACACACACACACACACACACACACACACACACCTGCTTCGTACCTTCAAGTAGTCTTAGTTATTTTCATAGTTATTTGTTTATTTTTTCACTTTACATACTGCGAACTGCCACCCTCCTGTTCACCCCTCTCACAATCCTTCCCGCAGTCCTTTCTCCTCTGAGCAGGAGGTGACCCCACCGGCATCTCCTCACCTTGCATATCTAGTCTCTGTGATCACATCCTCTGCTATTGCGGCCAGACACAGCGGCCTAGATTGAAAGGGGTGTGGAGGTAGATGTCATACCCAGAAAGAGGCAGAGAGCTGGGGTAAAAGATGCCCATGAATCAATGGGTGTTTCCTTAGCAGAGACTCACAGCCACAGTGATATGGACCTGAAGACGCCATCTCCTGTAACCAAAGAGCAACCCAAATGGAATGATAGAGACACTAACTTTTGACCCAAAATTTATTCTGACCACAAAAAATGAAAGGGCTGTGCATAGAACAGAGAGTGAGGAATGATCAACCAATGGTTAGTGCAGATTAAGACCCACCCCTTGGATTAGCAGTGATCCCTGACACTATTAATGAAACTCTGTTATGCTTGGAGAAAGGAGTCTAGCATGGCTTTACTCTAAGAGACTCCCCTAAGCTGCTGACTTAGACAGAAGCAGACATCCACTAGCCAAACCATGGGTGGAGCTTGAAGACTCTGATGGAAGAAGAGAATGAAAAGGAATATGGCTTCTAAGGGCATAGGCACTCCACAGGCTGTCTTCATGTGAGTACCGAACAACTAGAAATGGGCTTTCCCAAAACATCTTGTCTGTAGATGGGACATCTGTGTCTTTAAAATTCATTTATTTATTTACTCACTTTACATCCCAATATCGGTGCTATATCTTCAAGGTACGCCAACACTCATTGTTGGGGGAACCCCTATAAAGACAAAGCTACACATTTACTACCTATCTCCTGGGGGCTTAGGTTCAGTCAATGTTCACTCTCTGTTTGGTGGTTCAGTCTTTGGCAAACCCCAAGAGTCCCCATGAGTTGACTCTATTGGTCGTCCTGTAGCGTCCCTTATGTCGTCTGGGCCTTGATTCTTCACCTGATTCTTTTTCAAAAGACTCCCAAAGCTCCAGCTAAAATTTGGTGGTGAATCTTTACACTTCTTACTCTTAGCTGTTGGGTGGAGTCACTCAGAGGACAGTTATGCTAGGATTCTGTCTCCAAGCATGATAGAGTATCTTTACTAGTGTCAGGGATCAGTGCTTGCCCATGGAGTATGTCTCAATCTGTGCTAAACATTGTTTGAACTTTCCTTCCATGTCTGGTCTATCTATCTTTGTCTCTGAAGATCTTGTAGGCTCTGTTCATTTTGGATTGAAGGTTTTGTGGGTGGATATTTTTCCTTGTCGCATCACTGGGAGTCATGCCTGGCTACAGAAGTGGCCTATTAAGGATCTTTATCCCCACTGCTAGAGACACCCCAATAGTCACCCTGGGGATTTACCTTTCCCAGGTCTCTGGCACTTCTTAGCGATGTGCACCCCACACTTGTGGTTACCATTCCCTTTCCCTGTATTCACTATACCTAATTCCTCCAAACACACTATACCTAATTCCTTATACCCATTCCCTTCTCTACCTCCCCACCCATTAAGTTTCCTCCCTCCCTCCACCTGCCTCAATATCTATTCTGCTAAATGCATTTTAAAGTCAATGTTTAGGAAAAAACACTTCATAAGTATAAGAAGTATCCCATAAGTAATTCTGGTGGATGTTTAGGCAAGATATGAAGATATTAAATTATATAGAGGCCAAAATTACTACATATATTGTTAGAAGAGACACTGTCTTTATTACATTCAACATGAAGGAAAACCATTTATATATTCTGTTAAGTTATACAAGGGAATCTCTTAAAAGTGTTACACGCATCACACAACTTTATTATTCTCTTACTTTGAAATCTGCCTTCATTGCAAATATTTGCACAATGAAAAGTACAAAGGTTTAAACTCATGTGAGTGTAATTTGTTCTAAAGTTAAAGTTTATATATACAGGTTTAAGACAACAGTCATCTCAGATTCACAGGGGATTAATACATCCGATAGTTCTCTATTACCTTACCTGTCTTCTTTCCTTTATTCCTGATGAAGACTCATCTCATTTGCAGCCCCTACTGTGAGAGATGGATCAGAAAATGCCTGAGTGTCTACAACCCAGAATACATCGATAGAAAAGATAAAAGACAACATCTCCAAATAGTATATGCAATTGAAACTTTCTTGTAGATCTTGAAACAAAATGCAAAGAACAAACACACATCCTAGGATATTACCACATACAGGAAATTGTAGCTGTAGGAAGCATTCTCAGTGGATTTTAAACGTCTGCACCTAAGAACAAAACTGCCTCCATGAACATGAATATTTACTCCTTTGGCAAGAAAGTCAGTCTGTCTCTTGACAGTCATGTCGTCTGTCCACTACTAGAGTGATGGCCATGCTTTATGAATGTGTACAGATAAACACATACTGGTTTTGACGTCTTCAAATAATTTCAAGAAGAAGCTGATAGAGAATATATAATGTTCCAGAGACAAAATACGGGAATTTAAATTAGCCAGCATACATATATTGTTAAAATTTTCTGCATACTATAATTTAATAATTTTGACTATTACTGCTATGAATTAAAAGATAGTTATGTAATGCCTACCAATCCCCAAAGCCTGAAACATTGTGAAAATCTGTCTTATTTCTCCCTAACTTGGGTTTTTGGTCACCAACCTTTTCATTGCCCATCTACATTCTGTTTCTCAAATAGATCAGAGGACTACATGAGGGTGTCACTCTCATGAAGAAGACAAAGGAACTTTCTGTCTTTGCATGTATTTGCTCTTGGGAACATGTAAATAAAAATTTCAGTTTCAAGAACCAAAACATGGCCGTCCAATGGGACCCAAGTGAACCAAAATCTACCTGCCATCAGTGAACATTAGCACACTGATATCAGCGCAGAGAATAATATAATGGAATGATCCTGAAATAATAATAATAATAATAATAATAATAATAATAATATATAATGATGATGATGATAATAATAGTTATAATATTAATATATAATGATAATGATGATGATGATGATAATAATAATATTAATGATAATAATGGAATAATCCCCTCAAGGGATCACAGAATAAGGAAAGTAAATGTTGAGATGTGTTTTTCAAGGGTTAATGTATCCATGAAAGCAATTTTGACTTGGGCATACTCTTCATACCTGAAAATCACTCAACCTGTGATGACTTCACACAGAGAGTTGAGAACCAGGGTGATTTTTTCTTAGGACAAGAGAAACATTTGCCAACCTTCCAAAAAGCAAAACAATCTAGATAGTCTGTGTGTGAGGATGGTTAGCTTTTGCATGACTAACACACACACACACACACACACACACACACACACACAAAAACACACAAACACACACACACATACACAAAGACAGACACAGAGAGAAACAAAAAGACAGACAAAGAGACATACACACACAGACACACACAGAGGCATACACACATACACACAGAGAGACACAGACACACACACACATACAAACACTCACACACATAAAATGCACACACAGACACATACACACAATGACACACATACAGACACACATAGAGACACACACATACACACATATACACACACACATAAACACACTGAGAGACACACAGACACACACACACACCAACACTCACAGACATAAAATGCACACACAGAGACCCACACACACAGACACACACAGACTCACACATAAACACACATGCATACACACATACACACAGAGAGACACACACAGACACACACACATTCAAACACACACATAAAAATACACAAACACAGACAGACAGACAGACAGACAGACAGACAGACACACACACACACACACACACACACACACACACACACACATATCTCTGATGTATGCTTCCTAGAGTGTTCAGGTGAAAAAGGATGAAGTGGCCCCAGGAACTAGTCGGCCAACAGAATCTTGGTCTGCCTGCAAGTGAGTTGGGGGTTGCTCCAAGGTATTCAGAGTCACAGCTCTGTTAGAAGGTATTCAGGGACGCGCTGTGTACATATATTTTACTCAGGTTGAACAAAGGCTATACGAACCTTGGAGAGTGGGAAGGGGTTTTCGGGTGCAATTACATCAATGGAGGCTTAAGGTACCAGGAAGGTCTCATTTGCTTGAATTTTATAATCTCTGTCCCAGCATCGGTCTGTTGTTCAGAGATCTCCATTTGACCTCCTCAGAAACCGACTCCATTGAATGTGCCTCATCCCCAACCCTGAGGTTCCACTTTCTTGATTTCAAAGGCTTGATGGTTCGGACTCTGCGTTCTGTATCAGATTAAATCCTCTGGAATTTGCCCTCTAGATGCCATGAATTAACCAGTGCATCCATCGAGTTTCTGCATTAACCCGTAAGTACCCTAATTCTGGCCGATTCTCTCTGCACCGCGCTATCCGAACTTCCTCCCCTTTCCTCAGTCACCCTCACTCACCCACAGAATCTGTTCCAGTTTTCCTTTCAGAGAGGTCTATGCTTCCCCCCTCACCGGTCTTCTCCTTTCCTGTGTCCTCTCTACATTTGTGGATTGTAGACAGATTAAGATTTATCTCACAGCTGATACCAAGCATAGATAAACGGCCACCATGTTCATGTCTCTAGGTCTCAGTTACCTCTTGGGCTGCTTTTTTTTTCCTAGCTTTATCTATTTTCTCTTAAGCTTCATGATTTCATGCCTCTATCACTATGATGTCATTCCACCACGCCTATGATGTCATGCTCCACCACCATGATGTCATGCCTCACACCCATGGTGTCAAATCCCCATCCCCATGATGTCATGCCTGTGCCCCTTGCTAGAATGTTTCTATCTATTCACCAGGTAAAATTCTGAATGCTGCCCTCGCACCACACTCCTCCAGGTTCAACCATTTACAGTCCCTCTTCCTATCCTCACCTATTCTTCTCTGAGAGAGTGGAGGAACCCTCTGTGTGCCCCCTCTCCCCTGGACCATCAAGTCTTTACAGAACCAGATTCATCGTCTACCACCAGGTCCTGAAAACGCAGCCCGGGTAGGAGAACAGGATCCACAGACAGGCGACGGGTTTAGTGAACCCACGTGAAGACCATTGTGCGGCTCTGCCTCTCTCAGTCCTTCCCTCAGCGCTTCAGTGAGACTCACTGAGCTCCATCTGATATCAAGCCCTGTGCCTGTGCATCTGTAACAGTCGGCTGTTCGGTGGAGCCTTGAAGAGGACAATAACGCTACCCTCCCGTCTTCAAACATAAGAAAGAACCATTAGTAATGTCAGTGTTTGTCGTTTGCCCATATGATAAGTCTCACATCCGCCCACTTATCCTTTGGCCATTACCTCATATCCCGTTCCATCTCTCTCCCTGTATTTCTTATGGTGGGGGCAATTTTCTGGGTCAAAATTTTGGGGTGTGTTTGAGTCCTTATCCTTCCACCTTGGGTCCTCTGTGGCTACAGAAAGTGCCCATTTCAGTATCTGTATCCCCACTGCTATGAGTCTCAGCTAAAGTCACCCTCATGGATGCCGGAGTAGCCTCACACATCCCAGATTGCTGTCAAATCATAGAGATAGCACCCACCCTGGACAGTCACTGATTGCAGTTTATTCTCTTGGCCCTCTGTCCCTCCTGCTCGTCTCGACCAAGAAATGATTCTCAAACCCCATTTCCCTTCCCATCCCCTTAAGCACCCAATCCTTTCCTTCCATCTGCCTCCTCTCATTAGTTTATTCCTCATTCTGAGTGAAACTCAAGCATTTTTCTTGGGTCTTTCTTCATGTTTATCCTTTTTGGTTCCGTAAATCTTACTGTGTGAATTCTGTACTTTTTGGCTAATACCGTCTTTTAAATGAATATGTACATGTTATTTTGGGTCGCAGTTACCTCATTCAGGACAATACTTTCTCATTCCATCTACTTGACCACAGCTTCTAAATGTCCTTATTTTTCATATGTGTGTAGTATTCTATTGTGTAAATGAACCACATTATCTATAGCCATTATTTGTTTGAGGGGCATCTGGTTTATTTCTATTTCCTGTTCATTATGAAGTAATCCACTAGGAACATGATGGAGTACATTTCCTTGCATAATGGCAGAAGTCTTTTCAGATATAAGGCCAGGTGTAGTATAGCTGGGTCTTTAGGAAGAATATTCTCCATTTTCTTAGAATCCACTGGGTAGATATGCAAATTCATTATACGGATTTGCTCTTCCCCCAGCAAATGCTATTTGTATCCTGATATTTATCTTCTTCCTCATAAGAGGTTTCCCCCCAGCTAGCCCTCTATCATGGACTCAGGTGATTGCATATGAACCTTCTTCCCATTTTAACTGGTCAGTAAATGCTAGAGCCTATTACTGATAGCTGGAGGGGAAAGTTGGTACTGGAGGTTTGACGGTGGGGTTAGGTAGAGAATCAGAAGAGGGTAAGAGGGGAAGGGAGAAGACTGAAGAAAAAGAGGAGGAAGTAATGATGGAAACAATCCATATGGCCTGGAGAATGCACATGTAGCAAGGGGTTTTATGGTTGGGGAATAAGTTATGATAACGTTAGATCTTCCCAATACACGTTTATAGATTATAATTATAATAACCAGATTGTTTGTTTTCTTTATGGGCTCATTGAGTTTGGAAATTCCAACAAGCTTTCCTCAACAGTATTTCTGGATCAAATTTTCTGTTAATAGAGATCTCTGATTGTAGGGACTCTAACCATTGCTCCATAGTCCAGTAGACGTAGCTGTTTCTTCCTCAGTCATGTCTCTTGTATTTTCTATGGACATCTGTGTCTTCAGTGACCCAGGCCCAGTGTTCCTCTTTCGAGAGGTCTTCAATGATCTCACCCAGAGGAGTTTCAGGTTTCTCAACTCATTCCATCTAGTTGACCGCAGCTTCACAGTGACCTTATTTTTCATAGCTGCAAATTATTCCACTTCAAATATTTCCTGATAACAGTGAACCGTTGTGAGCAGGCTAAAATTTCTCAAGAAAACATTAAAGATTCAGTCTCTAAATCTAGATCTCCTCATTCCATGATGCTTGCTTTGACTGAATGGCCGTGGCATGAGCAGTTTGTTCTTACGGACATCAAGCCATTTCCTTCTCCAGTAATGGCTGCCATCCCTCTGTCAGAGATTTTTACCCTGGTTATTTTCGGTGACTGATGTGATTTAGAAATTGTGGCACCATCTGCATGCTAGAAAGCCAGAGATGTTTTAGGTTGACTCTGCTTCCACAGACAATGATGTCACATATGCCCATTGGACAACAATGTCACACCCAAACATCAAGATGTTATCTTTGACTCCACACGTGACTGCAAGATTGCCTCTTGTTCTGCATGCACCTTGGCAACCATATCACACCTGACTGTGAGATAGCAACTATGTATCTTCAACCAAAAGTAAGATGGCCTCTTCGACTCTCTTAATCCTACTCATACTTGATCATGGGAGGTCTTTCTATCTTCAGCTACCTTCCTCAGTTTCTCTCTTCAGAGACTTAGAGTTCACACCAGACATGTTAGGTTAGAGTTATTTTATATTTCATTATATATATATATATTTGTGATTGGCACTGCTTCCATAATTTCTTCTCAGCCTCTCAGTCATTTGCATGACAGATTAGTTTCATTTAATTTTTCGTCCATCCACTTGGCTGAAGGTGTTTTTCATTCGTAGGACATTTCTGGTAAAACTTTGGGATCACATATCTCCACTATTATATGATGTGTGAATGGCGATACACTGAGTTCTCCTTTTCCGATATCATCCCCTCGACCTCCTTTGGTTGTCTTATTGCTCTGGCTGGGAATTTAAGGACTTTACTGAAAGGATGCTGCAAGATGAGCAGTCTGTTCTTGTTCTCCAATTTATTCGAATTGCATTTCGTTTCCATCCCTTATTTTGATATTAACTATGGGCCTGCTATATTGCATTTTATGTAATATATTTTGTATTTATTTTAGTATTTTATTGCATTATGTATGATCCTGACATTCCTGGTCTCCCGTAGACCAAAAATAGGAAGGACGATGGATTCTGTCAAAGGCTTTTTCAGCATCAAATGAGATAATCTTGCATTTTTTTCCTTGTTTCTTCAATTCTGCTCCTTCACACCATTGTGGAATAGTGGATATTAATAATTCATAATAATATAGTAATAATTAACAAATTAATTTTGGGATATTAATGTAATATATCAGTTACATTATTATATCACTATATATTAATTTAACATAGTAACATAATATATTAATATTAATTATACTTACCATATTTATATATTAATTTAATGTATAAAACAATATTTAATATTAATATTATATATTAATATTAGTTATATATTATAATCTTAGGATATAACAATTTAATATGCTACTTTATAAAAATGTATATGTATATATATACATATATATACATATATATATATATATATATATATATATACATATATATACATATATATATATATATATATAATTTACATTGCATGGTTTGCAATTACCACAAAGTCAAATCCAAGGCGAGCTCCCACGTTAATGTGAAATGCTGAAGGCAGAATATTCTTTTTTCAGTTCAGTTTGTTAATATGGTGGATCACTTTGATGGGTTTTCAAAGATTGATCCAATCCTGCATCCTCAGGAGCAAGCCTACTAGATGATGCTGGATGGTGGATTCATATATCCTTGGATTTTGTTTTCGAGCATTTTACCTAGTATTTTTTCCACCAATGTTCGTAAAGGAATTCGTCTGAAATTCTTTCTTTGCTGAGTCGTTTTGTAATTTCGATGTCAGGGCGACTGTGCTGTCATGGATTAAGTTGGGCAATTTTCCTTCTGTTTCTGTGTTCTGGAGTAGGTTGAGAATTCTTTAAAATGTGGTAGAAGTCTGGGCTCAATCAATATGGTCCTGGGGTTTATTAACTGGGAAAACTTTTAATTACTGTTTGTGTCTCTTTAGGGGTTGTAGAGCTATTTACATAGTTTATATTACCTCAGTTTACCTGTGGTCAGTGGGTATCCATCTACACAGTCATCCATTTCGTTCAGAGCTTCTAATTGTGTAGACAGCAGGTTTCTGAAGTGAGACCTAAGGATTCAGTGACTTTCATCAGTGCCCATTGATACAGCTCCCTGTTCATTTCTGATTTTGTTATTTGGATGCTGTCTCTCCTCCTAGTACATTATCTGTCTTAGGGTTTGTCTCTCTCATTGATTTTCACAAGGAACCAGCTATTCTTTTTGTTGATCTTTGTATTCCCTTTGTATCTGATGGATCACTTTCAACCCGAGTCTGATCATTTCTTGCTGTCTCCTCCTTTAACATGTATTTGCTTCTTTTTATTCTAGAGCTTTCAAGTGTGCTGGGAAGTTGTTAGTGTGCAGTATCTCTGGTTTCTTTATGAAAGCGCTCTGTGCTGCATGTGCACATTCGACTTAACACTGCTTTCCTTATGTCCCTGAAGTTTGGAGATGCTGTGTCTTATTTTCATTGAATTTTAAGGAACGCTTTTAAATTTTTTTCCTGTCTTCTATGAACCAGTGGTTCTTAAGTAGAGAGCTGTTTAATTTCCATGAGTATATAGACTTTTTGTTATTGTTGAAGTCCAGTTTTAATCCATGGCAATCAGCGAAGATCCAATGGTTAGTGCAGTCTTTCTGTATCTGCTGTGGCTTGTTTAGTGAGGGAGAACATGGTCAGTTTAGGATAATATTCCATGAGGTATTGAAAAGAAAGTGTGTACTTTTGTGTTCGTGTGAAATATTCTGTAGATACAAATGAGGTCAATTTATTTAAAACAAGTGTTAGTTACATCATTTATTTATTTATTTTTTAGTTTCTGTCTCAATGACCTTCCCTTGGTGAGAGTGTAACATTGAAGTCCCCCACTATTAATTTGTGAGGTTCGATGTGATATTTAAGCTTCAGCAATATTTCTCCCACCAATGTGGCTGCTTTTGTCTTTGTCATATAGAAATCCAGAATTGAGATTCCATTTTGGTGGATTTTTCCTCTGATGCATATGAAGTGTCCTTCCACATCTCTTTTTATTACTTTTGATAGAAACTCTGATTTTCTGGACGATAGAATGGCTACAGCATCTTGTTTCTTGTGTCCATTTGCTTGAAAAACTTTTCCAACCCCTTAGTCTGAGATTGTGTCTATCTTGGTTGTTGGATTGTGTTTCTTAAGTGCAACAGAAGGATGGATCCTGTCTTTAAATCCATTGTGTTAACCTATGTACTTTTACTGTTGAGTAGAGGCCATTAATGCTTAAAGGTATTAATGAGAAGTAAAATTTAGTTCATGCTATTTTGATGTTGCTATAGCAGCATTTATTTGATTGCATGTTTTTTTGGTTTTTGGTTTTTTTTTATTGGAATGCATGAGTGTGTATGTGAGTATTAGATCTGTTCTGTAGAGTGCATAGTTTTTTGTTTGCATGTTTTTGTTTTTGATTTTTTGGGGAGCTGTGAGAGTATGCATGTGAATATGAGATACTTTCTGTAGGTTATGCTGTGCCATTATTAATTTCTAGTGGGAGGCAGGGATGGTTCAATTTAAAATCCATCAATATAATCCCCTATATAATGAAACTGAAAGAAAAAAATCACATGATAATCTCATTAGATGCTGAAAAAGATTGCAAAAATATTCCAAACCCCCTTCATGTTAAAAGCATGAGAGTGATCAGGGATAAGATTCCTATGCAGAAACATAATAGAAGCAATGGACAGCAATGCAGTACCCAACATAAACCTAAATGGAAAGAAACATAAAGCAATTCCATTAAAGTCAAGGACATTGTAAGGATGCCCACACTCCCTACTCAGTATAGTATTTGAAATTCTATCCAGGGTAAAAGCATTGTTCAAATTTTGTTCTGACATGGAGTATGGCCAAGGCCTGTGAAGGAGGAATGACACAGAGCTTTAGAATTCCTGGGGTATGGACCCCTCTTCAGCAGAGTCTCATTGGACCGTGGTGAGTCATGAACCCAATTAGGACTTCATGCACAGTGTCGCTCGGTTATTGCACTCATATCTCTCTTACTCTAAGAAGTGCATGAAAATCCTCATGGAGCTTCCCACCACTCAGAGGGCAGGGCCATTGGCTTTTGCAATAATGGTGGTCGAGGTCTTTTAGCAATTGCCTTTGGGGCAGATCAATGCTTCCACCATGGCCTGAGGAAATGTAGAATGATCAGCGATGACCAAAACCCTTAAAAAGCATTTGGAAAAATAAAATTTTTCATGAAGGTGACTAAGGTGTTTTCCCTACTGACTCTGATGTAAAAAACAGTGTATGGAACAATTTGAAGTTCGGAAAGGCTGGGACCTTTTAAGGTCAGGTATCGAGAACAATGGTGGCACAGGCTAAATGGTGTGACTGTCACAAAGACTGAACTGTTGATGACTGATTTCTGACCCAGGTTTACCCTCAGTTTCCTGATAGGATTTAATAAGGATTACCATTCACCGATGTGCATTCTGATCATTTAAAGCAGATATGACATTTTTATACAGATGTTTAGATTTCTGTTTATAAAAGATTCTTATAAGAATCCTTTTAAAGATAAATAATACAATATTTAACCATTTCTGTGTAAATTCAAGTTGCTTACTTATGTAGTTACGTTGACCTTGGGAGTAATTTGTTTTCTTTCAGCGTACTATGTAATATTTGTTCTAATACAGTATTGGGTATCACTTTTTTCATCACTAAGCAAGAGAAGAAAACTAGAACATGATCACATTTGTGTAATACAATATTCAATAAATTAAAGGTCTATAAGAAAAATACTTCCCGATGGGAAACAGAGAAAACCTAGAAAATTGAACTGTATGTCACAAGAATGATCCTGGGAATAAAAATATTATCTAGAAAAATCTCTCACTCCATCTTCCTAAATCTTTTCTACCCATGCCGTGCCCCTGACTAACTTTCTCCATTCAGAGCATGTAACTACTAACTAGGTGGTGTATGTAAATATTTCCAATGTGTCTCAAGAGACTCTCCTGGAAAAGGCACACTAGAAACTGGTCAATGTAAGGAAAGCTATTCAGCAGGTAGGCCATGGCAGTTCTCATACACATCATCATTAGGCCCTCCCTGAAAAATCTCTTGTAACCTAGAGAGGCCTATCTCCTTTTGTGAGGTCACAAGTGTTGTCCTGTCAGCACCTGCCTCTCAGATATTCCTTCAGTACTTTCAGATCTTACAAATTGGCCTTTAATTCAGAATAAACAGCCATTTTTAAGGGAGAAAAAAGAGGATGAAGAGATCAGAGATGGGCAAGAAGCTGCCCTTCTGTTTTCGTATAAAAAAGGAAGAAATACCGGGTACATTGCAGAGCTCAGTGAGTGTGGTGTAGGTGTTTAGTGGGTTTCCTGAAGAGACAGCCTTGATCTGAGCATTCCAAATATGGAAATGAGGAGATGGGAGCCTCTCAGAAGCATCTGTACTTACCTGTTCTTATGGTTCCTGGAAATCAGAGAGTTTATATCAATCTTTTCTTTATTTCCAAAGCCAAGGGTTGGGAAGGGCACAGTTGTTTTCCTGAGAGCTCATGGTCTTTATTGTTTTTGACAAGAAGAAAAAGGACTTAAAGAAGATGGGAAGGACAAGTATTATATCCCTAGCTCTGTGTAAACTCCTCCATACTTTGGATTCCTATAGTGCAGTTTGTGTCTGACTCTGATATCTGGGAGAGAGAATTGCTTCTATTTGAGACATCATCATCTCAGTCTTTCAACTTTTATTTCTATGACTACCATTCCCTGATAGTGACTCATTAGATTTCTGAGTCAATAGCTGTGATTAGCTGGTAGTTTCTTTTCTTTTATTTCTTATATGTTTATTTTTAACAAATTTTATTTCTTTTTTTAAAATGTTTATTTCTATATTTCCAATTATAATATTGTTTCCTTTAAGAATTTCCTCCCATAAGATCCCTAACAGGTCCCTCTTTACTTCTTCTATAAACCCTCCCATTACTGTCCTTTCACATTCCCTTTAAATGCAAGTCAAACCAAGGGAGGACCAAGGGCTTCTCCTTCATTTGGTGCCCAACAAGGCCGTCCTGTACTACACATACAGTTGGAGCCTTAGGTCTTTCCATTTTCCATCTTTGAACATTGTTCTCGTACCAGAAAGCTCTGGTTCACTGGCATTGTTATTCATATGGGTTGAAAGCCTTTTCAGCTCTTGTTGTCCTTTCTCAGAATCTACTAACAGGAAGTCCATTTCCAGTTTACTGGTTTGCCATTGGCATTCACTTTTGTATTTGACATGCTCTAGCTGTGTCTCTCAGGAAATATCTATATATGTTTCCTGGCAGAATGCACTTCTTAGCTTCATCAATATTATCCAGGTTTGGTGGTTGAAAATATATACATACTTTTGGTGCTTCCTACACCTGTTAAGTTAGGTAGAATGTTTTCATGCGCAACTAGGTCAAGAATGTAGAATTTACAAATGAGAATACCAAATAGACTCCCTCCTGCACTTATGAAGGTATTGAAGTTGAGTTTTCAGTGTTCCTCAAGCCTTTCTTCGCCTTGGCCATCCTCCTGTTTCTTATATTTGGCCTTAAGGAAGAATCATGGTAATACATCTAAAACCTTCAAGTCTGTGCATGGGAACACAGGAAGTAGATAGTGTAGTACAGATATCAAATGTGAATAGGGAAACGAATTGTATACTCCATGTGGTCCTATTCTTTATTGATGTCTGGTAATCTTTGGATAACAAGGATTTGGGAGGTTATATTTGAAGTAGGCACACAATATTCACACTGTTATAGTTAGTCTATTGATGGACCTACTTTGTTTCCAAAATCATTGCAGAAAATGGAATTGGAAAACAGAATTTTTGAGTACATATTCAGGATCTGTATAAAGTCCCCTATCAAGGAATGTACAATAGGAAAGTGAAATACAATATTCATTCAATGAAATGTCTTTAGGTAAAGTACTGGCCTTCATAAAATTAAGAAAACCTAGAAAATTGAACTGTATGTCACAGGAATGGTCCTAGGAATAAAAATATTATCCAGAAGAATCTCCTCCACTCCAAGTTCCTAGATAATTTCTATCCATGCCAAGCCACTGACTAATTTTCTCCATTCAGAAGTCTCTAGCTTTAGAGAGATGGAGAACGGAAAGGTTTCCACTGTGTCACAGGAGACATACCTGGAATTGGCACCCTCAAAACTGGTTAATATAAGAGAAGCTGTTTAGAGGTAGGCCATGGCAGTACTCAGTGACATCATCAGTAGGTCCTCCCTGAAAAATCTCTTGTATCCTGGAGAGCCCTAGCTTCTTCAGTGATGTCACAAGTGTTGTCCTGTCTGCAAATGCCTCTCAGATATTCCTTCATTACCTCTAGTGTTTGCTAATTGGCCTCAAATTAAGGGAAAACAGTCATTTGGAGGGATAACAAAGACGATTAAGAGATCAGAGATGGGGAGAACGAAGCTGGGCTTCTGTCTTGGTATAAATAAAGGAAGAAATACATCATCCCTGAGAAATCTCACGGAGGCCTTGGTAGGAGTGGAATAGGTAAGTTGAAGAGATAGAATTGATATGATCTTTCCACACATGGGATCAGGAGCTGGGAGACTCTCAGAGGCATCTGGACTTGCCTGCTTCTAAAGGTTCCTGGAAGTCAGAGACTTTATGTCAGTAATATTTTTATCCCAAAAGCCAGGTGTTGGAAGGACACTGTTCTTTTCCTTAGAGCTCATGTTTTTTTTTTTCTTTTTGCCCAGAAGAAAATGGTCCTAAGGAAGAAGTGGAAAACAAGTATTGTGTCCTCATCTCAGAGTAAACTCCTCAATTATTTGGATATTTATAGAGCAGTATGTGTCTGATACTGGTATTTGATAGGGAGAAGTTTTCCAAATTAGGACTTCATCATCTCAATCTTTACACCAGCATTATTCTGACTATAATTCCCTGACAGGGACCCTTTGGATTACTGAGTCAATAGGTCTGATTAACTGCTAACTTTCTTTTATTTTATTTCTTTCCTTTTTTAAATCAAATTTTATAGCTTTTTAATTGGATAATTCTATATTTACATTTCACATGTTATTTCCTTTCCCAGTTTCTTGTCCATAAGATTACTAACTGGTCTTCTTACCCTTCTTCTATAACCCTTTTACTGTGCCTTGACATTCCCTTGAACTAGCAGTGAAAACTAGGGAGAACAAAGGGCTTATCCTATCACTGATGCCCAACATCATCAGACTCTGCCACATATTCAGTTGGAGCCATAGGTCTGTCCATAAACAGTCTTTGAATATTGGTTTATTACCATAAAGCTCTGGTTAGTTGAATTTGTTGTTCTTATGGGGTTGAAAGCTCATTCAGCTCTTGTAGTCCTTTCTCAAGATCTACAAACAAGGGGTCTGTTTTCAGTTCTCTGGTTTGCCACTAGCAATCACTTCTCTATTTGACATGCTCTAGCTGTGTCTCTAATGAAAGATCTACAACAGTTTTATTGGTTGTAGAATGCACATCTTAGCTTCATCAACCTTATCTAGTTTTTGGGTTTGATTATATATATATATATATATATATATATATATATATATATATATATATATATATATATATATACATGTATGTATGTATACACACACACTTTTGGTGGCTACCACAACTATGAATTTTGGTGGAATATTTACACGGATTCTGCGCAACTAGGTCAAGAATAAAGGATCCACATATGACAATACCAAAGAGATTCCCTCCTCTCCTTATGAACCTGTTGAAGTTGAGGTTTCACTGGACCTCAAACCATACACCTCGCTGCACATCCCCCTGAAACTGATGTTTGGACTGAAGAAAGAATCATGGTAAAATACCCAAAAGCCTCATGTCTTGCCCTGGGAACACAGGAAGGTACATATTAGAGAACTGTTATCTAATCGAACTACAGAACTGCATTCTATAGTCCATGTTGTCCTTTGTTTAACTGATGTCTGGTAATTTTTGGATAAAATAAGGATTTGGGAGTTGATCATTTGAAGTATGTACACAATATTTCCACTGTTATATTCACTCTATAGCTGGGCCAAGTTTGTTGCCGATATATTGAAAAGATATGTAATTGGAAAAATATAATTTTTGAGTACACATGTAGGAACATATATAATGTCCCCTGTCAATGAATATACAATCCAAAAATGTAACACAATATTCACTCAATTAAAGGTCTGTAGGGAAAATACTGGCACATGGGAAACTGAGAAAACCTAGGTATTAGAATGGTATTTCACAGGATTAGACCTGGGAATAAAATTAATCGCCAGGAGAACCTCCTTCTCTCCGTGTTCCTAGATTTTGTCTACCCATGAGAAGCCCCAACTAACTTTCTCCATTAAGAGCATGTAAACACTAATGAAGCAGAGAGAAGGCTCTAGCTTTAGAGAAATGTAGCATGTAAAGTTTCCACTGTGTTACAAGAGACTCTTCTGGAAAGGGCACCTCCAAAACTGCTCAATGTAAGGTAATCTGTTCAGCAGGTATGCCATGGTGGTTCTTAGTGACATCATCATTAGGCCTTGCCTGAAATGTCTCTTGTATCATCGAGATCAATATCCTTTTCTGTGATGTCACAAGTGTTGTCATGACAGCAACTGCCACTCAGATATTCCTTCAGTACCTCTAGGGTTTACTAATTGGCCTCTAATTCAGAGTAAACAGCCATTTGGGAGGGAGAACAAAGAGGATGAAGAGATCAGAGATGGGGAGAAGGAAGCTGGTTTCTTTCTTGGTATAAAAGAAGAAGAAATATGTGGTCGATTCGAATGCTCACTGAGATCTGGGTAGGGGTAGAGTGGGTTCGTGAAGGAGAGAGCCTTGATCTGAGCCTTCCACATATGGGAATCAGGAGCTGGGAGCCTCTCAGAAGTATCTGGACTTCCCTGTTCTTATGGTTTTTGGAAGACAGAGAGTTTATATCATTACTTTCTTTCTCCCAAAAGGCAAGTCTTGGGAAGGGCACCACTGTTTTCCTGAGAGCTCATGGCTTTTATTCTTTTTGCCTAGAAGAAAAAATGTGCTGAGGATGAAGGGAAAGACAAGTATTGTGTCCTCAGCTCTGAGTAAACTCCTCCATGCCTCAGATTACTAGAGTGCAGGTTGTTTCTGACACTGTTATCTGGGTATGGGAACTCCTTCTAGTTAAGACTTCGTCGTCTCAGTTTTTCTACTCTTATTTCTCTTATTTCACACACACAAATCCTACAAATAATTGATTTCCTCTGTGTCATACTGGATTTATCATACTGTGTGTTATACTGGATTTATCGAAGTTATGAAATATATACTTCACAAGTAAGTTAAACCCAATGTCAATAAAAGAATTCAGAATTTCTCTTCTCTCCTGAGAAAGTACTCTGTGCATGAGCAATGCTAACATTTTAAACTTTAAGAGCTATGACATGGAAATAGTAACAACTGACTCTCACCCTTCAAACAGCATTTCTCAGATGTCTAGTGACTCAACTTTGATTTCATGTACCTGTAATTGCTCAGTTCTCATGATTGTAGGATTGAACCAGGTCATTAATAGACTGTGTAGGGACAGTAAGAGCTTTGACAATTCTTCAACTTGGCAATCCAAGAAACCATACTGGCAATAGCTTAATGCAAAAATGGAGAAATCTGTACTTGGGTAAAGTACAGAGTTCTTGGACACTCAAATCTGTTTTAATATTAACTCTGCCAATCACATAAAACTGCTTCGGTTACTCTTAATTGTTTTAATCTCATGAAATTTTTGCCTCCCTCCTTTTCTCTTTTATAAATATCCCTCTAAACATGTTAACACTTTGCACTTTAATAGTTGTCTTTTGTCCTATAGTAGAATATTTATAGTCAAATTCTTGAGTTTCATAAAGGTGGGTGATTTATTGTAGTAAAATATTCTATTCACAATTTATTGTATTAATTTTATTAATTCATCAAAAACTAACCTATTTATATTATCTACTTATCCTTTAAACTATAAAAGCTTTGATTTATTGAAGTCTTTACAGTCTTTCAGAAGATTGGCTGTAACGTTCTTATATGTATTCAGGATGGATCATGTGTACTTCTTATGTCTTCTTACTAATAGTATGCTTTATAACTATGACTATCCATGGTTTTTGTTTTATATTTTAAGACTACTTTGAGTGCAATATTTCCCTTATTTCTCTCCCATGGTTTGAAAATGCAATACAGAAAAGATAATGAGTTTTGTGTGTTAATTTTGCATTCTACTACTTCATGAATGTATTTTCAGCTTTAAGAAACTTATTTTTTCTCAGAGAAAAATTGTCTCACGATCACTTGTAGATAATTCACAGTAGTCTTGGCATTTTCAATATTTTAATCCACAATATTTTATAATATATTTTCAGATTATTGTGAGGGACATTTTTCCCAGATTTTCTAAAGGTATGATTTGGATTGGCATAAAGGAAGGCTAAGGAATTTTGTGTGTTCCTATTGAATGATGCTTTTATGAATGTAGTTTGCTCTCTTAAGAGACTGATACATTTTTAGAGTTTTTAAAATGCTACCAAGACATCTGCTAATGAAAACAGTTTAACTTCTTCAGTTTTATTGTATTACCTGGGTCTTCTTCAGTCGTCATACGGCTTTAGATAAAATTAAAAACACTGTATACATAGGTGTGAAACCAGTGTATTTTTCTGTCTTGTTCCTGATTGCAGTGGACCTGCTTTGAATTTTTCTATCTTTATCTCAATGATCGTGATGGGCTTGCTGTACCTTGCCTTTATTTTGTTGAACTATATCCTGTATAGCTATAGCTTCTCCAGGAATTCTTCCTTGAATGAATATAGTATTTTTTACTGGTCATTTTTTTTTGAACCTAAAAAGATAATGGTGTCTTTTGTGCCTTTAATCATTTTATGTAGTAACATACATTTATTGATATATATATATATATATGTATGTATATATATCAAAATATCTATCTATCTATATCTATATCTATCTATACATATATATGTATATGTATATGTATATGTATATATATATATATATATATATATATAATATGTTTGTTAAATCAAACTAGTATGTCTAGGATTTAAGAAAGCTTACCTGGTTGAAGATTATTTTTAATGTAGTCTTGAATCTCTCCACAAGGATTTTATTGAGAATTTGAGTTTATAGTTGGAAATTAGTCTACAAAACTCTCTCTCCTCTCTTTCTGCCAGTAGTCTGTAATTCTTTCTCCCTCTCTCTGTACCTTTCCGTTTTCTTCATTTTCCCCCATCTCACTCCTACTTCTTTTTTCTCTTTCACTTGTTGGATAATACCAAAATCAAAATAGAATTTTAATCTGTTTCATCTATTTGTCTACTTTATGGAGTTGTCTAAGAAACTTTCAATGCTCATTAAATGTTTAATCAAATTTTTAAACTGAATACATGTGGTTCTATGATATTTTAGATGGGAGATATTAAATACCCGACTCTGTGTCATTGTTCAGTAAAGTGCTGTTTAAATTATGCACATTTAGCTGATTTAATATTGGTATATCAAATACATCTAGTAAATCGCAAATGCTATAAAAATATTATAGATTTGGGACTGTTAATATAAATAAGCTGGTGTTTTCTCCACGTCTCCTATATTCTCCTTAATTTTATTATTTACTTTCCTTACATAACTTGGCCAGAGTTTATGATGATCTTGGTAATACTTTCCAAGAGTGAGCTCTTCCTTTCAGTCATTATATCGTTATCTTCATTTTATTGATTTCAGCCATGATGAGATGGATATATATTTTATACTCTTTCCAAATGGCTCAAACAAGGTGCACAGTGACTGTAGGTGCATAATTGTCAGGTGACCAAAGGGAAAGAGTGTCTTCTGGATATGAGGAGTGCTGACCTCATGATACATAGCAACTGTGCTTTCTTGCACAGCTTCAAGCCAGTCAACAGTTATGACTGCAGTGAAAAGGCATGAAAGCTGCTACTCCTGTCATACTATGGACAGTTAGTGTCTTCTGTTGGAGGGTTCAACAATTTTTGTAACGGTTTATCATGGGGTTATTAAGCAGTATTTTAATGAAGAAGATATACAAAGGTAGGAGTCAAAGAAATAGAGGGATGTGGATAAAATAAATGTGAGAATTATAATCAAAACACTTCGGTGGAAATTCTCAAAAAATAAAACAGTTAAAGTATAGTCCTCAATATTATGTACATAGTGAATGTTTTATTATATAGGGATGTTTCATAATTGACCTTAATGAATTCTGTTAGTTACAACAGATCTGCCAATTCTGTAAGTTTAGTGAAAGCACATTATATGATTTGACCTTAGTAAATTTATAGTGGCTTTTTTTAATAATAATAAGCATTATTTTTCATGTACATGTTCAACAATGGACTTCTATAAATCATAAAAAAAAAACAAAAGCACTATATCAAGAGAAAATAATTAAATTGGGCTAAATATCTAAGAAAAATATTCACAATTGAAGAAACTCAAATGACCGAGAATCTAATGAGAAATATTTATCATCCTTATACACTAGAGAAATGCAAATCAATATTATTTTGAGATTTCTTTCATCCCTTTCAGAAAACTTAGTTTAATAACACAAGAACCAACTTATTTTTACCGGGTAATGGATAAAGAGGAACATTCATATTATCTTGGTGGGAATGCAAACTTCTGCAGCAACCTTGGAAGTCAGTATTATGTTTCTTCAGGAATGTGTCAATGGATACACCTAAAGATTCAACTCGAGGGTATATATCCAAATGTTGATTCATTCTAATATACAGATCCTTGATAATTTGGAAATATTCATACTGTTCTTTAATAAATTTATGCATAAAGAAAATGAAGTGTATTCACACATTGTTAAAAGGAAAGCATGTAATTTTCAGGAAGAGGAATGGATCTTGTGAAAGTCATTATAAATGAGGTAATCCACATGTAAAAGGAGATTGTGATAACAATATACTTTAATCTGATTGTTAATTCTCCAAAGTGTGTATTTCTATGATCTGTTTAGTTTAAGAGAGTAGGGACGTGGCCCACACTGTCCTCATTTTGAGAAGTACAAGTGTACTTATGTATTGCTGGGGGACACAATCAGGAACAGGAATGTCAAATGTGAAGAGATAGGGAAGAGACCCCTGTCTAAGGAATCAGAGAAAGGACTGAAATAGCTTAAAGGGGCTCAAGACCTCATATGAATAGCAATGCCAAGAAACCAGACCTTCCAGGGACTAAGCCACTACCCCAAGACTATACATGGACTGACCCTGGACTCTGACCTCATAGGTAGCAATGAATATCCTAGTAAGAGCTCCAGTGGAAGGGAAACCCTTGTTCCTGCTAAGACTGAACCCCTAGTGAATGTGATTGTTGGGGGGAGGGTGGTAATTGGGGGAGGAACACTGATAGAGAAGGAGAGGGGAGGGATTAAGGGTGTATTGGCCCAGAAACTGGGAAGGGAAATAACAATCGAAATGTAAATAAGAAATAGTCAAGTTAATATAGATGGAAAAAAATCTTCCTGAGTGAGGTAACCCATAAACAAAAGGACACACATGGTATGTACTCAGTGATAAGTGGATATTGGTACAAAAGCTCATAATACCTAAATAACAATTCACAGACCATGTGAAGTTCAGAAGATGGATCAACAAATTTTAGATGCTTCACCCCTTCTTAAGGGGGAGAGCAAAATATTTACAGAATGGAATATGGAAATGTATGGAGCTGGGACTGCAGCAAAGGTCATCCAGAGACTGAACCCCCTGGGTCTCCAACCCATAAACAGATTCCAAACCCAGTTACTATTGCTGATGCCAAGAAATTCTTGATGACAGGAGCCTGATATCGGTGTCTCATGAGAAGTTTTTCCAGTGCCTTACTGATACAGATGAGGATACTTACATGTAACCATCAGAATGAGCACAGGGACCCCAATAGAGGAATTAGAGAAGAGATAGAATGAGCTAAACAGTTTTGCAATCCTATAGGAAGAACAATAATATCAATCAACCAGACCCCCTCTCCTATCCATAACTCACAGAGATTAAACCACCAACCAATGAGTACACATGGGTCCACCTGCATACCTAGCTGACGATGGTCTTGTCTGGCATCAGTGGAAGGGGTGGCCCTTGAACTAGAGATGGGTTGCTTCCCCAGTGTAGGGATATGTCAGGGCATTGAGGAGAGAATGGGTGGGTGGAAAGGGGAGCATCTGCACAGAAGCAGCGAATGGGGTAAGAAAGATGGGAGGTGACTCAGAAAAAGGGATGACATTTGAAATATAAATACATAGAATATCCAATTTAAATGTTAAAAAATTAAAACTTCCAACTCTAATACGTTTTCTTTCTTTTTTTTATATATTTTTGAATATTTTCTTATTGACACTTCGAATGTTATTCTCTTTTCCGGTTTCTCATCCTTAAGCCCCCTATCCCATCTCCCTTATACTTTCTTTAATGAGGGTGTTCTCTCCAACCCCCACCAATTCTGCCTCCGCACCCTGACATTCCCCAATACTGGTGGGCTATAGTCTTGGCAGGACCGAGGGCTTCTTTTCTCATTGTTGCACACAAGGCCATCCTCTGCATATGTATATGCAGCTGGAGCCATGGGTCAGTCCATGCGCACTTTTTGGGTAGTGGTCAATATTTTTATTATTTTTTATTCTTACACTCCAGATTTTATTCCCCTCCTTGTTTACTCCCTGACATTTCCACATCCCCCACTTCCCCCCACTTAATGCTTAGCTGCATCTTTTCTAACTGAAACCAGAACCAGGAGTCCTCTACTGTATATGTGCTGGAGGCCTGATATCAGCTGGCAAATGCTGCCTGGTTGGTGAGCCACTGTCTGAGAGATGTCAAGGGTCTAGCTACTCCTCCTGGAGGGATGCCCTCCTCCTCACCTCACTCCATCTTTTCCCTAATTCAAGCAGATGATTCAGCAGCTTCTCTTCATTGTTTGGGTACACATATGTGCATCTGATTCTTACAGCTGCTTATTGGATCATTTTTGTGGGGGAGCATTCATGATAGTTTAATTGTGGGAATGTCCAATAGAATCAGTAATGGTGTCAGGTGTTGATGCTTCCATTTGAGTTGGATCCCATTTTGGCTTTCTGTTCCTCAGGCTCTTCTTCATTTCCATCCCTGAATCTCTTTCAGACATGAATAATCATGACTCAGAGCTTTGTCTGTAGGATAACAACCCTATCCCGCACTTGATGACCTGTCTTTCTGCTGGAGATAGGTTCAATAAGTACCCTCTCTCCACTGTATGGCATTTCATCTATCTACCCATCCTTTTTGTCCTGAGGGTATCTCACTTCCCAATTACCCTTTACTCTGTATAGAATCCTCCTATGAAGTGCCCACCTCGACCAGCAAGGAAGAAGCAACACTGTTGGATTCTTCTCAACAGCCTTTATTGCAGGAACACCTCATTCTTGATGCGGGGGACCCCGGGAAACAAGGCACTTGCCTTAAATACAAGACAGACAGTGGCTGTCAACTTGTCCTCTGGGGATTGGTGGAGTATGAGATACCTTATTAACATTCATATCACCCTGGCCTTGTAAATGCCAGAGGAATGTCAGGGATAGTGCTATAATGGTTGTATACCACAAACGATCACTATATGTCAGTGCCATCTTTAGCCGCTCCCAACACTCCAAAGCTCTTTCCTCATCGGGTCACCAGTTTCTCTTCTTTCTGCTGGCCCTCCGGTTTCAGTCCTATTTTCCCACCTAATAGAAAACCCTGTCCCCTCTCCCCAAACCTTTATCCTGTATCCCTTCTCAGTCTCACCTTCCATCTTCCCTTCTGGTTTCTTCCTTCTCCCTCCAAATTATTTTCACTTGCACCCTATCCCTTGTTGAACTTTTTGAGTTCTGTGGCCTGCGTCTTGAGTATTCTTTACTATTATTGTTTAATATCTACATATTATTGAGAATATACAGTGATTGTTATTTTGGGTCTGAATTACCTCACACAAAGTGTTATTTTTTTTAAAACAAAATGGATAATTCCATCCATTTGCCTACAAAGCTAAGGAAGACACTTTAAAAAAATATTAGATACTTTCCTTACAGACATTTCAAATTTAATTCCCCTTCCCAGATTCATGTACAAAATCCCCCATCCACTCACCTCCCACTCCCCCATATGGTTATAGCCCACACATTCTTCTTACCACCCCCCCATATTACCCTGCACTGGTGTCAAACCTTGGCATGACCAAAGGCTGCCCCTTCCACTCGTGCCCCAACAAGTCTATTCTTGGATCGTATACATTTGGATCCCAGGGCCAGTCCATGTGTATTCTTTCAGTAATGAGTTAGTCCCTGGAATCTCTTTGGTTGTCATTTTTGTTCTTCTGGAGGTGCAATCTACAACACCTCTTTCCATGTTTCCTCTAATTCTCCCAGTAGGTCCATTTCTCAGTTCAGTGGTTTGATGCTACTATTAACCTCTTTATTAGACATGCTCTGGATGTGTCCCTCAGGAGAGATCTATATCTGGTCCCTTTCACTATCTGTTTTCAGCTTAATCCAATCTAGTTTTGGTGGATATGGATAGATATAAATTATATATAGCTATAGATAGATATAGATATGGATATGGACATGGATATGGATATGGATACAGATAAATATATCTCAGTGGCCATTCCTTGAGTTGCTGCTGTAACATTTGCTTCCATATCCACTCCTATTTATGTTTTTCCCTTTTAAAAGGGAGTGGTAGCATCTGAAGTTTGCTGATTTTTCTTCTTGAGCTTTCTGAGGTCTGTAGATTTCATCTTGAGTAATTGAGCAGTTTGGCTAATATATATTTATCAATGAGTACATACCAAGTGTGTTTTTCTGTGATTGAGTTTCCTCACTCAGGATGATATTTTTAGTTCATTTCATTTGCCTGTGAATTTCATGATGTCGTTGTTTTTGATAGCTGAGTAGTATTCCATTGTGTAGTTTTCCCACTCATTTTGAATCCATTCCTCTCTTGAAGGGCATCTTTGTTCTTTCCAGATTCTAGCTATTAAAAATATGGCTGCTATCTACACAGTGGATAATGTTTCTTTTTTATATGTTGGACCATCTTTTGGTTATATGCCCAGGAGTGGTATAGCTGGGTCCTTAGGTAGTATAATTTCAAAATTACTGAGGATCCTGCAGACTGATTTCCAGAGTGGTTTTGCAAAGTTGCAATCCCACCAGAAATGGACGAGTGTTCTTCTTTGACCACATCCTCACCAGCATCTGTTGTCACATGAGGTTTTTTTTTTTTTTTAAACTTGGCCATTCTTACTGGTGTGAGGTGTAATCTCAGGGTAATTTGGTTTGCATTTACCTGATGACTAAGGATGTCAAACATTACTTTTGGTGCATTTTGACCATTTGATAATCCTCAGCTGAGAATGTTTAGCTTTATACCTTACTTTTAATATGGTTATTTGACTCTTTTGTGTTTACTTTCTTGAGTTCTTTGTATATTTTGGATATTAACCATCTCTCAGATGTAGATTTGGTAAAGATCTTTCCCAATCTGTTGGTTGCTTTTGGTTCTAATGACAACGTCTTTTGCCAGGAAGGCATTTTCTTAAGTAATGATGGATGTTGGGAGGGATTATGGGTGGTAGAATCCCTGGGCTCATGTGCCTGGGTCCATGGGTCAGAAAGCAGGCTGGGTAAGCCATGTGACTCACACTAGTAAGCAGCATCCCATCTATTCTTCCTTCACCAGTTTTTGACTGTAGGTTTCTGCCCTGCTTATATTCCCGTCCTGCTTAAACTCCTGTCCTGACTCCATTTGGTGATAACCAATGATGTGGAAGAATAAATCAGATAAACCCTTTCTTCTACAAAAAACAGATGTTTTTTGTATAGAAGTTTTCATGTAGAAAGTGTTAAAGTTGCTTTTAGTGTTCAAAGCAGCACAATTTTGAGTATAGAACAAGGAACTTTTTTTGAATTTTCAATTTTTTTTAACACTCAAGTGTTTGCCCCCTTCTTTGGCAACCATCCCACAGGTCCTCCATTCACTCCTCCCCATCTCCATAAGCTCAGGAAATAAGAACAATGGCACCCCCCATTCCTACAAATAAGCATGCCTTTCTTGCAAAAGCTGGCCTGGTAATCAGTTGATGATTAGTTCCTTGTACACATTTTCCCATCAGTTTAATGATATGACTTGATAAAAAAATAATGAATAGATGTGCACTGTGAGAATTCAATGAAGAAATGACTAATTGTTTTATTTAAACGTTTAGTTCTATAATTCTTTAAGATTTTCATAAGATTGCTTTTTTGAGATAAACAATAAAGTAATTGATCCTCGCTTTGTAACTGCAAATTGAATACTGCCAGTAAGAGAAACTGGCTTACAAAATTATTTTGGTTGCTTATACCTTGTTAATCTATAACAAGTTTCTTACTTAGAAATGTGTTTGGCTTCTTTGCAACAATTGATCATTTTAAATCCAAAATTTATAAACAGTTAATCATGGTGAGGTATTGGGGAGATGCTTTTTCTTACATGTACTCATATTACACTATAAGAAAATAGAATATAATTATATTTTCGTTTTTATACTACTTTCTTTTGCAGGAATATGTAAGAAATGCTTGAAAATAATAAAGTTTAGAATTATTCCATTCAACAAATAATAGCATGTATGCAAAGTGGTTGAAGTTTAATTTTATCCACCAAATGTGTAGATGTGTATGCATTTATTAAACATTGTTACATCTCTTAATTGTTGCTTCTTCCACCAAGTCTGTAAATGAATATATACCTACTTTACATGCTACCAAACCAAAATCTCCTCCAAGAATCACTGAACACATTGTTCTAGCTAATCTTAGACAAACAGGCATGCATACAAATGCTTATTGATGAGACTTGAACATGCATGAGATCACAAACCTCCATACCTACTCCAATAAAGCTACATATCCTTATACTGGCTAAGATCCTATGGGGACCAATTACATTCAAACCACAACACATACCTAGCTACATGCATACATATATTCATAGATGACAACTGAAGAAAGAGGGAAATAAAGAGTGAGAGTTATATATCGATGATAGGTATTTGGAAACACAACTACCTAAGTTCATTGATACATATTTAGATACATACATACATACATACATACATACATACATACATACTTATATACACAGATGATCGATAGACAGACACATAGAAGTGATCATATTCTAAAAATTATTCCCTTTAATGATAATCTAAAAATTATTCCTTTACTTCACACACACACACACACACACACACACACACACACACGCAGAACATAGTTTATTATCGCCAATTAAAACATAAAGTTGAGACATTCAAATTTCAAAGTCTTCTACAAACACCTTCACAAAACACAGAATGTTTATGTATATAGATTTGTTAAGTAAAGTAGTGTTTCCTTTGTTTCTGGCTGTTTCTAGGGATTGTACCCTAAAAACTCTTTCCCATACTTGTTCATTATTTCAGTTATTGCAGAGTACTATATGATACTTTTAATCCAATGGACAGCAATGCTACAGAAGCTGTTTTTGGTGCTGGAGATATTCAATCATATACTCTCAGCTCCAAACCACATCTTTTAAAGACAGATCAGTAAGAAATGGTCTTCCAAATGATTCAAATGAAGCTGTCACCCAGTGAAAAAGAGCACATAACAGGAAATAGATTTGCATGTAAAATATATACTCAAGTGAATATTGGTTAATATGATTACATTTGTAAAAGACATTTACATAGTGCTATGTCTTTGGAAAATTAGGAGAAAAGATATGTATATATTGTGATTTCCAAATAGAATAGAAAAATGTGAAATATTTCAGCAGCAAGTTGTTGATTTTTAATGCCAGTAGATGACTATAACAACGCCAAAATTACAAGATGTCTTCCTCTAAAATTACAAGAAAACAACATCATCAAGAACACAACAACAATCAAAGTAACCATGTCATCTGTGGAGTCTTCAGGAAGAGGTGCAGCAACCTGAAAATGGTTCCAAGATGTGGGTTAGTATAGAGTGCTTTGTCTTCCTGCCAGGTTTGTATTCAACCATCCATGTATGGTCACGATGTTTGGGACCATTCCAATAATGATGAATAACCTGAAAATGATGAGTGGTATTCAAGCATCTTGTTTCACTGAAGACCTCAAACGTGAGTGAAGGGATGTTTTATTGATGAACAGGAGAATGGCCAAAGCCTCTTTGTGAAAATTGTGAAAATGGGGTGCCTATTTGAGCAAAGTGTAGACGTGTGTGGACAGAAGGGTAACTGGACTCTTGAATAAAGATGTGGGTATAGAGATCCCATGTAATGAGAAAGTAATGTCTGAAGTGCACTTGGACAGAGATGGAGTTTTAAGATTCCATTAGAGTATGTGGTCACTGTTGATGTCTTCATATACAGACTGAAATTGTCCCAAACACTAGTCAGAGAGACAGAAGGCAAGGAGCATTGGGAAGAAATGAGGCCTGTAGAACTAATAAAATTATACAAGAAACCGAGTTTCAGAGGGTCTCGGGCTGATATTGGAAATCTAAAGACCTTTGTAGAGGGAACCAACATATTAGGTTGGGTAGAGTTTAAATTTGCATACTCTTTCCTTGACAGAAGATCAAAGATCCAGTCTACCTCATGCAATAGAGTACATTCCAATGACAGCCTTTTCAGTCATTAGATCATCATCAGAGACTCGAGCATCTTCCCACTCTAGTGAAAGTGCTACACAGTCAGGTTGCAGTCTAAAAGTTCATAAAAAATCTGGGTGACATTCACATGTTATTACACCTCTTCAACCCTATCTTCCCCTACTTGGTCTAGGTACAAATGGTGGAGAACTTATTATTTTGTTTGCTTTCTTGAGAGAGTGAGTTTCTGTTCTGGGCTGTACTTGCTAATCCTGGGTGATCTAGAGCCTCCTTCTGGAGGATCGAAATATTATAGGTCCTAAAATTTAGAGGGGTGTGTGTGTGTGTGTGTGTGTGTGTGTGTGTGTGTTTGTGCCTGTATTTGTGTAAAAGATACTGTATCAGAGGAGGACAATACGACTTCCTCCTTGGTCAGAAAGTCATATTTGAAACTGCTTAGGAAAAATGAAATCTGAGGGTCATTGAAAATATTCAGAGGTAAAAATAGAAATTCCTTTGGTCACAAGAGAATGACTGGAGGCAGAATTAAATTGACTAAGTAAGAGCACTCCCACAAGCTAATATGTAGAAGGTCTGAAAGCCTTTTGGATTGTGTAGGTCAGTAGAGTTTTATTCGAATAGGCAGGGTTGGGATCCTTTGATGAGAAGACAAATATTTGGGGTATAATTAGAGCTAGGAAACAATCTAAAAGCCATTTCTGTCAAAAAGGACACTTAGGGTACATAGGAGCAGTCCGTAGCAGGAACTGGCTGGTTTCTTCCAGTGCCTAGAAGTGAACAAAACCAGTACCACAGCCCCATGCACCCAACTTCCATGGAGAAGAAAGCTGGATCTTCAGAAATGCAGAAACTCCTGAGAACCCAGAGGAGACAAATACTTTCTGCCTACCTTCTTGAACAAAGAGGAAATCACCTAGTGCCATCTGTGCACCTTGGACACAGGGACCAAGGAGAAGTCAGCTGAAGGACATTATTGTTGTCTGGCTGTGCTGAGAGCTGAAAACCAGTTGGTAAGAGTGCCTACACACTTGAAAGCAGAGGTAAGACCAACTTTTGTGCTCCAAGTTACCTGCCGTTTGGACTCAAAGACACAATGAGAAGATTGAATGTAAGAATAATAGGTATATAAGAGAGTGAAGACTCCCAACTTAAAGGGCCAGTAAATATCTCCAAAAAATATTGAAGAAATCTTCCCCAACATAAAGACAGAAATGCCAAAAAACATGCACGAAGCCTACGGAGCTCTAAATAGATTTTACCGGAAAAGAAATTCCTCACATCACATGATAGTCAAAACACCAACTGCACTAAATAAGGAAAGAAGTTTAAAGACAATAAGGGAAAAACGTCAAGTAACATATAAAGTCAGACCTATGAGAATTACACAAGGTTTGTCACCAGATACTATGAGAGTCAGAAGACCCTAGAAAAATATTTTCTAGACGGTAAAAGAACAAAAATGCCACTCCAGTCTAAGTAGCCAGGAAAATTCTCAATTAATATATATGGAAAAATGAAGATATTCCATGAGAGAACGAAATGTATCCAGTGCCTTTCTACAAATCAAGCCCTATGAAAGATAATAGGTAGAAAACTCTAACACAAGGAGAAAGACTACACCCTAGATAAAGCAACAAATTAATCTTGCAATAAAACCAAAAGAAAAGAGACACACAAACATGGTTCTACCTCTATCAACAAAAATGACAGAAGCAAAAATCACTATTCCTTAATATCTTTTAACAATAATGAGTCAGTTCCCTAATAGATAGACATAGACTAACTCAATGGATACATAAAGAGGACCCAGGTTTTGTTGCACGTTAAAAAAAAAAAAAAAAAGAAAAAAACCTCAGAGACAAAGACCGACACTACCTGAGAGTATTAGGCTAGAAAACAAATTTTGAAGCAAATGGTCTGATAGAAGGAAGGTGGAGTTACCATTCTACTATGGAATATAATCGACTATCAACCAAAAGTTTTCCAAACTGGAAAGGAAGGAAATTGCATATTTATCAAAAGAAAAACCCACCAATAGGTACTCTCAATCCAAAATATATATGCTCCAAATACATGGGCACCTGCATTCATAAAAGATACCTTACTAAAGCTCAAAGCACCCACTGGTCCTCACATAATAATAGTGGGAGGTTTCAACACCACATTCTCATTAATGGACAGATCATGGAAACAGAAATTAAACAGAGACCAAGACAAACTAACAGAAGTTTTGAACAAAATGGACTTTACAGATTGTTATAGATCATTTTATCCTAAAACAAAAGAATATACCTTCTTCCCAGTACCTCATCGTATTTTCTCCAAAATTGATCATATAAACAGTCACAAAACAGGTCTAAACAGATCCAAGAGGACTGAAATAAGTCCATGCATCCTATCAAACCATGACGGACTAAGGCTGATCTTCAATAGCCACAAAGACATGAAAGATCCCACACATACATGAAAGTTGAATAATGCTCTACTCAAAGATAACTTGTCAAGGAAGAAATAAAGAAAGTTTAAAGACTTTTTAGGATTTAATAAAAGTGATGGCACAACATACATATGCTGTACTTAACAATATAAGAACATCTGGGGGAATCACCATTCCTTACCTCAAGCAGTATTACAGGGAAAAGCGATTAAAACAACAACAACAACAACAAAAACAACAACAACAACAAAAACAACAACAAGAAAAAAACAGTTGTATTTGTATAGAGCCAGGAATGTTGATAAGTGGAATAGAATTGAGGACTCTAAAACAAACACACATCAATGGTCAGTTGATATTTGACAAAGAAGCTAAAACCATCCAATGAAAAAAAAGATAGGATTTTCAATAACTGGAGGGCAGCATGTAGAAGTATGCAAATTGATTTATTTCTATTGCTCTGTATAAAGCTTAAGTCCAAGTAGATCAAAGACCTCTACATCAAACCTGATAAACTGAAATTAATAGAAGAAAAAGTAGAGAAGAGTCTTGATCACATGGGCACTGGGAAAATTTCCTGAACCAAACACCACTGGTTTGTACTGTAAGATCAAGAATCAGAAATGATAATTCATAAAACTGTAAAGCTTCTGTAAGACAAAGGACACTCTTATTAGGACAAAACAGCAACCAAATGATTGGCAAAAGATCTTTATCAATCCTACACCTCATATAGATCTAATATCTGAAACATAAAAATAACTCAAGAAGTTAGACAGCAGAGTGCCAAATAATCCTATGAAAAATGGGCTACAGAGCTAAACAGCGAATTCTCAAATGATGAATATCAAATAGCTGAGAAGTGTTTCAAGAAATGCTCAACAACCTTAGTCATCAAGGAAATAAAAATAAACAGTCCTGAGGTTCCACCCCACACCAGTCAGAATGGCCGAGTTAAAAAGCTCAGGTGACAAGAGTTGGTGGTAAGGTTATGAAGAAAGAGCTCCTCCATTCTTGGAGGGATTGCAAACATGTATGATCACTCTGGAAATCATTCTGAAGTTTCTGAGAAAACTGGATAGTGCCCTAACTGAGGACCCAGCTGTACCTGTACTCTGCATACACCCAAAAGATGGTTCAACATACAACAAAGACACATGCTCCACTATGCTCATAGCAGCCTTATTTATAATAGCCAGGAACTGGAAAGAATCCAGATGCTCTTCAACTGATGAATGGATACATAAAATGTGATACATCTGTACAATGTACTACTACTCCGCTTTAAAAACAATGAATTCATGAAACTCATTGGTAAATGGATTGACCTAGAAAGCATCACACTGAGTGAGGTAACCCAATCTCAGAAAAGGACACATAGTATGCAGTCTCTGATAAGTGGATTTGAGCCCAAAAGTTCGAATTTGGCAAAATACAATCCACAGACCACATGAAGTTCAAGAAGAATGATGAAAGTGTGGAAGCTTCACTCCTTCTTGAAAGGGGGAACAAAAAACATTCACGGGAGGGTATGTGGAGGCAAAGGTAGAAGCAGAGACTGATGGAACAGCAATTCATGCCCCACCTGTGGCCCATATACATATATACAGTCACCAAAAGTATATAAGATTGATGAGGCTAAGAAGTGCATGCTGACTGGAACTGGATATAGATGTCTCCTGAGAGATACAGCCAGAACAGGTCAAATTCCTAGTTGAATGCTAGAAGCAAAACATTAAATTGACAATGGAACACATGTTGGAGGAATTACAAAAGCGACTGAAAGACCTGAAGGGGCTTGCAACCTCATAGGACAAAAATGCCCAACAACAAAGAGTCCCAGAGAGTACAGCATCACCCGAAGTATATACATGGATTGACTCCTGACTGTAGATGCATATGTAGCACAGGATGGCCTTTTTGGGCACCAAGGGCAGGAACATCCTTCCAAATGAGGACTCTTAGTATAAGGAAGGTCAGAAAGACTAGACAGGTGTATTGATGTGGATCGGAACCCCATTATTGAAAAACGGGAGGGAGAGCAGATAGAGGTCTTACAAACAGGAAACTAGGAAAGGGAATATTTGAAATTTAAATTAAAAAAACAATAAATTAAAAGAGTATACTCAGATTCCTTTGAATACGTGGAGGCATATCTAGTTTCACTGCGTGCAGAAGAGGAATTGTTGCTCTCTCTCCAGGAACAGGTGATAGATTTTGATTTTCTAAAGTAGAAGGGTGAAATAGGATCTCCGCTGGATTGTATGGAATGTGCATAGCGTCTCTTCCTCTTATGTCTGGAGCACTTTTGAGCAGAAGTTGAAGGTTGATTGATACCTTGAAAATTATAGAACATTCCAGCCACACACTACTTCATCAACTCCAAACTGGAAATCACACTAAAGAAGACAGTTTTGAATGTCCATGGTAGGCAGTAAACAGTCTTAGAAGTCTTGTAGGAGGGTCTAATGCTGTAGTCTTAGGTGCAGTGTCTTATTCAAAAATATGTTCATCTACACAATCCTCTGCATGTGAAAGGACATCGCTGTGTAATGGAACACAATGAAGACAGTAGTCTGATTTATGCTTGCTTTTAGACTCTTGTTTGAGACCTTAGTCCAGATTTCTCTGAGATCTCTTAGGTCAGAACAGTGTTTCCCAGGCCAGTAAACTTAGAAATTGTAGACAGGAAATGCACTTAGAAGACAGGGAATCTGTCATACATCCTTGGCCTCCTGGAACCCTCTTTATTGTGAATGTCTAAATCATCCTTTTTAAGATGGTGGATAGAGGGATCTTGGGTAATTTTGCACAGAAGTAGGATTGTTGTGTTCCTCATCACAAAGGTAATATGCCAAACTTCATGGGAAAAAGTTGTTATTGCACCCAGGTCATCACTGGGATTTCTGAGAAAATGTGCAAAGGTGAGCTTCTATACTTGTTTGTTTGAGGGGAAAAATCTGCAGCTATTTTTAATATAATAAGAAAGACCATTTCACTCTGGAGAAAATATAAGTTACTTGTGGAGCAAAGGAAGTTCCACTATTGCTTGATCAGCTTCCTATTCTTTTTCAGTATTTAGAATATCCATATATTTTTGTGCCATTTGAAAGTTCAGGCCACAATTCTTAGATTATTCCAACAAGTTGTATTGTATGCCAACAGAAGTCTTTTGGTTATGAAAATTTTGGTCGGATAAGAAAAGGTCAAGACCCATTTCTTCTGTGGAGGAATGTCTCAGAATACATGTAGCAGGAAGAAGTTTGGATGTAATCCTAGACATTTAGCATATAGCAGGCTCAGAAAAACAATACAAGAAACACTATTGACTCCTTACAAGAGAGGGTAGGCATGATTCCCCCTTGGGGAAAAGTAGATATTTCAAGCCAATGTGGGCATTTGGTGAAAGTGTTCTTGCCCACTATACAGAGGGGAATGTTGAAATACTTGTGAGTAGATGTGGATTGCCTAATGCTCATAGGGAGAGGGAGTGACACTGAAGCCCTTCTATGAAAGGATGACATTTACAGATCCCATGGAGAGAAGTTGTCAATTTGAGAACCACTGGAACAAAGGGAGTCATAATGATGTCCCTCTTAGAGGAAGCTTTGAATGTGAGACACAGTTAAGTGTAAATTTTCCATCATTCATTACAGTAGCATGGTTTAGAACCATTGTTCTTCAATTTCTATAGTTATTGAGGACCTTTTTGAATGGAAGTGGAGTTGAGACCTGTGGTGCTAGAGATTATCTTGTGTCCTGTCAGTCTTATAAGATATATATTGATCCCTTTTGTATACAGAAGGTACATTTGATATAAAGTGGACATAAATTGGTGATCTAAAGCTCGGTTTTTTAGGAGTAGAATATTAAAGCAGACTTAGAGTCTGCTTAAAGTCCCAAACCTCTTTAAAGATAAGTGAGTGACAAGCATGACCATTTTTAACCATTTACCAAGATCCAGTCACCTAACTGTGCATAAGGGAAAATTTGGTAGTTGGGAAACAGTATGGTATTGCATAATTTTCTTCCAAATATTCTTTCCAGCTTTCAGTATCCATGTAATTTATAGACTATTGAGAAGAGTACATGAAGCATTCATCATGCTCATCCATTAGAGTAAGTGATTGTCTGAACTCTGATATTCCATATAATATATATATATTATATAATATATATATAATTTATATATAATATATATATAATTTATGGATATATAATATATATCCATAAATGAGACATGGAAACATTGCATTTCTGACATCCATCTGTAGTAAGACTGCATATATGTTAGTTTTAGTTTTCTATACTTTGCCCTCTGACCTACACCAAGAATCTTATGATGTCCCACTGGGCAATTGCAATTATGGTTGCCTGGCAATATTAGTCAAGATTTTCACTTAAGTAAAATGAGTTTAAATCAGGTAAAAGATGCCCTTGTAATAAAGTGATCCACTTGGGCTTACAGAGCTAGAGGCTACAACCAAAGCTCCTCACGAGATAGATGGAATGAATTAGACATTCTTGGCCATAGGATCCAAACCTGAGCTATCTGTGTGATCAATGTTCCATAGCACATGCACCCTTGACCAGGAACACGATGCCTATAGTTTTTGGTGGTTGAAGGAGGAAATCATTGCCTCATTTTGAACTACATTGAACTGAATGTTAGTGAATGTGACTCTGGCTTCTACAGAGGGATATCATAAGGCTTAATTAGTCTGGGTCCTCTTTAGTAAGAATAGAAGAGACTTAGGCCCACTTTCAAAGAAACAAAGTTTGGGGGTCTTTCCTTTATATGAGTACTTGAGAGGACATAAGGCAAACAGGGACTTTGTGGAGTAGACTTACTTGTAGGAGGGAGGTCTGACATTCTTTTCAATGACTTAGATAACTGGGGAAAAAAGGAAACTCTTGGCCCCTTATAAGAAAGAGAAAACATTGAGATCTGATTGTGTAATAGTATGTGTTAGAAAACAGTTGGAGGTAGGGTTGGTGGCATGCAACATCCTGTGAAACATGGATCTCCCTAGTTCCTTATTCACTGAAGGAAATTCCCAACAATCTCCTTTAATTTCCAACACTCCTTTACTTGTTAGAAATTTTACATCTTGTGTTTTGTCTGGGGAAGTTGAGGTATCATCCCAACCCTTTTTTAAACAGCCTGCATGACTGTCTCTGTCTAGGTCTGCTCCTTCAGTTTGTCTTAATATGTCCATATATGGCAGCAACAAAGGATCCACTTGATTTCTAGTGATTGGATTGAAGAGCATTACATGGGACTTGGTCAATGATTCTACATATAGGACCTGGAACCTCAAACCTGAGTGGAAGATCATATTTCCCTTTGCACCATGATAAAAGGTAAAAGGCTTGTAATTCTTCTATTTAGAGTATATCCATGGAAGGTAATTCAAAGTCGTAAGGGAATGCTTTAGAATACAAGGTATGGCACATTATTATTTGAAAGAGCATGTCTCAGGTCACCTTGTTAATAAAGTCATGTGTGAGTTTCCTTTGGTCGAAGACAGAGGTTCACATTATTCCATACAGAAGCGGGCATGAACCAAGACCACATGGTTGGGTAAGGAGTCACATCCTCATTCAGTAAAGCTCTCAGGCCTCTTTAAAGAGGAAGGAGTCTGTGAGGAATCTAAGAACAGGAGAGTTCTGAGATGAGATTCTCAAAATGGGAAGTTCTGAGAAAATCTTTAACAAAAGTGAAATCCTGAATGTATGGGTTCACAACATGGAGGTTGCTAGTCATAGTTTGAAGAAAAGAATTATCTACTTCACCCATGGTCAGCAGGGGATGTTTCTCAGCTACATTGTGTCTTGGAGCAACATTCTGACTCTGCCTCAGTACCTTCTAAGTATATTCCCTTTATGTATACCCTATATATCTTTGAGTCCATGCAATGTTCACAACAAAAGGATAAGTGGTTATGCAAGCCGTGA